>NC_135309.1:163237576-163603813 GCF_048772815.1 Callospermophilus lateralis
GCTTGACTCAGGAAGAAGCAAGGCAGAGTCCGGAGGCCTGCAGACAGCACTCAGGCTCTCGTGGTCAAAGGTGACCGTGAGGCGCCAGGTGCACCTGCCTGGGAACTGGACAAGGCAAACAGGGAGGCCCGGCAGGACGTGGGCAGGGGACGCCCTCGGGAAGCTCCCGTGCAGGCGCAGGCTCCAGGAGCACATGCCCCAGTCCAGCAGAGCCGCTCCCAAGGACGCAGAAGTCTGAGCCCAGTCGTGCCTGGACGTCAGTAAGGAGATGAGCACTGGGGTTCCTAGGAGTCTGACCTTCGGAGCTAAGTGAGCACCAAGGAACTGGGGAACCCTTGGCCATGACCATGTCCATGCCGCAACACACCAGGCTTCACAGCTGTGCCAGGTGACAACACCCCCAGGTGTCATTATCCAGGAAGCCAAGGGACACAAGCTCTGCAGCCGCCATCTCTGCTGTGTGTGTGAGTGCCAAGGCCAAGGGCCCCGGGTGGCTGTGGCAGGTCCCCTGGGAGAGCGACTTGGGAGGAAGGTGAGGCGGGAAAGGGGTGCAGTGGGGCAACCAGAGAGGAAGGACAGCTGTGAAGCAGCCCTGCGGCCAACACAGTGTCTGCAGAAGGGTGCGCTGAGCGTCCCTTCCCAGCCGGTGCCCCCTCGCCCTCTGGAGAACTGAGCTGGGCACACCTGTGCTGGCCAGAAAGCCCTCCCAACATCCAGCCTGTCCTCTGCAGACCACCCTGTCCTGGTCCTCCCTGTTGCGGTGGGACTCCCCAGGACTGTGGATGGTGCGTGCTGGGGGGACGCAGGCAGAGCACTTCACGTCGCACCTGCCACAGGGCTGTGTGGCACCTGGGGAGAACGTGCCGGTGCTCACGGGAGGGGACGGCACCGTGCGAGAAGTGGACTCTGCTAACCGGGCCTCATTTCATAAGATGGGTCTCAGAAACAGGCCTAGTGACTGTTTCAGTCAGCTTTTTCACCCCTGTGACCAAAAAGCGTGACAAGAACAATGTAGAGGAGGCAACATTTAGTTAGGGGCTCACAGTTTCAGAGGTGTCAGTCCACAGATGGCTTGAGGGGAGGCAGGACACGATGGCAGAGGAGTGTGCAGAGGAGATGAGCTCTGGACATGGCACCAGGAAGAAGAGAGGCAGCGCTCGGCCCAACAAGGACAAAATGCCAACCTCAAAGGCATCCCAGTGCCCCCTCCTCCAGCCACACCTGCCTGCCACACCCTGAGAGTCCCTGTCCGAGAGTGAACGCACTGACGGACACTCTCACCCCATCATCTCTCCTCCGAAGATTCCTGCATCGTCTCACACATGAGCATTTGGGGGACAATCCACATCTAAACCATGACAGTGGCCGCCTGTGCAGCTGTATCTCACACACAGCCACAAAGTCCTCCCACGTGCCGTCTCTCGTCACATGCCACTCTTCCCCCAAATGTCTAGAATTTCAAATCTGATTGATCCATTGCTGATAACGATCCCATCCGTTTTTGTGTCACCTCTGAACTCTGAGAAAGTAGAGAAATAAGCCCGAGCTGCTGCCATGGAGCCCAGACGGAGGCCGGGCGGTTCAGGAGGAGTTTGGAGCCAAGTGAGAACCTCCATTCAGTGACTTAGACCCAGGTCCCCTGGCTCCAGGCTCCGCCCGTGTGGACGCGGTCACCTGATTCTACTGACGTGCCTGCCATCGATCAGCAGTTGGAAAACAGAATCAATTGTCCCGCGGTCAGCTGAGCCAAGCAGCGTGGACTGCGTGCTGTCAGTCACATGGACATGGAGTGAGTCCGCTTAGATTTGTTCGTCTACTGAGATGCCTATTATTTAAATAATGCTGAGCAATATCCGTCTCCCTTCACGTGGAGCGAGTATATACTGCTTTCTTGTCAATACGGGACTGAATTATTATTTCATCCTGTGTAGTAAACCATCTTTCCAGCTGCCACAGACGTGGGAGGGGATAATTCATAACAGTGACCCGAGGCGCGGAGCCCTGAAGCCATTCATTAAAGGGGTGGGATCAAATCCGACACCACCCCCCACCCCCACCTCCCAGCAGAAGGACCCAGCTCTCTACAGGGGAACCGAGGTCCAGAAGGTGTTTGTCTCCCCAGGTGTCCCCCCGCACACCCCGGGCCCACTAGCAACACCACAGTGTGTGGGAAAAGCAGGGGACCCTCCCTGAAGCCGCCCACTGCAGGACAGACCCAGGAGGCTGGTTCTGGGCTCCACGGCAGACAGGGAGCCCACCTACCTCTCAGCATGAAGAACCTGGCCTCTCGATAGCACTGTGGGGAGAGGGGTCCACGGGTGACCCACAGATGGACGCTGGCTGAGAGCGGTGGACACAGATGGGCAAGCGCCATGACATGAAGCTGACCCCAGGGTTCACCTTGTCTTCCTTCCATCTCCTTCCCCACATCCCTGTCCGCCCCATAGAACTCTCCTCCCTCCATGGACACCAGAAGCCACACCTGCATTGTGACAGGTGAACTGTGTTGGGTGTCCAGCTGCTACTCAAACGCCAGTCTAGGGGTTGCTTTTTGAGTGAGGATGGCTCAAGTCAGGAGACTGAATAAAGAGATGGCCTCTGGCAGTGGGTGGGTCTCCGGGGATCAGTGGAAGGCCCTGAGGCACAGAGTGGGGTTTGCTGAGAGGAAGGGTCCCGCCCCCAGGGACGGGGTTCTACCCTCGGGGAAGCCAGAGCAGGGTCCAGACTGCAGCAGCCACTGGGCCTGCGTCCGGCCTGCACCAAGGATCAGTCACATCTGCTCCTTAACAGCCAAAGCCAGGTCCGGGGGTCTGTCCGTCCGTCTGTCTGTCTGTCTCTGTCTCCATCTGCCTAACTGTTCCCAGCGCAGAGCCTCCCACAGGCAGGGACAGGAACGCTGGCTGGGGTCCCTCCCACGCTCACCCACCTGCCTCCTCTCCTGGCTGGTCTTGGGGGCCCCACCGTCCTGCCCTACCACTGTGCAGTCGTAGGACATTATTGGACAGCGGCCCGGGGTGGACCAGCGGGGCCTGGCCAGTGCAGGGCTCACGGTCCTGACCACTCCCTGCAGAGCTGCAGCTGGGACTCAGCACTGCCTGGAGGGCCGCGCTGTGAGCGCCGCTGGTGACGCCTCTTTCTCCCACTCCCACGCCCCTCACCCCGGAGGGCACCCAGAAGGCCGTGTGAGGTGCTGGCCCAGGTGGACTCTGTCAACAGGTGACCTGGAGCAAATCTAGGAAGGAGACAGGATAGTTCCACCGCCTTCTCTGTCAGACCTAATGACGTGTCTCAAGCCTCTCCTGGCCCAGGGCTCCCAGGCCGCAGCCCAGGGTCCTGTCACCATGTCCCTGACCTGTTGTGCCCAGTCCCCAGCACGGTGGGAGCTCTGGGCCCACGGAGGCCCCGGCAGCCCACCTCTGGGGCTCGGGCCTGGAGAGTGTGCCCCGTCATGGGCCAGGTCAGGAAAGCCAGGAGGAACGATCCCCCGTCCTCACCCACGGCAGCTCTGAGGTGATGTCCCCTGACCAGTCCGTGGGTGGCAGGCGTTTCCTGGCAAGGCTGGGCCAGCTCAGACGCTCCACTTCCTCCTGCTTGCTGGTGCCCAAGCTCCCAACCCGCCGCCCGCTGGTCGGCCCCACCAGTGTCCAGGTGCCTGGGTGGAGGGAACGTCCACCTGCCCGTCTGACGAGCAGGCTTCACACATGGACTTGGGGCAGGAGCAAGGGTCCTGTCTGACTGCAGGAAGAAGTGGAGGTGGTGATCTGAAGTCCTTTCTCTGCAGCTGTGTAGTCAGAGGCCTGCGCCCTGGAATCCATGCTGACCCATGCCAGGGAGAGCCTGCAGCAGGAGGCCCTCAGCCCAGCTGCAGGGAACCGTTGAGCAGATGGATGTCCCCAAGGATTCCTTGTTAGGGTGGGAGATGGCCTTGGAGACTTCCTGCACACTGATCACGGCTCCTGGAACCCATGTCCTCAGTGACCTCCTCTCCTGGTGGCACAGAGCTGGCCATGCCCTCTTCAGGTCCCTGAGCCGCACTACGCTGGCCCCGAGCACAGGCCTTCCCTCTCCTGCCCGGCCTCCTCCCCAGAGGCCTCTCCCTGTCTCTGCCTCCTTCCTGGACAGCCCCTGAGCCACCCTCTGGCCTCCTCCCTGCTGTGAGCTGGGCATGGAGTGGTCTGGGCACCAGTGGCCTAAGCAGGGCCTTCTAGCAGCACTCGATATCTACCTGATGGCCCGGGCTCTCCTCTCCTGTGCAAGCGAGAAGACGCAGGAGGGCACGGCTTGCTCAGGGCGAGGAAGGAGGGACAGGACAGGAGGAGGGCCACGGGGCCCGGTGGAGCCTGGGCCAGCTGAAGGGCCTTCTAGAAGACAGCTCTCGGGTCACTCTCCTAGAAATGCTGGATTTTCATCTCTCAGGAAGCTTTTCTCGCTGAGTTCCTTTTTCTCCTTTTTTCCCTAAATCTGCTTCACTGGTGCCGCCTCTGTTTTGGCACACTGCTCTGGTGCACCTTGGCACAGGGAGAGTCCCTGCCCTCGGGCACCTGCCCATCACCTCCACGCACCGCTGTTTTTTGCTTGTTTGTGGGAGGAGCCTCCAAATCTCCAACACGCAATAAGGTCTTGGAACCCACCGTCCTCACAGGTCCCAGCTGAGACTGAGTGGCGCTGAGGTGGCCGCAGTCATCTTCGGCCTCCCCCTCGTTTCTGCCCAGGTAACAGGGTCTACTAAGGGCTTGACTCTCATCAGGTCGCACCTGTGAAAGCTGCAGGCAGCGTCTCCCCTCGTGTCTGGCTGATTTCCCGGCACACTCTTATCCAGGCTCATCCACCGATCAAATGTGGCAGGCTCTCCTTCCTTTTCAGGGCTGAATAGTATTCTACATGTAAGGAATTGCATCCATGTCTCACTGCACATGTGAGGACTGTACGTGAAGCAGTCGCTCATACCTGCAGTGTGATGGACCCTGGGTGGATCCCACATGGGGCCACAGGGACATGAGTGTAGCAGGTTCTGCAAAGAGCTGACTCCTTTCCCTTGGGGACACCCAGGGGTAACAGCTGGTCAGTGGAAGTTCTAGTTTCACTTGGGGAAACGTGACCCTGCTTTCTGTAAGAGCTGCATTTCTCTATGCTCCCAGGGGCCTTTCCTCTGTCCTCCCTCCTGCCCAGCGTCTCTCCGCCTGGCTCACAGGACCCTGCTCTGTCACAGCAGCTCTGGGGGAAGGACCGGGCCGAGGAACACTGTTTCCGAGACGATGTCAGGCTGGGCACAAAGGGGCTGCCATTCACTCATCCACCAACCCAGGAAGGAGGACCCACGGGTGCTTTCGTGCTTCCAGAGAACGTCGTCCTGGCTCATGTCACGGGGTGCCAGTCCCTCCCAAGCCTGCAGTTGGAGTTTCCACACAGGCCCTGCAGATCCCCAGAGTGGCCCGGCGTGGCACAGGGCCAGGGCCTCAGGCTGGCAGCCTGTGCTGGGTGCCGCCTGCACAGGGGCAGGGAGTCCACACACTGCGGCTGGACATCAGAGGAGCCGTGAAGGCCCACTGCAGACGCTGCAACCTCGGGAAGCACGGGGTACGCTCCCTTTGCTCCCCTGCCCGGTCCCCTCAGCCCCTCCTCAAGGTTCCCTGTACCTGGCCCAGCCAGCCCTCTGCTGTCCGGGTCCTCCCCCTCCTGCTTTTAATTCGATGTGGTTCTGCAGTTTCCAGTGGAGTCAGAGGTGAAGAACCTGGGATGGAACGGCACCGGTGACAGTCCTGCCCCCAGAGACCGCCCACCGCCCCCGGGCAGGCTCCCCAAGCTCCTCAGGAGCACGTGCCCCGTCAGCAGCCCTCATCAGGCAGGATTTCCCCTCGCCACCTGGGAGGGCAGGAGAGAAAGGGGAGGTCGGGAGGCAGAGGACAGCAGGCGTGGAAGTTGGACATAGTCAATGACAGAAAGTGCCGGAAGGTGACAGGTGGACAGCCCCCTGGGGCTGGGCTGAGTGGGGAGGAGGTGGGGTCTGGGGAAAAGCTCTCTGCAGTTACGCCCACTTCCCACCAGGTGGCAGCGTCCTCCCAGGACAGTTTGGTTGCCGTCCACAGTGGGAGGGGTGCACCCCCTCCGGCGGCCCCTGGGCAGCCTGTGGTGGGTAGTTAGAATATGGGGTGATTCTAACCGGAGGGTTATTAGGGAGTGTCTGTGACTTTCCTCTGGCCCTATTTAGACAATGTCTCAGGTTTGAAGATAAACATTCATAACAGGAAAACTTCAGATTTAATAAAGTGTCGGGTTGAAATTCCCAATGTACATGCGGCCACTTGTTCAACTAGAGATGGAATCAACATCCAGGTGATGAAATAGGACCAGGAGTCGACCCCTGCTCTTGGCACCACTCCAGGCTCGGTCACATTGTTAAACGGAGTTCAGGAAAACGAGGGCACTATCGGAGTCAAGAAACTAGAGGAGAAGTCAGGGACTGACCGATGGATCGACGTGTTCACACACTTGGATAAGAGCCGTGCTCCCCAACGTCTGCAGGAAACGGAGGCCTGGGCCACGGCTGTCGGCACCACCAGACACAGCCATCTATGGACCCAAGTTCGTCCTCATTCTTCCAGAAGCAAACACGGGTCATTCTGAAAGGCCGTGCTGCCTTGAGTCACCTGAAGTGGCGCCTCAGTTTGGACGGGGCTGGGGCTCAGGACATGATCCCCAGAGGATGGCGTTTGACATGCTGAGCGCCTTGGAGGCGGCTTGGATGGAGGGTGCCCTGGCCTCTTCTGGACACTCTCCAGGTGCAGGACGGTATATCTGAAGTCCTCCTATTGGATGGAAGGTAGTGATCCTCCTGGACTCTGCCTGAGAAATCAGGGGACAGGAGGGCGAAACCAAACCAGCCCAGGGAGACTAACTCCTGGGAAGAGTGACAGGCCCCACGTGTGGCCTGTGGTGCCCGTCCCCTCTCCTGAGGCTACCCCACATGACGCGACAACCTTGGTCCCACTGTGGTCCTGCGGCACACTCACAGTGGCTCGGTGGTCTCCTGGCATCTCTACACATTCGCTCAACTGGACAAGGGCTTGCGGTCAGTTTCCTTCCAAGGAGGTTTCTTCCATCTTGAGACCCCAGACCTGAGCTTCATGGGATCCTTTGCATCATGCTCTCCCAGGGGCCTTCCACAAGGAGGCTGGGCTGGGTGCCCGCCCCAGGTTCCTGTGTCCAGTCTATTACAGAGGAAGGTCCTCCAGCTGGGCTCAGTGCTCCACAGCAGCCTGAAGGTGCCACGCCTGCAGACAGCAGTCACCGGTCACCCATTCCCAGCAGTGGGCTCACCTCGAGGCCCTGTGGTGGAGCTGCGGTCCAAGGAAATGTCCCTGGAAAATGAAGACAGAGATGGAGTTGAGCTGAGACGGAGTTTGCCTCAACTCTCTCCAGGTGACCCTCCGCCAGGATTCGTGGCCACAGCAGTGGAAACCAGCTAACTCAGACAAGAAAGGAAACCGGAAGGAGGAGGCTGCCAGTGGGTTGGGGGACCGTGACAAGCAAGGACGGGACAGGAGTTCGTCCAGCACTGCTGACCATGGCTCACGGTCGCCTTCTGTGAGAGTCCTCTGTAGCCCCAGGGCAGACCCTCAGGTGCCAAGCAGGCAGATACCTCCTTCTCACTGCACGGTCTGGGGCAGGAGCGCCTCATGCCAAGCCCTGCGTGCCCTTTGGCTGCTGCTGGGGAGGAGCAAACTGTCCTCGCAGTGCACACCTCAAGGGGCCCCCTGCACAGGACAAGGGCCCTGGTTAGGTGATAAGAAGGAGCAAAAGACAGACATTTCCTGAGACAATTTCACTTTGTGGGGATTTGAAAACACCTTACACTACAGTCTGGATGGGGACCATCCTCAGAGGCTCAGGTGCAGAAGGCCTGGTCCCCAGGGCTCCAAGGCCCAGAGCTGAGGCTTTGGGGAAGTGAGGAGATCACAGAAGGAGTGACGCCCCCAGGGACTGATCCTTTCATAACTGAATGGACCACTGGGGGGGGGGGTGGAAACTTCAGGCAGGTGGGGCCTGGCTGGAGGAAGCAGGTCCCTGGCAGCCTGTTCCAGAAGAGCCCTCTAGTCCCTGCCTCCTTTCTCTGGCTCTCCTGCTTTCTGGCTCACAGGAGTGGAGTTGCTTTCCTCCACCACACTCTCCCCCTGGGATGTTCTGCCTTACCCCAGGCACAGAATCAACAGAACAGAGTGACCATGGAGTGAACCTCTGAAATTATAAGTGAAAATAAATCTTTCCCCATTTAAGTTGGCTTTCTCAGGCATGTTGTTGCAGCAATGGAAAGCTAGTACTCTGGTAGGAAAGACTGGCTGAGGAGAACTGAGCTCTCACAGCAAACCGTGTCACGCCCCTGGCACACGCACTGGGTGTTCAGGTGTCCAGCAACCACCCAGGACACTCTGGTAAACCAGCTGCCTCTCTGACAGGCCCACTAAGCACAGATCGGAACCGGAAGATGGTAGGCTGTCTAACAGTGTGTTTTAGCTACAAGACAGCAAGGGAGGGCGGGGGCTGCGGAGGGCAAGGCGGCTCCCAGGTGGTGGGGCCGAGAATGCCACTGGCCAAGAGACAGATTTAAAATGCAGAACAGGCCGCGCCGACCCAGGCTTAAACACCATGTGCTGTGTGGTGAGTGCGCTCCTGGCAAACCAAACAGAAGGGAGGGAAGCAGGTCGGGGGGCAGAGTTCCTTGGGGGCCTGGGGACGCCTGCCAGGCCTGCCTGCGTGACCAGGGTTGGGATGAGCCTTTCGCACAAGAGACCCCGGCGTGCTCGGGCCGTGTGTGGAGCCGCCCATCTGGCAAGAGGCCAACACGGTGCTCCACTGGGGGGCGGGGCGCAGGCTCAGGGGACGGGGAAGCCCTGACCATGGGGACGTTTCCCCGGAACTCTGGATTTGGACAGTTTTCTTTCTTGGTGACACAGATTTTAGGAACTGCTGCTGGATACATGTTCCCCCAAGTGTGAGGAGCGTGGAATTACCTCACACTCACTGTGCGGCCTGGACAAAGTCAGGACACGCCAGGCCCTCACAGCTCTGCACGCAGGGTCGAGTTCACAACCCACAGGGGCCTCATGAGCTTGGAGATCAGAGGGTCACAGGAGACGCTCTGCAGGGAAAGGCATGGGCTCCGGGCCTGGAGGGGACACCACTAGCCTGTAGTACAGGTTTTTCTTGGGGACTGCAAGCCCAGAAGGGGACCAGGACCCTGCAGGCAGCTTCCTGACATGGCTGGAGGGCTGTCACAGCAGAAGCCTGCAGGCTGCGGATGGAGAAGGGAGGCCGCACTTCCCGACAACAGGACACACAAAGCGAGGAGGGACGGACAGCCGCCCCAGTGACAACGTGCCTCGAGATTGGGGAATGCGCTCCTCACCCACGGGCCTCTGTCTCCACATCTGCAAAATGCAGACCTTGGGACAGATGCCGGAGCTCTTTACAGTTCTGCATTATTGAGTCATACTTAAGAAAGTCGCTTGGGGCTAGCCTCGGTGATGCAATCCATCTTCCCGCCTAACCAACCAAGTGGCACCTAGGTAGGCTGCAGCACGAGAGGTTTCCCATGCTGTGGACGCAGTGAGACCACCTAGGACAGCTGCGGCTTTCCTTCTGTCTGAGGTGCCTGCGCACACAGACACACATGACCATCTACCTCTGTGTCTACCATCCCTCAATTATTGATATCTCAGCCTATCCCCTCAATCATCTATTCATTCATCTATCAATAATCCATCTGTCATCTGTTCATCCACTCATCAGTCACCTATCAGTCATCTATCAATCAACTGTCTAGCTATTATCTTTATCTCCACCTACCCACCTAAGCACCGGGCCAACAGAAGGGTAGCCCTGATGCAGGAAGAGAACCTCCGTAGGTTTCCATGCACTTGCCCAAACTTTGAAATTTATGGGGAAAATGAAGTAATCGCAAATAAAAAAGGAAGGTCAACACCATTGAATCAGATCCCAGGAGGTTTCTATGAGATGAAAACATCCACAGAGAGCCTCGGCTCTAGGTTACATAATTACAAAGGACTGTCAATGAGTCGTGAGTCGCGCTCCTTCTAGCCTCAATTTACTGTCTGGCGGGGAGCTGGGGCTGTTCCCACTGCCAGGCACCCAGCCCACACACTCACGCCTGACCCTAGGAGGGCAGTCTACAAAGGTGGACGGAGCAACACCATCCGTTTCCCTAGAACTCGGAATCTATCAGGAAACCGCATGGAAGTCGGCAAGGAGACATCACTCCCACTTCCGATGCAGTTCGTTTAGCCAAGGGCCCTGGGTGAACAACCCAAGGGGTTTACCAGTGTTTCTCCCTCAGGTCGGCTAAGCACGCCCCTCAGGTGCGCTCAGAGACCTACGGCCACATGGCAAAGAGAATGAGACCAACTAACCTGCAGCTCAGAAAGGGGCCGGAAGGAGGGAGCTGGCAAACCAGACGGGACCCTCCCCCAAGCTCACCAGCAAGTCAAATCCCCTGCCCTGGGAAGGAGTAAGCCAGGGCTGGCGAGGGGCAGGGGAATTGCTCCTTTAGAAACAACAGCCAGAAGATGAGGTTCTCACGTCTCCTGTCTTTCAAAGGATGAGCTTTGCAGATGGAATAATAAGCTTCAGTGTCGCTGTGAAGGTTTAAAGACCTCCAGCGGAGAGCCGATGCACAGGAAGTGCTGAGACACACTAGCCATCATGTGACCATGGCACTCTTTAGGAGACCTGATGTCATCATGCTGCTCCTAGCCCACGGACTTCTGACTGTCGGTGATCCTAAATAGCAGCCACCATGCCCATTGGTCTAACATGTCTAAGGTCAGAATCCATGAGAATTAAGTGGATGCTACGCAGGAATCTTTTAATGACTGATATGAGGAGGATGAAACTGTACAGTAACACGTGTCGCCATTTTTGGGTCCATGTTCAGAATCTGGTTTCACTTTATGGACCATCCTCAGGAAATCAGATTTGCCCAGGTAGACAGCTGACAGAGGATCATGCCGTGGGCTGAGTTTCACCGGGAAATCTCCAGATCAAGTAATATCTGTGACCTGTGCATGCTTTTTCCTTCTTCCTTTCTGTTCCAGAAGTGTTATTAGGGAAAAATTTTCATTGAGTTTCAAGAGATTTTATCCTTCACTTTCTTAAAAATGAGAAAAAATGAGTACAGCTCTAGTCATCATTGCATTACTAGAATAGCCCCTGACCCCTACAGATTGAGGGCTTTGGGATCATCAAAAGTGGGTTTCCCAGGGTGTCTCTCCAGGGCGTGTCAGCCTGGCCTCAGTGAAACCTCTTCAACATGTGCCACACTCCACCCCTGAAGGAATGAGGCTTTGGGCGTTAGTCTCAGGCACATTGTCAGTGGCCCCGAATGACATGGGAACAGCTCCAGCAGGGGAGGGCATTGCCTGATTAGGAGTGACCAAATGCAAGAGGGGACTGGGCAGTCTGGGAAAGGAAGGCAAGGGCTGCAGGCCTTTGCTCTCCCCACTTCCCGGAGCCCAGAGTCCCTGCCAGGGGCAAAGGCTCCTTTCCTCCTGCACTTTCCTTGTGACCCACGTCTCCATATATATTTAATATCCTTGTGTGGCCAAAATCATGCCAGAAATGTGGACTTATCCTTTTCTTCATTAGAAAAGCAAAGAAAATAATTGAATAACAAAGTAGTTAAACAAAAATTTAAATTGGCTCACTGCCACTGTGAGGACAGTCTGTCATTTTTCAGAAGCAGGATCTCCCGGCCCAGACACCCACCTCTGTGTCCCTCCTCCAGGCCCAGAGCCTGGCTCCAGAGAGCAGCTCAGCCCAGAGCTGGCCAAAGCCCAAAGGTGAAGTCCTTAGAGCCTCACAGCCCGTGTGCAGCCAGAGGCCTGCGAGTCACCCTGAAGGTCTCGCTCCTTCAGCATTTGTCCCTACCCAGCGTCGATGGAAGCAGCCGCCGTCAGAGTTCTCAGATTCAAACAGAGACAAGGGCTCCGGAACACAGCTGACCTATTCCCCACGCTGAGGCCGGGTCTGGAGCCTCAGCCCCAGGAAGCATCTGCGAAGGCAGCCAGGCAGACCCCCGCCCGGTGACCCCCATGCCCTGCCCCTTTGCCACAAATCCACTCTTGTCCTTGTGTACTTAGAAGTGTGCCTTTTCACCCAGAGGCCTGTTCCCCAGCTGCATGGGTTCCTAGATAGAATGTGCTTTTGTCAATCGGCTGCTCGGCTCTCTGTACCCTTAACAAGACCCGGTCCAAGTACCTACTGAGCCATCAGTGTCTCTGACTTACTCTGTGTGTGTCTCTCTTACTCTCTCATGCACACATGTTTGTGCACACACACACACACACACACACACACACACACACACGCACACAGGATGGAATCACAATGGCCAGATAATGGATCCCACCAGCACCCACTTCCACTTCCACGCGGCACCAGGGAGCCTGTGCCTGGCTGAGGGGCACCTCCCCTTCTGCTTCCAGGATAGGGGAGTGGGCAGAGGCCTGGCGGAAGACCATGGGGTGGGTGCAGTGGCCGTCTTTGTGTTTTGCGTGTGCTCTGTCCTGCTTCTGTTAGTGACGGTGTGTCTAAGTGGCAGGAGGAAGATGGCCCAGCAGGAGGTGGCTGTTTCTGAGCAGGACAGTTCACACACAGGCAGCCCAGGGGCACCTGCTCCTCCAGGTAGCTCCTCTGCCAGGCCCCCACCAGAGCGGAGTGAGCTGTAGGTGCCCCCTTCCTCCGTGTAACCTCTGGTGACCATCCTGGTCACCCTGGTTTGGCCCATCTGCTCAAGTCCCACAGCAGCGAGACCTGTCCTTGATGTCCCAGTCCTCTGGGCCTTCCACTCCTCTGCTGCCTGGCCCGCTGCCCTTCATCACCCTCCGCAAGGCCTCCCACACCTTGTCCACCCTCAGGTGGGGCCTGGACCTTGAGATGGCACCAAGCATTTTTTGAAAGAATCGCTGATTCCTTCCATGGGCCAATGAGCTCTTTGATAGATAGCATTCTACCATGTTCTTCTTTTCAACTTACTACGTTGAACTATGTTAACTTAGAGAAGAAAGTTCTAGAAACAATACAGGGAATCTGGTGTTCCTCTAACGGGGCTTCACCAGGTAGAGGTCTGCATAGCCACAGTGAGGCTCAGGGTCAGGGCCGGGCTTACAGTGACCAACCCACCATCTGCAGTGGGCTGGACCCAGGCAGGCATCGCTCGCAGGACAGGGCAGTGCAGACCCGCCCCATGTACTCCTGCCAGAAGCTCACACTGTGCTTCTCATCTTGAAAATACCAGGGGACGTTCTGCACAACGTTGACCAGGGCTGCTCAGCTAGTCAGGAATAAGAACGGCCAGTGGGTCAGTCTGCCGGGCCACAGGGTAGCCTTTGCCGACACCACAGGGTGCGTCCTCTCGCAGTCCTCGGCCTGGAGCCCAGGCCCAGCTGTGGCAGGCCGCTCCTCTGAGGCCACACCCTGCCCACAGATGCGCCTTCTCCCTGTGTCCCCAACAGCAGCTCTGCGTGAGCCTTGGTCTCTCGCGAGGACTCCAGTCTTAGGAGCCAGGTCTTCCCTGACAGTGTCTCCTTGATGTCATCACCTCTGAAGGACCTTCTTAGTCCTGGGGGTCAGGGCTTCAGAACACAGGTTTGGCAGAACTCAGTTCTCCATGGACGACACCTGGATGGACGTGGGATCCTGGGCTGGACCTGGGAGCAGAGAAAGACATCAGGTGAAATAGTGGTGAAATCCAAATTCTCATCATTTAGAGAAGGGACACTGTGACATTGTGAGCCATACACCCTTGAAGACATTCCCAAAGAAGAATGGGCCTCATCTGACAGGTGACATTCTAGACCTGCAGACCTCACCTGTTCAAGACGACTGACTGTTGAAAACATTCGTGAAGAAAACGGTTTCAAAGGAGAAGTGAAAATTACAGATACTTGGTGATGTTCTAATAATGAACCATTGAAAAGGGATTTACTACCATAATCAGGAATATGTTTTAGGACTTAAAAGGAAGATAAAATACATTCTACGTCTCATCTTCTAGAAGGAAGGAGAAAAACGAGGAGAGAGGAAAATGGCCAGTATGAAGAACAGCCACCAGGGCCGAGCACTGGCAAGGCCACGGGAAAGCAGAGACCTTCAATGGAGGGTTATGGAGAAAACACGTGGGAGGATCGCAAGGTCCTTCCAAAGCACAAAAAACAGCTGGGGCCGACCAGCTCCATGAACTATGAGTAGGGAGATCACTTTATGCAAAATTGGAATCATTTTTTAAATTACGAAAATAAAATGTTTTGGTGCTGTGGGTCCAAGGCCTCAGCCTACGAGGCCAGCTCTCTACCACTTCATCCCCAGCCCTGGTGTATGGAAACAAGGTTGTCCACTGAAACTGAAACCCAAGAAGATTAGCAACAGAAATAAAGATAGGACACCCTGATTCTATACCACACGATCTTTGCAAAGCCTTATATTATTGTCTTCAGACTTTTGATTTTTCTTCTATTTTACTTTTATTGTAAAACATGGAATTGTAATATTCAGCAATTTTTAATATTGTTATATTAAAACTATGATGTATGAAATATTACATAAAATCCATTGGAATATTATCATACTGTATTTTACCAGGATCCCATTTTTTAATATCTAAGTTATTTCTAATTTGTCACCATTATAACTTTACTAAAATGAAATCCTTCAGTGAAAACTTTTCCACACTTATCCAGTGATTGGGGAGGAAATTTCTTAAATGTGGAGTCACTATTGGGAAAGCAAAACTACGAGGCTTTGCAAAAACATGGCCAGGTGACTTTTCAGGAAACTCTTACCAATGTTCACTCTCCCCGAGTGTGAGAAAGTGATTTCCCTCTCACAACCCGTTGCCACGCTGTAAGATCATTTCTTAACGCCTCTGCTCAGCACAAGGGGACATGCTACTTCTGCTTAGATGCACATTAATTTGAATCTGATCATAAGAGGGCGCTACCCTTATTTACAGGTTTCATGGACATTTCTGTGGCTTCTTTGTGTGTTATGCATGCCCTCTGTCTACACATCAGGACGTTTGCTTTTCCATGTTTAGGCCTGGGTCATTTCCATAGCAAGGCTATTAGCTCTTGGAACACCCTAGTGTGCAAACTTGTGCTTCCCCTGGTTTGTCAAGTGAGTTGAGTCAACCTAACATTTCCAGCTCACCTAGAGCAGGAGCTCTCCTTAGTCTCCGTAAAACATGTGGAAAATCTAGGGTCCTCTAAGCTGCTACCAGCCCAACCTTGGAGCACCTCAGAGAAGTGCGTCGTGGTAACTCTGGGCTTTGGGAGAGAAAGAGCCGCAGCTGAGGGTCTGAGGACCCGGGGTTCAGTGCTGACATCCCACTTCCCACAAAAGAGGGTGCAAATAACAGACCTACTCTACGTTCCTCCTCTCCTCGCGCTTCTCCTGTGGGCAGTGTAAACAGCACACACCGACTCCCGGAATGTCGTGGCCATGGACTGGGCTAGGAGGGGGGAGCCCACGTGAAGTGGGGTCTGCAATCCATCCAATCCCTTCCTGAACTCACCCAAGGACAGCAAAGCCATGCTGCAAAAACCACACCCCAAAGCCACATGGAGGCCACCACGGAGAGGCCAGCTTTCTTTTCAACGCTGGGAATGCTTTCCTCCAGAGACCCCTGGCCAGCAGCGCTATGAGGAGGTGGGCTTCAGAAGTGTGGCACCCTGGCGGGAGGTTGGGGGCACACCTCAGATGGCCTGGGGAGCTGTGGGCTCCTGGCCTTACTGTCCAGGGCTGGCCCAGGGCTGCCATCCCAGGGAGCCAAGGTCTCCTGCTGCAGCAGTGCCAGCTGCTATGGGGGAAGCTCTGGGGACGCTGATGTAAGAGTCTGGATGTTGTCAGGGAAGGAAACAGGACGCGCACGCTCAGAACCAAAGAGCCATGGAGAATTGGACGTTAGAAAGTGATCAAAAAGACCTGCTTTGTGACGGAGTGTGTTTCCTCCAAATAATAGAAGGGCAGACTCCCCCGTGTCCCAGGCAAGTCTAGACGAAAGGAGGCAGTGCTCTCTGGGCCGGGAGCCCTGTGTGCAGGTGTCACTTCCTATTAGCATTCCAGCCCGGTGGGCGAGCCAGAGTCTTTGCACAGGACGAGGGGTGTGTGAGCGAGGGCTGCAGCCCCCCAGGGCAGCCTGCTGCAGCCTCCCAGCCCAGCTCCGGGAGGAGCCAGCACTGGACAGAACACCCTTCCTGTCCACACGCTCCCAGAGCCGGGTTGGCTGGGTTTCTGAATATTTGTGATTTTAGGAGGTATAATCTGTGTGTCCCCAGGAGGGAGCTGAGCACTGTTACTGCTGCAGTTCAGGCTGCTTGACCTGTGCCCTCTCTCGCTTTTCTCTGCTTGGTTGTCTTTGTGGCTATACAAGGACACTGGCAGGCCGGCGAGTCCTTTCCGTGAAGGTCCGGGGAGCCCGCCTGGGGTCTGACCAGCTTTCCGGCCATCTACCCTCTGTAGAGGGTCTTAGGCGTGTACTGCGGCTGTCGCGTATTGGCCTCCTTAGTGCCCATGGCTGTCCTACTGCAGCACACCCGTGGCCCGCAGTCTGTGCCCTAGGTTCCGATGGTGCTCCCCAACACGGCTCTGCACCTGCTGCCCTCCCGCCTGCGGGAGTGGGGGCCCTAGGATCACATAAGATGAGTCAGATTCACATGCCACAGGCCTTCACTTGGGGGCAGATGTGGTGGCTCTGGTGGGAAAGTCTAGACTTCAGCTGGGTGCCCCAGGGCCACTCCGACCTTCGGCTGCTGGGCCGAGCAGCAGGCCTGGTGCGCCTCTGGTGCAGGAACGTCTGCACTCATGCATTTCACTTGGGCTCCATGATCCCCAAGTAGCCAGGGAGGCGTGTGACCAGGACCACATGCACGATGTCCTTGCACTCCAGCTCTCCAGGGCAGTCTGAACACCAAATGAACATGGGAGGTGGCGGCTGGCCAGCTCAGACCAGGAGGGCTGGGCCCCTGTGGGGCCTAGTGCAGGGAGGGACCTGGGGCGTCCTGAAGAGCTAGAAGGGAGGCTCTGCCCTGCTGCTGCCTCAGGGCCTCCCACCCTGCCTGGGGGAGCCACACGGCTATTGGACAGACCACGCCTCACCAGTGTCCACAGGCCGTGGGGCCTGGCCGGCTGCTCCTGCTTCCTGGCCCTGGGAGGAGACCCCTGCATGTGAGGGCTGTGTTTGGAGCACTGTGTGCACTCTCTGCCCTGCCCTGTGACTTGCTGGCCCCACAGACAGCACTTCTCTGGCCTCTGAGGACAATCAGCGTCTCTCAGAAATACCTCTGGGGAACACTCCTTCCCTGGTGGGTCCAGACACTGGGCATCAGTATATTTTCTAACTGAAGCTTTTTAATAAAAGGAGTCTTGCCCCAAAGTCACACTTACTAAGAGGGTCAAGCAGTTGTAGAAAGCACCTTCCAGAAGGCCAAGACCACACTTGCTTTGACAAGGCAGCAGGCCTGGGGCCTCCTTACCCTGTGAGCAGCTGCCCACCACCTGTGGGGTGGGGGCTGCAGGGGATCCTGTCCCATCCCATCATCATTCCCAGGGTGGTGGAGGAGCCCCACACAGCAACAGAGTAGCAACCATTAGTGCAGGGTGGCAGGGGCCACTCTGCAGCCTGTGACCAAGGACACTGTCATTGTATGACCCATTACTGTGGTGCAAAGATAATACTGGTGCAAGTAAAACGATTCCACACAGAGATGACCCTCATGCCACCATCTGCAGAGCCGGCCCTGTTCCAGGAACCCCTTCTTTTTGCAGATAGATGGTGGCTGGACTTCCACAGGTCTCAAGGTGGGGTTGTCAACTCCCAGTCACAACACAGGGGCAGGGACACCCTTGGATTCCCATCCCGGCTGATTCCCTGAGCCCAGGGTGCTCCAGGAACAGCCTGTCGGGGGACTGGCTTGAGTGGTCCTCGGGCAGGGCAATGAAAGCCTATTTCCTGTGCGGTGCGGTGTAATGAGAGCGGCGGAGTCCACGCGCGCTCCAAGCTGCAAGGGAGGAAATGGGAGAGCCCAGGGCGGCTCACGGTAATTAATCATTGTTCCCAACGCCTGTCAGCCTCCTTTCTGTGCTGACACCGCTGTCAATTACGGCCAGCCCTTCACCATCTGTAATTGTTTAAAATATCGTCCAGTACCAGGACCCGCGCTTGAACACTTAGGCCTCATTTACACCTCCGAGAGAACCGCCCGGCATACCTCCGGCCGGGACTGTGAGCGGGTGTCCACCTCCCGAAGTGAGCATTCTGAAAAGCTCTAGGCCCAGGGGAAACAAACCCAATAGCGTTGCCTTGATTTTGAGTCCAAATCCCAGCAGCAGGTCTCAGTTTGGGTCAAGAGTTAACCAAAGGGCTGGGGCTGAGGCTCGGTGGCAGAGCACTTGCCCAGCACAGGTGAGGCACTGGGTCCGATCCTCAGGACCACATAAAAATAAATACATAAGCAAATAAACAAATAAAATAAGGGTTAAATTCTTAAAAAAAAAAAAAAAAAAGAGTTAAGCCAAAGCAAGAGAGGGTTGTTGCATAGCAGTGCAGGAGTCTCAAATTAAAACCAGCATTGCCAGGCAGAAAGGACTCTCCTGCCTTCAAAATCCCCCAGGAAAACACTGCACTCAGCCTTGTCCACTCCGCTCGGTGTCACGTGCCTTTTCCATCAGAAACGTGGCACCTGGGCACGCTGCTCGCTGTGCGCCTCTGTGTGAGGGGCCCTGAGAAGGGAATCATGCTCTCTGGAGCCACGCAGGGAGAGGAGCACGTTTGTGACCACTCAAGGTTGCCTCTTCTGGCCTTTCCCCTGTACGTGTGCAGAATGGGTTTTATTTATTTGATTGATTGATTGATGAAATTAACAGGAAATTTCTTAATTTCACAATTGCATCAAAATGAAATTTCACAATTGCATCAAAATGAAAAGGGACCCATATTATTTTCTAGATGAGATCTAGACAGCAAGTGCCAAGACTGCCCCTCGGGCTGGGGAGCTCTCCTTGCCTCCCTCATGCTCCCCTAGGTCTCGGGGACAGGCTCTTGACAGTCTAGAAGGGAAGTGAATCAACATCTCTGCTGTAGTTTGGATTCTGATTGACCCCAAAGGCCCGTAGCTGCAGACTCAGTCTACCCCATTCCACAGCCATCCCACCTTTGTAATAAGGAAGAGCTTTGTCTCTTACTAAAAACGGGGGCAGAGGGAAATCTTATCATCATCATTATCATCAGTACAATAATGATGATAATAACTGAAGTCTGGTTTTCTGGAAAGAGGTGACTTTAGAGACAAGAGGCAGGGTGTTTTGTTCTCCCATCCGAATACCCCTGGAGGGCACTGCGGAGAAAGCCCATGTGTAGGAATGCCACACAAATGCCACATCTGGACTGCACGGAGCTGCATCCACCTGTCAGGTGAGGGCACGGGGTGGTGCTGGGCTGGGAACCCCTCCACCTCCCTGCGCTGTGTCGGAAATGCTGCCTGGGTCTCACCTGTCTGGACCCAGCTTCCAGAAGCATGGCAGCACTCCAGGGTCCTTAGGAGCCAAGGAGAGAGAGGGTTGGCGCATTCTGTCATAACCCAGGAGGCACCCTTCAGGGTCACTGTGGTAGCTGCTCACACAGGGTAATGGGGTCTCCTGGGAGCTGTTTCTAGGGAGCATTTGGGGAGTTGGAGCACGGCCAGGCAAGGTGCCTAAAATGGGTGTGAGGACAAGTACCCTGTCCCCCTTGGCAAAGCCAATGTCTCTAGGACCGCTGACACCCACCCACTGCTGCTTGGGTCAGCGCTCTGGGCAAGGCCTCACCACAGAACATGAGGACTCTGGGCTTGGGTCAGCTGCTCAGAACCTGTGTAGCACGCATCTCTCGGGGGTCAATCAGGTCCACCCTGGGTGGATAACCAGATTCCTGATGCCAACCTCTGGCCAGCACAGGAGGAGGAGGCTTCTCCAAGCGTACCTGCACAGCCCATCTATCAGTCCATCAGTGTGTGCATGCGATTCCTGTGTGTATGTGTGTATTAGGGCTTGCATATGTGGACATATGTGTATGTGCAGGTAGGTGTGTAGGTATACATGCACTTATGTGTCTGTGTCGACACATGTACAGGTGAACCTGTGTGTGTGTGTGTGTGTGTGTGTATGTGCATGTATATGTGCATGCATGTGTTAGTGCACAGGCATACATGTGTGCATATATATGTATGTGTGTATTGCTCTTCAGACATTGTATCTTTCTAAAGATAAGCTATTTCTAAAGATAAACTATTTCTAAAGATAAGCTATTTCTAAAGATAATAGTATTTAATATGTGTGAAAATACTTTAAAAAGATGTTTCTAAAAGAAGTGATTGCTTACAACAACCAATACTGTCAACGTACACTTTAAAAATAAAATGTTTTCTAAAAGCAGCAATTGTGTACAAAACTGTCAATGTACACCTTTGCTTATAACATTAAAAATATGTAGTACTCAACCAACTTCTGGTGTGGTGGCATCGTTCATGGACTTACAGTCACTTATATCAGACTCAGGAGAGTGTGGATGAGGCAGGCCAGCCCTGGGGGGCTGGTGAGAAGGTGAGTCCAGCAATGGATGCCAAAAGGGAAGGTCTGGATGTGGAGCCTCTGTGCGTTGCTACCTTTGAACAAATGCAGCTGGGGAATCCCAGAGAATGAGCACCCAGAGAGACACAGCCCTCCTCCACCTGATACGTGTAGGAGATGAGGACAAGGAAGCACCTGGAAGGGCCCCGGAACTGCAGGTCCTCTGCCTCCCGTCTGTCTGCAGACTGGCCAGAAAGTGCTCATGAGATCTGAGGGTGGGTGTGCTCACCTGCTGCGTGCCCATCAGCCCAGACCCATCCCATGGAAACGAGTCTCCAGAATGAGGGCTACGTGGAAGCCCTTTGATCTGGGGAGATGGCGGCCAGATGGGAAGCAGAGTGGTGGAGAGGACATGTGCACTACCTCCGTGCCATTCAGCTCTCCCTGCAGGGCTCCATGAGAGGGAGATTCATCGCATGCTGACATGGGAGAGCTCGCCTGGGAGATGTTAGAGACGGGCAGGAGCAAGCATAAGGATCCTGTCCATCAGGAGCTCATGCTGGTGCAGGGGGTGCAGTGCCTAAGGAACTGCAGGCACAAGCCCACTGACTGATCTGCTCACTGCTTGGATGCAGAGGAAGAGTGAAGAGTTTGAAAAACTTCCCGCTGTTTCTCAGCCTTGTCTCCTTAGATCTGCATGCAAACTTATTTCCTCCGTCCTCAGTCTCAGCCTACGTGGAGTCCATGAGATTTACAGGATGAGGTAAAACACACTTAAATTATGTATTTTTAAAATCCCACCCATACTAGATGCTTGGGTCTGGAGGTTAAGACAAGGTCCGTGTAGATGCATCTGTGCAAGGTGGGCACCCCTCAAGCAGCCCATGTGAACCCTTGTGCACCGTGGCCCCAGATGCCGCAGCCTGCCCACCATGCGCCATTTGGGCATGATGTCTGAGTCCTGCACAGGCCTTTTGAGAGGACTGGCCATCATGCTGTGCACACATGGAAGCTGCTGCATTCGGGGATGTGACCACAGTGGAATCCCACCCAGGAGTGGAGATGCACCTGCTGGGCTGACCCTCAAGACAGTGGTCTCCATGGAAGCTCTACTCAACCGTATGTGGCCTCTGTTCTTGTCCCCACTGTCTATTACAGGGCGACCAGGGACTCCCCAGTCAAACATCAGAAATAGAAAGAAGAAATGACTCTCCATGGAGAACTCTAATTTAAGGTTGAGTTGAAACTAGGCAGAAGTTTGCTATCACTCTGCTTCACGGCCTTGGAGTTCTCTGAAAGAAACTCGAGGTCTTCACTAGTGCTGCTGGGAGCTGGCCTTCTAGTTTAAACCTGGCAACAGCAATCTAAATGCACTAGGATACGCAGGAGCGTGTGGTCTCTCGATGGTGGTAGCTGGTTGTGCACGAAAACATTGTAATTAAGCCAGAAAAAGTAGCCAGCCAGTTATCTGAATTTGTTGCATTCACTAGATATCTTTTGGGCAGCAAAGAAACCCATTGCTAAACTCACTGAAATTGAGATTTAAGACCTGTTATTAATGCAGCATAAAAATCTGACCTTAGAAAGTGATCCCTTTTCTTCTGAGCTTCTAAGGTTTAGTGGCCACTTCTGGCTTTTAAGATCAGACGCAAAGACTCAGTTCACAGAACACAAACCATTGTCACAATGGAGAACTGGGTGCCCATGACACTGTGCCCAGTTCCTGTAGAACTGACTCTGAATACTGCCTGGTCTCCACCTGCAGTACCATCACCCCATAATCTGTCACCAGGGCCACTGCACGTGGGCACCCAGTGAGGGCCTGGTTCCTGGGTGACCACCAAAGGGCCAGAGACGTGCCTGTCTGGGAGCCAGGTGTTGACTGCCTCTGCACTCTAGGTGACCTTGCCCTTCCCAACCTCGGGAACTCTAATGGGCGAGGCTCCTTCTGAGCTGATCCAAGGCCTGTGTCCCTGAGGTGCCAGCCCAGAACACCTGAGCATCTGGCTCTCTGCATCCTTTGTGCCACTCTGTCTGGGGTCTATGGGGGGCTTCTAGGTGGAGAAGAGGAACCAGGTGTGAGGGCCTCCTCAGCACTTTGGACTGCACCCTTCTCAGGACAGACACAGCCCTGGTGAGCAAGGGCTCTGTCCAAACCTGTCCTGTCGATGGACGTCACTGACTAGCCTGGCTCTCTGCCCCTCTGCAGACGGTGGGCTCCACTTCCAGTGCCCTTTAAGAACAGCAGCCAGGGAGGTAGCCATTCCCCCATGAGGACCCGAGGATGTGGGAGCTCCCAAGCTCTCTGTTCAGACCTGAAGATAACATAGGCAGTTAAAAATGGAGCCAAACCCGAAAACTAGCAAGGCAAATTTTTTCCCAACTAAATCCCACTTTTAATACATGAGATTTCAGACCTGGGTACCTGCAGGCACTGTAAAACTGCAGCACATGGCCTGTTACTTTTTTGACAGCCACCTCCCAAGGGGCCTGGCTCCCTGTGCTGTCACTACAGTGTTGGCACAGTGACTCCAACGGAGGGTGGGGGGGGGAGGACCTCTGTCACCAGATCCCACAGAGCTAGAGCTACCTGCCCATCCCAGGAGCCTCTGTGAGCTGTAGACTCCCCCCTCCCCCAGTCTTCCCAGAGAGAGGGCACAGCACCCCACCTCCTGCCATTCTCCCTGCAGAGGATCTGCCTGTGTGTGTGTGTGTGTGTGTGTGTGTATAGGCACACCTCCACCATTCCCTAAAACCTGCCCAGTGGTCTGGTCGTGGATCTGCACAGAGCTTGCTTCTGCAACCCGACCCAACAGGATGGGGAAGCCCCTCTGGCCTCAGCAGCCTTCTGCCTCCGTCCCACTAGGAATGGGTGCCAGCTACCTGAGGAGCTGCGTGCAGAGGCTGGTCCTCACTCAGGCCCCAGAGTCCCTGGCTAAATGTTACCTACCCCTCAGTGCATGGAACGGGAACTGGGTGGACTGTGAGAGGGATTTGCTGTGGGAGATTCAGACGCAGCTCATTCATTTAAACGAACAGCTTTCTATTAAATGTCCTTGGACAGTGCCCTGCGCCAGGAAAGGGCATCGTGCTGAGTCCTGGTAGTCTGCACCTGGGAATCTCAGAACACAGGCCACAGCCTCTGATGGCTGTGTGTGCAAGAGCAGGGCCCAGACCCCGGGGAGACGTTTGTGCACGTGGGAGAAAAAGGAAAAGCCAAGAGAAGACCCAGCTGGATGAGGGCTCACTGGCCAGGCAAGCGTTTGCAGAGGAGTCTCTGGGGTAGCACGGAAACAGGGAAATGCAGCAAAGCAAGCCCCGGGATTGCATGCAGTATGCTCCCGGACGTCAAGACACCCTGACAGAAGCCACACTCAGGCCATTAAAACGCATCACTGAGGCACGAAAACATAAATTATTTCCTCCTTCATCTCACGGTGGATTTATTTAAGTGCAATGGCAAACCAATGTACACAAGCACACATTTAATATTCCTCTACACTGGATTAGGGGTGTGTGTGTGTGTGTGTGTGTGTGTGTGTGTGTGTGGCCCATGTGCAGTGTATGTCCACCAGGATGTAGAGCTGGAGAGAGATCTCCTAACCTGGTGACCTCTGCCAGTCCCAAGGATTCCTATGGAAACCGTGTGCCTGGTAATTATTCTCCCGACCCTATTAGCATAATGATAGCCTACTTCCCTGGTGCTGCATTTTTATCCACAATCTCCCAGAGGTCTTTAAGCTTGTTAATAATCATTACAGATAGCCAATGAAGTGAATCATGGCTAAAATGAACTCACCTGAACTAAAGAGATTAACCCTACTCAAGCCTGAAGTGCCCCATAAGTATTCATCAAAAGTCTCTTCCTATCAGCAAATAAAAAATAAAGAGTTACAGGGAAATCACCCCGCGCATGAACACACGTCTGTCTTCCGTGAGTGGCTTCCTCCAAGTGGCTCCATCTTTATTCCACCTGCTGACACTCTTCAGCCTCTGCTGCAGGCCCAGCCCTGCAGACAACCTGGGGCGTGTCCTGATGCCTCTTCGTTTCCCAAGACGCTAGGTTGCAGCTGTCAGCCGAGAGGGTCCAGCGTGGACCAGCATGCCATGGCGCAGGGACACTGAGCGTCCTGGAGACTCAGCACCCTTGGCCCTTCCCTCCCGTCTTTCCCTTCCGCAATTCTAACCTGACCATAGGAAGGCGCTTCTGGCTCACCCTGGTCTGTTCTCTGTCACGCTAAGCCTCCATCCTGGGCAGTGTCTTCATGCTGCTGTCTGCCGAGGACTGTGCTGGGACTGGTGCCTGGTGCACAAGCCTGGACCACGTGACCCTCGGATGCGCTTGGACACCGAGCACTGCTGCCAACAAGCTGCTTTCCGGCTGTCCCACTCACGTAGACCTGCTCACGTTCGAGTCCTCTGTTGATTCTGAACCCCCCAATAATAAATTCCTTTTCAAATGTGCAAGACACCACAGTGTTTGTATTTACTGGGAGGTGTTTGTGCCAGGACATTTAGACCACTCCAAGGAGCAAGAAGAATGAAAGAGGGAGGAGGAAAAGGAAAAGAGATGAGAGGCCCCCGGGAAGCGCAGTTCACCTTCCACGGCTCCTCCCCACCCCACCAGAGCCTCTGGAGTAGGGGTGCTGGTGCGACTGACCCTCCTCTGGGAAGCCTCTTAGGAGAAGGCCAATCCGACAGTGCCACCGGGCTGCAAGCATCTGACCAGGCGACTGCCGCCTGGGCCAGTGGTGTGCCACCGCCTCCCTCTCCCGTCTGTGGCGCTCAGCCCACAAACCCACTCCCACCGCCGTTCACCACCTATGGCGCCTTTCTGCTGCCCTAACCGGCTGCCCTGGGGGACTCTTCTGGTGTGTGTCCTGCCATCCTGATGTTCCCCAGACACAGTCCCTGCCCATCAGATTCACTCCCAGAGCCTCCCAACGCTTGGCACCTGTGCACCAGGGTCCCTCTGAGGGCCACACGTGTCTAGGGCCATCTGCTGCTCTCCCACCCTCAATCTCCCTCTGAACAGTGCCCACTCGGGTCAGCGCTCCTCCAGGCATGAGCTTAGCTCTCAGCACTCTCCCGGAGAGCACAGGAGCCGAGCTCATCTGCCGCTACCTGGGCCTTTACAGCCAGGGACAGTGCTCACGATGCCACCCAGTTGGCACTTCCCTGGCTGCCCCATTAAGGCAACATGCTGCCTAGCGTTGCCCATGCTGTCCCCTGTCACCCAGTTGCTGCCACACCACTGTCTTCTCTGCTTCTCTGAGCAGACCCCAGGACACTCCCACAGGAAGTGTCCCCTCTCCCCTGGCCCTCCCTCTGGAGGTCTCCAGAACACACGGCTGCCAGTGGCTACAGTGCCGCAAGAGTCTGTCAAACAAGAGAAATTGCCAAAATGCAGAGGAAACCTGCAGCTGAACGGTGGCCCCTTCCCTTCCCCTTCCATTTTCCCTCTTGGCAGCAGGGGCTGGGAGTTCGCTTCAGGGCCGCGTGAGGCCGTTCAGTCTTGAGAGCCCTGGGAGTTGAAGGGCCTTCTCCTGGATTTCATCTTCTCCACTTCTAAGTCTCCAACCAAGTGTGGCAGTCCCTGCGGTTAGCACGCCCTGCAGACATCCTGGGAGGAACCATTGGAAGACAAGGGCCAGGCGTTCATCCCCAAACTCTGGGGCGAGGATAAAAGGTGGCCACACGGTGGAGCGGGAAGGAAACCCAGGAGCCATTTACACATACAGCTCTCCCTGATCCTTGATGTGCACACTGCCGCTTCATTCTCATCACCAAGTCGGAAGATGAGAACCGCAGGGCCGCGTCCTGCAGATGCTCCCTCAGTTCTGCGAGATGTTCTGGCGGTGCCCACAGAGCTGCCCGAAAGTCCACGCGGCTCTTGGCAAAGTGGAGCTGTTTTCAGATAAGCCCTTCTGGCAACTCTTAACTGTGCTTTTCAGCTTTTAAATTAAAATCCTACTGTTCTTAAGTTCTTCTCTCTAAAACAGGACTCCTGGTGTTTCATACCCCTTGGACTGGAACCCGTCTCCTGCCAAAACTGCAGTCTCTGTTTCCTCGTTTTAGGTTTTGTTGTTCCCCACTGAGAAGCAAGGGCTCAGACATATGTATGCAATAAATTCAGAAATGTTGACCCACGGTGCGGTGAGAGGAGGAGGAACAGAGTCGTCATAGAAGAGCAGCCCGTGCTCGGCGGCAGCCCGAGCTGTATTTAACCCACATTTCCAAACACATCACACGGACAGATTTCTCCACACCAGGAAACAGTGTCAAAACACTGGAAACCAGTCTCAGCTGCCGCTGTAAAAACAGCTTCAGCCTAGTTATAAAACCGTCCGAACTCCATTAAAGCTTTCATTATTTCCTCAAGTTTTTGTTTTATTGTATGACCTTTTGTGAGCAAAACAACAGGCTTCCAAAAACATCCTGTGAGGCACACATGGTGGCCACGCAGGAGACTCCCACAGATCCTTCCAGAACAGCCTGAGCCCATGGCGGCTCTGTCCCATAGGCCTTATTTTCCAAGCCAGAAAATGCGTTCCTAGCCAGGGAGCCTGACAAAAGAGGCCAGGTCAGGCAGGGTGGCCCCTGCCCTCCTCTGACAAAGCGGGCAAGAATGTGCGGCATCAGCTGCAGTGACGGCGGAGCTGAGAGGCAGGGCCGAGCCTCGCACTGCACCGGCCGAGTGTGAGAAGCGGAGCTTGGCTGTGGGAGGCAGCGCCAGGTGTCACTGTCCGATCCATCCTCTGTGTGCTCTGATGTGGACCAGCCAACGGCAGGCTGAGATACTTGGGAACAAATGGTCTCTAGTGAACTTTGCAGACCTATTTTCTTCTCATTTACCCTTAAATAATACAGTTTAGCAATTATGTCCAGCGTATTAAGTACAGCAATCAACCCAGAGATGATTCAAAACATGCAGGGGGACGTGCACATGGTACATCCCTAACCCGCGTGCTGTCCGTCTCAGGGAACTTGGACATCTGTAGAGTTGGACAACCCAGGGGGATCTTGGAAAAATTCTACTTTGTATCCCAAGGGACGAAAGTAGGTCATCAGGTTCTTCAGAGAACCAAATCAGCAGGGGACACACCACTTCTACGTCTATGTCTGTCTCCTTTGCTCCATACACGTCTGTGTTCAAACCCACGGGCACATCTACACCCGGATGTGTATCCATATCCATCTTCGTATTTGTTTTCATCTATACATCTACACTCATATCCACATCCATAGCCTATCAATACACTAATACATATCTACATCTACAACCACATGCACACACATGTCCATGTTATGAATCCATATCAACATCCATGACCATGTTCACATCCATATTCACATCTAAATGATATCGATATCGTTTATACACAAATACACATGCATATCTATGTTCACGTCTATACCCACATGCACACACAAATCCACATGTCTCCATATTTAGATATATTTCTGTAATTGTAGCTGCATCAGTAGCCACATCCATGTGTGCACCCCCGTCCGTCTCCATGTCTGCATCCATGTCTCTATCACTATCCACACCTAATCTCCATTTACGTCCAGGTTTGTATCAATAGCCACACCTACCTTCGTATTCGTTTCTTTCTATATATCTACACTGACATCAGATCCATATCTATGTCCATGTTTGTATCAATAACCCCACCTACATGTACATTCTTAACTGTATCCACATGCACATTGACTCCCATACCCATACCCATATCCACATCCACGTCTCCATGGATGTCCACACCTCCTCTACCTCATACCTATGTCTATATGCACATCTCCTTCCATATCCACACCACACCATATCCACATGCATCTCTTCATCAATGTCCACACCTCTTCTACCTTGTAAATATATCTACATCTGCAGGTCTGCATTCCACAGTCCGGCTGGGCAAAATAACCGGGAGGTGACAAGCAACTTGGAGGTTGAAGCGGGAACTGCTTTATTGCGGGGGAACTCAGCGGGAACTGAGCGGGAACTCAAGGTAGCGGGCACCCAAGGTAGCAGGAGCCGCTTTATTGCAGAACAGCAGAGGTATATATACCTAACTGATTACACACAGCTTGACTCAATTAGCATCATCCAGTTACAGCAGTCAGCCAATAAAGAATCCTCACCATCTTAATGGCTCGGTGACGTTGCCTCACAAACCACTCCTCCTGGCAAACTGCCAGGCGCCATCTTGACTTGATTTGTGGTCCCCAACATCTGCGCACATTTTTGTATCCATATCCAATGTGTGTTTGTAACACGCAGTCTTTGCACATATCCTACCTGCTTGTGCACAAGCCTTTACATCCATACACATGTACATGCACACAGATATTTATTTTTAGAGTTGATTTCAAGGAATCTGTGCATGGAGTAGAGGGGCCTCACACATTTGCAATTTGTATGGCCTCCCCCACAGCAAAGGCAAGCTGGAAATTCTTAGGCCACCCCCCATGGGTGTCCTGGGGTGGCCTTCTTTTTCCTCAGTGAAACCTCCAATATGCTCTTCAGGCCTTCAACTGACAGGACAAACCCACTCCTATTCAGGGGAAAGACCCCAGGCAAAGGTGTGAGGCCCACAGAGCAGCCCCACACCCTTGGATTTCTGTGTGTTCTGGAGGTAGGCCGAGACAATCATCAGGGAGCCATGGCCTGGGGACCCCATGCTGGCCTTCTCTGGAGCTCCCTCCCAGCCCATGGAGAACGGGCCGCACCCTCCTGCCTCTGCTCGCAGGCCCAGGTGGGGCGTGGGAAGGGAGGGAGCTGCAGGACATTTGCCCCCGCCCCCGCCAGCCAGCCTCCCCTCCCCTCCATGACCCTCCCAGATGACATCCTGGAGAGCCCACCGCACCTGCAGGGTACACTCCACGTTCGTAAGATTAAACAGGACTGATGAAGGGCAGGTGTTGGACTTGGAAGAACCACAGTCGTAACGAACATCATCTTTAATCTGTTTTAATGGGACTTTAATAATTTAAGGCCTCCCTCCTTAAGTCACTTGGTGCGTGTTCGCTGTCCCCTACTGAGACACAGCACACACCAGTGGAATCTGGATCTTCATCCTGTCTCCTCTGTGGGCTCTGGGTTGAGGCCAGGCACTTGTCCCCCAAGAGCCATGTCCTTGTGTGTGACAGGTGACAACAGGCTCTTCTTGTGGGGTTCCTCAAAGCATATGCTAGTGTTGTGCTGTGGGTGTCACTCACCCTTGACTCTGAACCAGTCACCCCCTGTACTGTGGAGGCTACTTCCATCCTCTGTACCCAACAAGCCTTGGCCTGTAGGAGCCACAGGACACCATGAGAGGACACTGCCTGATACAAGGACAGCCAGCACTGGCACCCATGGGGACAGCGACAGCACACCAGCAGCACTCTCTCCACGCCCTGCCACCCAGGGCCCCCAGAGGGTGACGTTGCTGTGTCTCCACTCGGACGCCCAGTTCTCCTGCTTGGAGAGGCTCTCTGGACCTGGGCCACGGCGCCAGGCAAAGCGGAAGCGGATCCTTTCTCAGAGTAGCACGGTGCCAGCAAGTGGCAGGGGAGGCCTGCAACAGCCGTCTGTCAACCCCGAGGAACTGAGAGTGACGTAAAATACCGCACTGGGTGTGGGGAGGGGGCAGGCAGACCTCTGCAGCTGGACGGAGACGCCGGAGTCCTGGGGAATTAGAAGAGCCTCCCCGGGGGCCGGGCCTGGACACCCACAACAGTGACAGACACTGCAGCCTGTGTCTCAGGTGGGCTGAGGCTGAGAGGAGTCAGACCTACCGCCGCGTCATCTTAGCCCTGACTGTGCAAAATCCACCTGAAGATGGCAGCGAGGAAACTGTCCGTCCGTCCGTCCGATTGCTCTGATGGAGCCGCGTGTCAGGTGGGAGCTGAGAGCTGCGGGCCTGACTGGCTCCAGGCGGTTCTGGTTTTCTGTGTCCTCTCAATAGCGGATCGTTCTCCCGTTTTCTCCAGCGCTGGTCATGGAAAACGTGAATTAATGTGCATCAATTAATGCTGCATCTTTATTTTGCTCTGACTACAAAGAGATAAAAACAAGCAGTTTTCTCAGGACTGTCTTCCACCTCCCAGAGGAAGGGGGTGCCAGGACGGGCACACTCGCGGCATGTGCGGGGATTCCGTCAGTGCCCCAGGGACTAGGCATGCTTTACAGTGAAACACTCCTGGTGGATCTGCCAAAGAAGCGGGCAGAATGCTGTGGTCACACACAAAGCACAGGTGCACTGCTCAGCCAGACGGGGTGGGGGTTAGCGGGCAGGAGACCTGGAAGCCAAAGGGACTGATGTGAAGCTCAGGTCTCAACTTCTGGAGAGAAAAGAAGCCAGATTCACCTCAACAGAATTATTTGGACAAGTTTCTGAAACACCCACTTTGCCCGGTCTGCCCTGACTGGGTCTAAGGGACATGTAGGTGACCAATACAGGGAGAAACGTGCTTCTGGAACGAGGCCAAGTTGGAAGGAATTCCAGGGTTCCTCCCGGTTCCAAGGTCCAAGAGCGTTCTGCCTTCTCTTGGGGAGTCTAAACGTCCCCATCCCTCCTCTCACCTGCCCCTCCCCTGCACTCCCTCCAGGTGACAGCGTGGTCCTGGGGACTTTCCCTGCTGCTCCACCTCGGGGCATCTCTTGCACACGTATCTCCAGGATACGGATGGCCCTGGCAGTGGTGTTGTTGAAAAACATCTTTACTAATGAGAGCAGTTTAGGTTCACAGTGAAATTGGCTAGGAAGTGGGGAGTTGTCCCCTGTCCCCACACAGGCCCTGTCTCCCACCCTCACCGTGTTGGGGCTCTTTTGGTGACATGAGTGGGCCGATTTTGACATTGGTGGACTCCATCAGGTTTCTTCTTACACTGTGAGGACTGTGGTTTGGACACGAGTGTCACCCGAGCGCGGCCCTTACCCCTGTGCTCTGACTCTCCATCACCCCCTCCTCCAGCCTGGGCGACCACTGACCTCCTCGCCTCATGGTTTTGCCTTTTCCTTTCCGGGAGTAGCATGTGGTTCAAGCCTTAGATGGTCTTCACCAGAGAAGCAGAGCAAAGGGAGAGACGGGAGCCTAGGGAAAGGTGCTGAGCCTCCTGGTGTCGGGGTGTCCGGGCTGGCAAGGCCCTCGGCCTGCGGCTGGTGGCCCAGGGCAGCGGGCATCTCCACTGCGGTCAGAAGCAGGCACCCCTCTAGCCCACAGGTCAACCTCTGCCTTATCCCGTCCCTCAGCACAGTGGGGTGGGCCCGTCTGCTTGACTCAGTCTGCAGATTTCCATGTGCACCTCGTCTGGAAACACCTGCAGACCCCCAAGGAATGTGAGAGAGACATCCAGGAACCCCTGTGCCCAGTCGAGTCGACACACGAGGTCTACCCGCCAGAGACACTGTTTGGCACGCAGCTTCCGGGGCTGGTCGGCCTGCGGGGCTGGCTGCCACTCCCTGCTGTCCACACCAGCTTCTGCTGCGGGAAGCTTGCATCTGCCCAGGGGAGGAGCGAGTGCCCTGCTGACTCTGGAGCCCCAGAGTCAAGTCCCTGCGGTAGGAGGACCCTTCCTCCAGAGAGCAGGGGGCCGGGGGCGCTGCCAGAACTCCACACTGTGGGTGCCCTGAGCTTCTGCTGAAAGCTCTGTTCATGACTTAGATGGCGGCATTTAGGGTGGAAACCCATGGGTTGTCTTCAGCTTCTCAACCTGATTCTTCCTCCACTCCGTCATTTTCTTATCTCAGTGAGGCAGCTATTATTTGTCACAAGAAACTGAGAAAAATAGAAGGTGACAAACTTCAAGAACTCACCCAGGAAAGCAAAGCCAGATGTGGTGGGGTCAAGACGTTGAGCTTGGTCCTGAGTCTTTTTCCTGCGTCACATGGTATTCCTGGGTCACATGGAGCAGTGTCCCGTTCCCAGGGAGCCCTCATACTGGTGTCTCCTCACTCACAGCCACCCCCGTTTGTCCTACCCTGCACACGTGATGGATTCTAATGGCTCCACGCCTGCCCCTTCCTTTCTGGTCAGCCTATTGGCAGCACAGGGCACCATGAGGCGTGCGAGGTGCTCCTGTGGAGCTGTACCCTCTCCAAAGTTCCCCAAATGAACCCAGCAGCTACAAGAGGCAGGAACTACTAGTGTCCCTCCCATGGGCAATGAGACAGAGGCACAGGAGGGTCACAGTGAAGGGCAGGGTGAGGGTCTGGTCTGGGGCCACCCAGCCTGGTCTGCTCTGGCCCACATCAACTTGCAGCTCACACAAGCTCTCAGTCCCCTCTGACAATGTCCACTGCCCAGGGCATGTCCTAGATGTCCACCTGGTCTCCTCGCCCAGGCATGAGCTGAGGCCTGGCCACAGGGACACAGTCTGCCTAGCAGCTGGAGCGAGCCGATGTGTCTCCCCAGAGTGGAGGAAGCAGCACCATCCTGGGAAGGCAAAGCTACTCACCAGAAGCTTCTCCCCTGCCCTCCTCCTTCTCTCCTCCACTCTGCCCTTTCAGGTAAGCCAGGCCAAGGTCATGCATGCATGCCAAGGCCACCAGCTCTGCACAGATGGGACACCCCCAAGCCTTCCTTCCAAGACCCAACAGACTTCTGCACCACACCTGGCACTGCCCGTCTCCCCATTCTGCCCAATGCAGAGGGCTGCTTCTTGTCCACTGCACCCAGCCGACAGAGGGACTGTGCACACAGACACCCTGACCACAGTGACTCATCCCATCCTTACCAGGGTGCTGTGGGCTCCCTGCTGGGCACAGGTGGTTCTAGGCACCTGCACGTCCATTCTTCGGGAGAAGACCACGTGAGTGCATCTGCTTCAGGAGGAAAACAACCCCCAACGTCCCCCTGAACCACAGATGCTCAGTTGTCATCACAATGAAGTGTTGGCACCAGCTCTGCTGACGTCCAACTGGATGGCACCCGCCTGGCCTGGGCGCTGGGTCACCTCCAGCGTCTGTGAGGCTGGCTCTGCTTGCCAGCACGGGGGACAGGTGTGGGTGACATTTGGGAGAATCTGTTTTCCAACTCCCTGTCTTCCAGCAGCCCTGACAGATAAGGCCTCGTGTCTGATGTCAGTGTTCAGCGACTGCCACTTCAGAGCACATTCTTCCAGGGCCAGGGCTTATCTCCTCTCAGAGTCCCAGGAGGGCGGTGCCAGTGCCCAGAGTGGGGTGCGAAGGCCCGTGTGTGGTGCCAGGCTGGGGCTGCAGACGGGGACTGCACATCTCCAGCGTCACCCTTCAAGCCTTGGCACAGCCACTGGAACGAGAGCCTTTTAACTGAGGTGCACCCACGTGGGAGGGGTGCAGGGAGAAAGACCCCGTGAGAACATTCCAGCCAGTGGAGACACTCCACCATGAGACCCCAGGCATCACCACCTCCTGGGAGGGCACACAGGTCCCTCCAGAGTAGTGGGTGCTCCCCCTTCATCACAGAAGACCAAACAAGGAACACTGGGCCGTGGGAGAGGCTGAGTGTTGACGTGATGAGGAAACCTTGACAGTGGGCATGGCCCATGGCCAGAGAGCCACCTAAGCTATGGCAGGACTCCCAACCTCAGACAGTTAAGAGCAGCTTCTTGGCCATTCGGCTGGTGCTCTCAAGGCCAATCCTGGCTGTTGGACCTGACTCGATTCAGGTGGAGCAGCAGCCTTCAGAGCTTTCCACCTGAGCGGCCCCTGGCTGCAGGAAGTAACGGAAAGCCTTGCGTGCAGAATAGGTTGGACAAGAAGCAGCCCTCTGCATTGGGCAGAAGTGGGGAGACGGGCAGTGCCAGGTGTGGTGCAGAAGTCTGTTGGGTCTTGGAAGGAAGGCTTGGGGGTGTCCCATCTGTGCAGAGCTGGTGGCCTTGGCCTGCATGCATGACCTTGGCCTGGCTTACCCCTGGATTTGAAGAAATGCATCCTAGCCACCCACTCTGTGTCACAGCCAACTCTTTGTAGGCTATAAAGCAAATCCTGAGCCTGCATCAGCTGGGGCTGTCTCTGAAAACAATCCACCCTGAGCCTGTGTGGGAGAAGCCTGCCAAAGAGAATCAGCAGCACGGATGGAGGCAGGTGGGACCGGACATGGAGGTCAAGCATGTGACGCAGGGCAGGTGCTTCTGTTGGCCTGACAGTCACGGTGACCAATGTCCAGGTGAATTTGGAAAAGTCGAGGTATTGGGATGGTTAGGTGTGATTGCGTGTTGGGGAACAGGACGAGGGAGGTCACTTTTCCTCTGCTGTGGCAAGGGGCATCTGCTGGGTGCACATAGATCTGAACCTGTGGAGTGGCCCCTGTTTCAGAACCAGCAGTGGCCAGCGTATGCACACAATGTGGGGCCACTCCTGGGTTCCAGAGCCATCAAAAGCACAGCAGGGGAAAGACCAGGCTAAGAGAGCTACACCCTGGAGAGGAGACTGGGCCTGTGAAGCCAGGAAGGGAGTCTCTGGGGCCACATGAACCCTGAGGTGAGACCACCTGGCCCCGACAGGAAGCATCAGAGCCCAGGTCCAGAGAGAGATGGGCTCGTGGGGTCTGCGGTCAGGGGAGCTTCAGGGAGCGCCTCATGCATTGCTACAAGGAGGGTTCACCTGGGGCAGCCAGCCTACATTCCTGAGCAGGGGGCCATCCATGGCAGCTGGGGGTGGAAGGAGCAGGCCTGGGGCTCGCGTACTGACCATGTTGCCACAGTGCTCTCTGCGCTCACCTGTTTGCTCTAAGGAACAAATCCTGGCCTCCCAGTGGGCCATTCCGGGGGAGGCCACACACACTAGCATGGATGCCCCAGCTCCCTCGGCCACACAAGGACCAAGTGTCTGCAGGAAGAACAGCTGAAGGTTGTGGCGCCTGGAAGTCAATGGCTTGTCCATCAGAAAGACACGGCCAAAGGGAAAGGAGGGGCTGCCTGGAGACTCGCTGAGCCCCTCAGAGCCCACGGCCAGGGTAGAGAGCGGCGCACTGGCTCTGAGGCTCTAGAGATGCTGGTGTTCCCTGAAGCTCAAGACAGGCTCGCACCCTGAGAGCCAGCTCTGAGCCGCACACAAAGCAGAGGACGTCCATCTCAGAAAATAGCCACCCAAGGATGCCCCCACAAGGGGCCTCCCCTGCTCACCTGTCTGATGTTTGGAAACTGGCAAAGGTGACTTCGAAAGTCATGGGGAGGCAGAGGCCTCTGGAGGCCAGAAGTCTGTTCTGTAGATTAGGGGCCCAGCCTGCCTCTTCCTGGGGTGTCTCCATCCCTGTCTCTCAAAAGTGCAGCAGCTCCACCCTCAGCCTTCCACCAGTTGCCCAGGGGCACCAGCCTTGGTCTCTGCTGACACAGGGTCTGGATACCTGTGGCGGTGGCTCACTGGCCGCTGACTCCAGCTGTCCTGTCCCTCACAAAGGCCTTCTCTCTCCACTCTTCTTTCTGATTCTCCGTCTTTCTCCAGTATCATCGCAGGGCCTGGCATCAGTGCAGATGCACAGTGGCCTTGGGTCCTGTGGGCACCCCTGTCCAGTCATGCAAGGCTCTCTGGCCCTCGGGCTGCAGTCTGGGGGCTCTGCTCACCTTCAGGCCAGTCCTAGGAGTCAGTATTGGGCTTGTCCAGGAGAGTGGCCCTGTCACCCACTGCTGGTCCCCTCTCTCAGCAGGAAGAAGCCCAGAAAGCCCTTCCTCTGGCCATAGCCCGTGTTCCACAGGCAGTGCAGCTTCCCATGGCACCGAGCCTCCCTGGACCTCCTGAGGGACCTGGGGAGGTGAGAGTCAGTTCCTGGAGCAGAGGCCAGAAGAGCCGAGGAGGGGCCCTGCTGGTGCCTGCGCTGCTTGCCCTCGAGGGGGGGCACCTGAGCTGCCAGAACCCCTTCCTCCACGGGCCAGGGGCTGCAGAGTGAAGGAGGAGCAGGCCCGGGAGGAGGTGAGGCAGACAGGGTGGGCAGGAGGCACAGTCAGCCTCAGAGGGGGACACCAGCTGCCCATACCCCGTCCTCCCTCCACAAAGACTTGTGCTTCGTTGTGCATGTGTTCCCTGGGGAAGCTGGTCTGGAGCAAGCTGCCTGCAGCCCAGCATTCTGGACAGCAGTGAGGACCACTCACGCTCACCGTCAGGACGACGGATGAATAGCAGCTGCGGTGGCACTGTCTATGGTGAGCATAGTGGCTGATGGTGGCCCCCATGGAACTGTGCCTCTCAACCCCAGGACCTGCAAGGTGACCTTATGTGGAAAGGGTCTTTCTGTAATAACACTGAGGACCTTATGGGGAGATCACCCTGGATTACCAGGTGGCACCAAGTCCAAGGACAAACGTTGTTGTGGCAGAAAACGGAGCGTTGAAACAGATGGAGGAGGAGGCCGTGTGGACACAGAGGCAGACACTGAAGTGAGTGGCGGCTGGTCACGGAATGCCTGCAGTCACCAGAGGGTGAAACAAACAAACAAACAAACAAGAAATCCCCTTGCCTGCAGCCTTTGGGGGAAACAGGTCCTGACCCACATTGATTCCCGACTCCTGGCCTCCAGAACTCCAAGATGAATGCCGGACCCGGCTGTGCTCACTTGTTACAGCGGCCACAGGACACTCATACGCTTTCTAAAACAGGGCCTTGTGACTCACCACCCCCTGGTGGTGTGGGCCAGACAGTATGAAATTCTCCTTTACCACGAAGAAAACCAGAACAAAGAGGGATGTTCGCTCAGAGAAGTCCTGGGAGCTGCTTCCTCAGGATTTCCTGGCTGCCTGGTGAAACGAAGCCCAGGTCCTCCAGCCGGGTGCTGCCGAGCAGCCTCAGCCTCGCCAGCTTCTGCTCCGCCTGGGGCACCTCGTCTGTGCGTGGGGCTCTGCCTCCCCAGGGGCCCCGACCCTCTGCACCGCAGTCTCTCCGCAGGCTCCAGCGCACTGCTAGTCCTAGAATCCAGCACCACGTATTTATGTAAAGTTGCTTTCTCATCTTAACCCACTGATATTCGAACAGGCTATATGTGGGGACAAAGCTGGAAAGGCACCTGAGGATCTGTCCTGAGGAGTCCCTCTCCTGCCCCGCCAATCTCCTGCCAAATTCCTTTTCGGGCCAAGAACACTGTGGAAATGTTCTTGAAATGAGATTCCCCTCCTCATTGGAATCCCCGGAGCTTTCCTGAAGGGAGGAAAGGAGGGAGGAGCTAGTTGCTGGGGGCACACAGCCCACGGCCTGTCTCTCTGGGCTCCCCTGGGACGCAGGGCCAGGCAGGGCAGGTCGGGCAGGGCTGACCCGTGAGGACCAAGGCCTTGGACAGCCTGGCTACACCACACACTGTGATAATCAGCTTCAGGTTCTAGATGGCTTCAGGTTGGACCTCCCTGAGTAACCTGCCTTTTCCTATTTTAAGACTGTTGAAACTTTATCCCTATAAAATGGACAAGTTTGTCCCTCATTCTCAAACCTCAAAACAGAAACATTTCTTTCCCCACACATGAGGCTCCATTATGAGAGCTCAGAGGAATCTGGAGACTTCCCAGGGTTTGTGCGGCCGCTGAGCTGCAAGTCCACAGGAGACAGCGTGGCTGTTCGGATGCACCAGGGTGCAGACTGCCCTAGGAGGGTCCTGGAAAGGGGCCGTTCTGTAAACAAACCATCTGACCAGGAGGTGCAGAATCCTTCCTGCGTAGCCGCTTAGAGTCTGCAATCTTCGGAGACTCTCCCGGGACAGCGATGCCCACACAGTCGGAGGGGTGGGTGCATTGAGGTCTGTTTTGTTTCCCTTGGCCGCCAGGCAGCTCGCCTGTCCTCCAGCAACGCTGCTCGAATGGCCCTAATTCTCTGTGGCTCCAGTTCTCACAGTAGCTTTCAAGGGGAGGCTGACCTGGGAGGGCTTAAAGGGGTGCCCTTTGCTTTTTTCTCTTCACGGAAGTCTCCACCGCTGCAGTAATCTGCTCCTAGCAGTGGTCCAGCAGCTGTCTAAATTGACAAGGTCACTCCTTGCCCCGCCTACACTAAACTGTTTTAGAGAACCTGGGGTCAGGTTTCAAAAAAGTGCACATTCCTTCCCTAACCCAAAGCAGCCCTCGGGACTCAGCCCACGTTTGAGATGGATGTTCCTGGCTTCCCACTCTGGAAACTTCAAAGGGCCCAGGAGGGCCGGCCGCGGCGCTGCTTCCTGATGCTTCCTGCGCGCAGGGCGGCTCTCCCAGCTCAGCCTTGCAGACGCTCAGGTTATCACACATCCGGCTGTCTGGCAGGGCAGAACTCAATCCTGCCCTCCCTCACCTCTCTCTTGCACTTGTTCAAAGTAATTAGTGTTTGCATCCGTATCTGAACTTGGATTTGCTTCCAGGACAGAGATGTGAATGTCCCTGTGATGGAGACATAAATCACACCTTCTTAGGTTACTGCCTCTCTCACTCTTCAGCTGCTTGGCGCTCCTGGTTTTAAAAGAGGGGAGTGGGCATGGACACAGGCGGGCTGTGGGCCAGTCCCGGAGCTCAGCCAGCTGCAGATGAAGGCTTGCAGTGGTATGAGCCGCGTCTCTGGCCATCACCTGGGAGGCTGTTGCTGTTCAGTCCACATTCATGCCACAGCTGTGCCAGGATCAGCCCTAAGTCACACAGTATCTCAGAGGAGGTGCTGCTGGCCTCGCTGCCATTTCACAGATGAGGAATCTGAGCCCCAAGAGGCTGGAGAGTTACCCGCCGCCTGGTTACCGGTCACTGGTTCCCATGGACAGATCCTTCACCAGGAGCAGCTCATAGGGCTGCCTGGGACCCCAGCCCTCCCCAATTAGTCCCTGGGTTTGCTCATCTGCACACATATCCCAGAGGAGCCTGGGAGCCGGCCATCGCAGACCCAGCTCCACAAGCTGCTGGACCACATCAGAACCAAGGGGTGAAGGAGAACTTGCCAGACTCCTGGAGTAGAGACTCCGGCTGGTGCCTGGACCTGGCCACATCTTCTGTACCACAGACCTGTAGGCAGGGCTGAGGTGACGAACCTGAGGGTGTCTCACATTCCGTCTGCGTGAGCCACAGGAGTGGGCTCCGTCCCATGCAGTCAGCATCTCCCTCAGTGGCCTTGCAGGGTGCACGAGGTCAGCCACCGCGAGTCACAGTATGTTGACCTTGAGCCCAGGTGTCTTTCCTCGTGACAGCATGGGGTCTGGGGTGTTTCTGAGTTTGCTGACAGTTTGGGGAGCCACTTCTGAGCATCTAAAAGGGGAAGTCAATGAAGCCGGTTGCCTCAGTCTCATCGAGAAATCAACGTGGACTCTCACAGGAAACAGCCCAAAGAGTCGATGCTGATGCTGCTGGGAAGCACGGGGTTTGCGTGAGTGTCCTGAACACTAACGGGCCCATGAGGGCTGCTGGCTTCGCTGGGCATGCACATGGCCCCGCCTCAGCTGAGGCAGGTCAGCACTGTTGCCCTCCTGCCCAGGAGCAGCCACCCCAGCGCAGGAGGCAGAGGGCATTGCCGGGACTGGGACAACGTGGGGGTGGGGGGTGAGGACCCCGGCCCTCCTCACTCACACAGACCGACCTCAGCTCACCCGCGGGTTCTTTGTGACTGCTTACGCGACATGTCCCTAGGGCTGAGAGCTCTTTCGCACATACCCTGCTCCCTTTATCCTGTGCACAGGAGGTACTCAGGGCAGACATAGAAAAGAACGGCCTCAACGCTGACTCATAATGGTGATGGGGGGGGGAATAGAGGAACTTTAGATAGGGCACAGGGAGGGAGGGGAAGGGAGCAGGCCAGGGGGCAGGAATGACAGTGGAATGAGTCAGACATCACCACCCTAAGTGCACGTAGAAGACACGAATGGAGTGAGAATACTTTGTGTACAGTGACTTGAAAAATTGTGCTCTCTATGTGTAACATGAAGTGAATTGCACTCTGCCATCGTGTATATCAAATCAGAGTAAATAAATAATTTAATTTAAAAAATGAAGAGAAGAAAATCCTCAGAGAGTTAAAACCAGTCTGATGGAAAGGGACATGAGCCTCCTTTAAACGTGCTGAGTTGGGTGTGGCTTGGAGCGTCCTGGCACCCACAGCATCCCTCCTCTGCTGCCCCTCCGGCTCCACATGGCCTGTGTTGCCCAAGGGAAAGGAAGGGGTGGCTGAAGTCATTCCCAGTAACCCAACACCTCTGAACAGTGTGTTCTGAAGTGACGGGTCTCCTTTCAGGGATTTACCTTAATGATATCATTCCTGAGGAGTCTGGTTTAGATCAAACTGGGTTAAAGATCATGACTCTCAAAAAATGATGTCATTGGATCCCACTACTAATAAAGTCAGGTCGCCGTGAGTTCAGGAGCAATTTGGAGTTCAGGCCTTGTTTACCTTAAACCTGTACCAAACCTAAGTCCGTGTGAAAGGCAGACCCCAGGAACCGGCTGGAACTGAGCAGCTCAGGGGCTCTGCCACAGCCTTCGCGGAGCTCCGTCTGCAGGGATGGTGGCTGCTGTGTCTCTGCACCATCAGCTTGAACGAGCCAGGGTAGGTACGTTGACCTCTCTGACCAACGTGCTCAGGAATGAGGTACATTTTGCTGCATGAGGTAGCCGATTAGAAATCAGATAGGAATTTCAAAAATGTATAAGACACGATGGACCAGAACAATTTCCAGTTTAAGAATTCCAAGAGTAACAAGGAAAGCTGGGCTTTGAACAAACAGGTTGGACTGACGCTTTCTGAAGAATGCCTGAAGGTACTCCAGGTCCACGAGATTCCCCAAAGCCAGACGATCCTGTTAGTAAAGAGAGCTGTCCAGGAATGGGAAGTCCTAGCTGCTGTCCTGCTGTAACAACAGCTGGGGAGAGCCTGGGAAGCTGTGGGACAGAAGTGGGCTTTCCACACTCCGGGGGTCTCAGAGGTCCCAGGAAGGTGCCAGCTGCAAGACCAAGATCCTGCTTTCCATTTGGAGCCTGGGGCTGTGTCTAAGGAGAGAGGAGCACTGACTCCTCACGTGGAAGGGACAGTGGGCCAGAGGGCCAGAGGCTGCCTCTTCAAAAGCCTAGTCCAGGCCCCAGGGCCCTGCCTCAGGACGGAGTCACCTGCAGTCTCCACTTTGGAACACTGCCACACGGTGATTAGGTTTCCACCTGTGCAATCTGAAGGTGGCCTCGACATTCGGCTACAGCAGAAGTGTCTCCTTCTTTAAGAACCTCTTGGAGCTCCTCCATGATCTTGGAAATGCTCCATTCTCTCGACCATCCCAAGCCGGCTGCTCACTGTGCTTTGCTCAGTTACTCAAAGTTGACCAAAGAATTCATTTTAGTTTGCCTTTTTTATGTCCCTCCTGTCCGTTGTCAGAGGAATGCTCTCAGGAAACGATCCAGGTGTGGGTGAACCAGTGGACCGAACCCAGACAATTGTGTGTTGTGTCAGGGCTTACAATTGAAGAATCGTTCTACATTTTCAAATTGTCATGCAAACACCTACACCACCGCCTGGATTGTGTCCGGTTTACAAAGCCCGCACTGCGGACTAGCCGTTAAGGCTGCCCTCTCGATCAGGCAGCTAGGAAGGAACAGGGAGCTTGTCTGAGCTCTGTGGAGCAGGGCCCTCTCTCCAGGGCAGGACATGGCCCCGGCTTCCCCAGCAGCTCGCTCCTAGTGGAACTCCCCCTCTTGTTCTCGGTGTGCTCCCCACACTGCTACTCTCCCCTTGACCAAGTCCTCCCTGATGTCCATGTAACACCCACTGAGAGACGGTGCTGGTGCCCAAAGACCAAACTCCTCCCAAGTCTAGAAGGGTGAATCATTGGCCACCTCGGTCTAGTATTTACAGAAAGCAGGAGTCGAGTATTCATTCCTCTAAGTCATGTGGAAACTCATCTGAATCACAATGTGTTTCTTGGAATACCACAAAATGTGTTCTCTGAAAAGTGGAGTAACACAGAAAGAAATGGCAATTAGAGAGAGCTCAAGTGCCAAGATTAACTGTTCAATAAATCAAATGACCAATTCATGGAGGAGAAAGAAAATAGTTTGAATTAAATTATAATAACATAATGCATCCAAATTTTGCAATGCAGCTAAATCAATTATTAGAGGTGCATTCATAGCTTTAAAGACCTACATTAGAAATGCATTAAGGTTTAAAGGCAATTTCTTCTAACTTGTACCTTAAGATGGAAGGGAAAGAAAGAACAGAATAAAACCCAAATGAGAAGAGAGGAATTATTAGAAATAAGAGTAGAAGTCAATTAAATTTTTGAATTAAAAAAATGGGAAAATTCAATAAAGCCAGAAGTTTTTTTCTTCAAAAATATAAATAAAAGTGATAAATTTCTAGCAAAACTAAATAAAGGAAAAGAGAAAAAAGAAAACCAAATTATTTTTACAGCAAGAGTAAAAAAGGAGACAGCATGAGAGCTCCTAAAGATAAAATAATAATAAGGAATTATATAACCTAAGACAATGCAGATATGTTGAACACATTAGATGAAATTGATAAATTAAAAAGACTCAAGAAGAAACAAAAAACCTAAATAGAACTACATCCGTTCAATAAACTAAATCATTAATTAAAAATCTTAAAACCAAGGAAACCTTAAAGTCAAAGCTCAAAGCCAGCCTCATCAACAGTGACGCACTAAGCAACTCAGTGAGATCCTGTCTCTAACTAAAATACAAAATAAAGCTGGGGATTTGGTTCAGTGGTCGAGTGCCCCTGAGTTCAATCCCTGCTACCAAAAAAAAAAAAAAAAAAAATTGAGATGATGTTTTCTTCTGGAAATTGACAAGGTGATTTAAAATCTGTTTGAAAAGGCAAAGGATGAAAGTAACACACACACACACACACACACACACACACACACACACACAAATACTCCAAAAAGAAGGACAAACCTGAAGGACGCACTCTACATGAATTCAAAATCCAGGTGGAAGTGTGAAGGTACAGTATGACTGGGTATTGAACAGGGTTTGAAATGCACCGTGGATCACTATGGTCAATCTATTGGACAAAGTGATTCCCAACGAAGGAGCCAGAGGAGTCCAGTGAAGGAGCATCTCTTCAGCAGGTGGCTCTGGAGAGGCTGGGACCTTGCTCTGTGGGAGTGTGCTCCTGGGGCTGCAGGCCCAGTTGGAGGTGGGTGGGCGCCCACAGGGCCACCACTCCGCCTGCCAGGGCAGAACACAGCACCCTCCCCATTTTGAACCCAAAGAACTTGAATCCAAAATAAGATCATAATATATTTAAAAAATCCTCCTAGTTAAAAGGCTCAGCACATCAGAGCACCATCGGACACCCAAAGCCACTACTGTAGGAAGACTGGGAACCACGAACTTGGAAAGTACTTGTGTCCAGAATATAGAACAAATCCTCCAGTGGGGGAATCAGTTTTAAAAAGGAAGGAAGGAAAACACAACCCAGTAAAATCTGATTTTAAAAATTCAGAAACAGGAGTGATACAAAAAAGGCAAATGAAAAGTGCATCTTTTCCCTGATACTCAGGAAATCCAAAGGGACCTTTGGATTCAAGTGGTTATTCCTGTGAGAAAGACTCAGGTTTTTAAAGTCTGAAAACACCAACTCCTGGAGAGAATGTGGTGTTGCCAGATCTCTTCATTGTAGGCCATGGGAGCAGAACATACTTAAAACCACTTGCATAAAGCTTTGGGGGCAGTTTCTTAAGATTTTAAACAAGGTCTGTCCTCCGAGCCGGCAGTCCCATCCCCAGTTTTCACTCCAGGGAAGGAAACGGTGCTGCAGAAGCCTGGCCACAGCCCTTCATCCACACAGGACAAGATGGGAAGGCTGTGCCCAGTGGGGACTTCCACCATGGCACACCGTGCACTGTGCAGAGGCAGAGAGCATGGCTCACCACAACACCACGGGTGACATCAGACCCTCTGTGCTCAGAGGAAGAGACTGAACACAAAAAGGAGGGTAAGATTTACCTTGAATTTTCAAGAAGAGGCTGAATTAGCTATGGGTAGAAGTCAGGAGTGTCATTGTTTCTGGGCTGAACAGGATTAGCTGAGAACAGGCCTGAGGCCTTTCTAGGGAGATGACTCTGTTCTGCGTCTGAAATACAAGTGTGGAAACAGATCAAATGCACCCTGAAAGCCAAGCAGAGCACAGCACTGGGTGCGCATCACACCACACACACACACGTGCATGTGCACCACACACACGCCTGCACAGGCACAGCAATGGTGGCCCTTGGTCAGGCCCGAGCCTTGCACAGAGCTGCCGTTTCAGCCCAGGTGCTGCTCCAGTGGGGTGGTGGTTGTGGGTGGGATGCCACCTTATGTGGAGCTCTGGCACGGGAGTTGGCGTGTTCTCATACCTGTTGCTCTCACCTTGTTCTGCTCTGATTTCCTGTTACTGTACCTGTCAGCTTTTCAATGATTAGTCTCCACACTTATGATTACTTTCAAATGGTTAAAAAAATTCTTAAATTTTGTAAATACAACAAGATCAGGAGGCAGCCTGAGCATGGTGGCAGTTCCAGATCATGCACTGACTGATGTACACTGAAGGTTCCAGACTAGACACTGCTTGTTGTAAGTGAAGGTTCCAGACCAGAAGCTGGCCTGTGTACAGTGATGGTTCCAGACCAGAAACTGGCCTATGTACACTGAAGGTTCCAGACCAGGAGCTGGCCTGTGTACGGTGAAGGTTCCAGATCACAAGCTGGCCTGGGTACAGTGAAGGATCTAGACCAGAAACTGGCCTGTGTACACTGAAGATTCCAGACCAGAAGCTGGCCTGGCATGTGTACAGTAAAGGTTCCTGACCAGAAGCTGGCCTGTGTACAGTGAAGGTTCCAGACCAGAAGCTGGCCTGTATACAATAAAGGTTCCAAACCAGAAGCTGGCCTGGCATGGTGTACAGTGAAGGTTCCTGACCAGAAGCTGGCCTGGCATGGTGTACAGTGAAGGTTCCTGACCAGAAGCTGGCCTGGCATGGTGTACAGTGAAGGCTCCAGACCAGAAGCTGGCCTGTGTACAGTGAAGGTTCCTGACCAGAAGCTGGCCTGGCATGGTGTACAGTGAAGGTTCCAGACCAGAAGCTGGCCTGTGTACAGAGAAGGTTCCTGACCAGAAGCTGGCTTGGCATGGTGTACAGTGAAGGTTCCTGACCAGAAGCTGGCCTGGGTACAGAGAAGGTTCCAGACCAGAAGCTGGCCTGTATACAATAAAGGTTCCAGACCAGAAACTGGCCTGGCATGGTGTACAGTGAAGGTTCCAGACCAGAAACTGGCCTGGCATGGTGTACAGTGAAGGTTCCTGACCAGAAGCTGGCCTGGGTACAGAGAAGGTTCCTGACCAGAAGATGGCCTGGGTACAGTGGTTCCAGACCAGATGTTTGTCTGGTTTACAGTGAAGTGGATCAGGCACTGGCTGGTGTGCAGTCACGGCAGTAGATCTGATGCTCCTGGTAGACAGTGATGGCTGCAGACCAGGTGCTGACCTGGTGCACAGTGGGAGGTCCAATTGGGCCTTGCTTGGTTCCAATCATGGTTCCAGAACAGGCGGGAGCCTGATGCGCAGTGATGTTCTTCATCCGTTCCCAGTGTGATGTGGGAGTGGGGAGCATGGGTCAGGAAAGGAGCAGTGGCCAGGTCAGCTGGCCTGGGATTCTGCCCCAGGGAGGCACACTGCGCTCTGAGGGGACACCCAGCCTCGCTGCTATTTCCAATGCCGCACTGTTCACTTTATGGAAAGAATGGCCACACCCACCCTTTTGTGACTTCGTTAAGCTATATGTTACGTGGGAGCCTCTTTTTCAATAGTTTAAGACTTCTTTAAGTCTCAAAAATGCAATTCCGAGTATACGTACAACACGTATATTACCCAATTTTGCATAATTTAATAACTGTATGTTTAATGTTTGCAGCAAAACGCTTAATATGTTGAACACACTCGTGAGATGGAATGAAGTTTTAGAAAACTTTCCATGTGCCCCTCCTCTCCCTTTCCCCAAGGAGAACAGCTGACTTAGAAAAAGCTTTTTAATTCAAATAAAGAAGAGATAGGATGTTGCCAGTGAGAGCAAATAGAGATGGAGCAAGGTATATTACTGAGGAAATGTTTGCATAACACACTGAAATTAATATACCGGGTGCCTAGTTGACACAGTTCATTCTAAAGCAGATAAATCATTCATGGGGAAAATAAACACCAACTCAAAAGAAATGGATCCCCAGTTGAGCCGTATATATCAGGAAGAATCGGATGTGCTCTGACCTGTTGACACAACATGGATTTTCTGCTGAACCAGACACTTCCCCTACTCAGTCAGCGTGAGCACCCCGGAGACAGGTCCCCGCCTGGCTGGCCCTTCACTGCCATCTTATGCATCTGGGTGACCGGGAGTGCTGCCAACCAATCAGAGCGCTCCATGTGGGGCTTCTGTGGGCTGGTCCAGGGGCGTCCAGAGAGAGCACTGGTGGTCAAAATGTGCACACCGTTATTGTGCCTCTTTTGACTTAATTCACATGGTTTCCACAGAACCACCCACTGGGATGGAGAGGTTTGTGTTGGCCTGCTCCCCGCCCCGGTGGGTCCCTTCCCCTTGAGGTGGGCAGCCTGGGCTACCTGCTCCTACCCCGTAGGCGATGGCAGTGTAGGGAGGCCAGCGCTGCTCTGGGGAGCCATGAGACCACCAGGCTGCTCTCCCAGCAGGCCACACCAGGACGCTTCACGTCCTCTGCAAAGGGGAAAGTTGCACATGGAGACAGATCCCCTCACACACTGCAGCATATCACAGTCAGGCAGAGACCCTGGCGTGGCCAAGGAACCTCACCACAAACCCACCAGCACCAGGGAGAGGCCTGGCAGAGCTTCCCCCATGACCCCGACCCCTCAGCCCCCTGGCCTCCTGATTGTGACAGCCTCCCGGCTCGTGCTCCACCCTCCGAGACGGAGGGCCCAGGCACTGCTCTTGTTCCTGCCACCAGGAGTGGTGCCTTGTTGCAGCAGCTCTCAAGCCCACGGAGTGACACAGGATCACCCGTGTTAAGGTCCAGACCTGGATCCCATCGGCACAGTGCCCTTGGCCATGAGCCTGACATTCACAGGTGCTGGGGACCGGGAGGCCTTTCTTCTGGCTGTTCCCACACTGCCCCACTTCAGCACCACTCAGTTTAATTCACTGACATGAGTGTGATCTGGCTCCACTTCCCAGACATGCAGCCCAGAGGAGACGCAGCCGCTGCTGCCGAGCGTCCCCCTGGAACTTGGTCTTGCCAGCACCTTCCAAAGACCTCACTCTGGGAGTCCAGGAGGGGTTCTTCTTCCCCTGCCCGGACTTGAAAACAAGTTTGCTAAACCATCCCATGGCCAAGCTGACGGAGGCAGAGGAGGTAAACGGGGTGTCGGGGACACTAGAAGAGGGAGAGGAGGTCTGGACAACAGCTTCTAACTTACCAGCCTGATGGGCTCATTTGTTCTGCTTCAGTAGGAAAAGCCCGAGTGGTGGGGACTGTCCAGCCACGGACCCGCTTGGCCACTGCTTTCAATGGCATCCTGCTGGAGAACAAAGGATGAAAGATGCACCTCCCGTCTTGGAGGGGTTTATCTGCTGGTTTTGAAGAAAAGCACACATTAAAAATAAATCAATACAGAAAACACCCAAGGAAGCTCACACGGGGTCGCTAGCTAAGCCATCTGAGCCGCGGGCCCAGAAACAAGGGTGCTAATTTGAGTGTGCCTGGTCCAAAGGAGCTCCACGAGAGAGTGGAATTATGTTTGTGAAGAATGAAATATTCAGGCCCAAGGGGAGAAGGTCCCTTGTGTCATTAAAATTTCAAATGCATGAATCATCCCCTAACAATGTCCCAGCTTGTCTGCTGCTCTGCTCTGCTCTCTGGCCTGCAGTCCACCGCGCACCTCTGAGCCTCCAAGACGCCACGTGGGGCGGTGCCAGCCAGGCAGCTCCGCCTCAGGTCTCCTGCTCGAGTCTCCCTTGGTCACTGTGGCTAGGACAGTTGCAATCGCACAGGGTCTTCTCTCTTCCCACCCTCCCAGAGTCACCCCCTGAAACCAAGCTGGTAGCCATGGCCCATCCCTGCCAAGTGTTCGCACGTGCCTTTTGTTTTTTGTATTTTAGAATAAAATACATAGCACTGTGTGTCTTACATGGATACCATGGAAGAGATATTAGTTTTCTAAAGCATCATTTAAAGTAGTGCTTCTTTGCAATAACAGAACCAGATATGCAGAAGGAGTTGAAGGTGGTCTTTCACTCACACCTCTCAGTCTGCTTTGGTGGAGGAAGCGATCCAGGCTCCTGATGGCTCTGTCTTGCCATGGACCATGCAAGTAGACAGGTGGCAGTACCAGCCCAAGTCCATCTGAAGCACGAGAGATTGCACCCGTCCCTGTGGGTCTTCGGCAAGATTTTGGAATTGCTACTCCACCAATGCCACACCCTGCTACGGGAGAAGTCGGTCCCCGGGTCCCTAGTGAGCAGGGCTCCTTCCTCTGGTTCAGCCGCTCAGACACTTCTCTGCATTGCTGCCATGTGGCTGCAGCTCCCTCACAGGCCCAGAGGTCTGTCCTTATCTTGAGATGGCCACCAGAAGCTGTGGACCTCTGGGACTCTCTTGGTCAGCCACTCCTGCTCTGTGCCTTCTTGGTGAAGAGGTAGGGAGTTGTGGTGTGGGGCTGGCTCTCCTGGAGGCATGCCTGAGTTGGAGAGTGAGACTTTGTCCTGTGGTGACAGACTTTTCAGTGGCTCAGATGGGCATGTTCAACAAACCAGCAGCATGCGTCACTGTGTGGTGACCGGAGCACAGGGCCTTGGCTCCTGCTGTGCTCCATCCAGCTGGGAGGCAGATCCCTGTGTGTAACAGAACTGGCTGTGAGTGTGGCAGTCCTCCAATAGATGTCTGCTGACCTTAAGGATGTAGCCTCAAGGTCAAGTTCATGAACATTGGCTTTCAAAACAGGGTAACAGCATTCTTTTTGTATGTTAATGCAGTTTCCAAGTTTTCTTTGTTATGGTGTAAGAGAGATGGCTGATGGGCCTTTTCCCAGCCCAAGTGGGACAGGAGGACTGGTTTGGGGCAGGAGGGCTGGACTGACCAGATGCAGCCATCTACAAGGTGGGGGAAAGTTCTGCCATCTCTACCTACTCCTCCCTGCACTCACCTGGCTTTGGTGGTAACTCTCAGGAGTAGGGCTCTGCACAGCTGCTCTTGTAGGGAAGTGTCTCCATTGGAAAGCAGAGGTGCCCCGAGAAGTGACGTTTCACCTTGTGTTCAGGTGAGACCTCTCACCAATTCGCCAGACCCTCTGGGAAATCTCAGAGCATATTCTTCAGAGCCATGAAAAGCCTCCCTTGACATGGGTCTCTGCGTTTTCTAGATCCTCTTGGTTCAATTGGGGCAGGTCAGATGTGTCTAGAAATCTGTCAGTGGCTTCCAGGCTTTCCGGTACCGGAGGTGACTGTTCCACACAGTCCCTGATGACCCCCGGAGTTCAGGAATGTCTGTGGGGATGATGGACCCTTTAAAGATACTCTTATGTGTTTCCAAAGGCAAAACTCTGATATTTCACTAAGAATTTTCTATCTATGTTCATCAGGGATATTGGTTGGTAGATTTCTTTTCTTGATGTGTATTTATCTGGTTCTGGTATGAGGGTGATATGACTTTATAGAACAAATTTGGGAGTGTTCCCTCCCTTTCTATTTCTTGGAATACTCTGAGGAGCATTGGCATTAGTTCTTTAAAGGTCTGAGAATCCATCTGGTCCTGGGGTTTTCTTTGTTGGAAAGTTCAGACTGCCTTTAGGATTTCTCTCTCCAGCCCCCCTTCTCCTCCTCCTCCTCCTCCTTCTTTTTTAATGCAGGGAACTCAACACTATAAATTTGCCCTTTAAAACTGCCTTTATACTCTCTCAGAGATTGTGATATGTAGTGTTTTTGCTCTGGTGTGTTTCTAAGAATTTTCAAATTTCTCCCCTGATTTTTTCTATAACTGATTCTTCATTCAAAAATATATAGTTCAATCTCCATGTATTATAAAGATTTCTGTTTTTATCTTATTATTGATTTCTAATTTATTTCTATCATGATCTGATAAGATGCAAAGAATTATCTCAATTTTAATTGTATTTACCAAGTGTTAGAGTCTGTAAACAAGTCTGGATGGTGCCTGGCAAAATGCCAGAGGGAGTGGTTTGTGAAGTAACACCAGCGAGCCATTAAGTGTGGAGATTCCTGATTGGTTGACTGATGTATCTAGTTTATGCTAATTAGATAAGCTGTGTGGAATGTATAAATACTGCTCCTGTCCTACAATAAACGGCTTCCACTCCTGCTGTATCAATCTACACAAGTTGTTCGTCACCCCCCGGTTAGTTTGCTTCAGCCGGACTGTGGCAACCAAGACTTGTTTTGTGACCTAGAATATAGTCTACCAAACAAAAAGATGTAATGATTGTAAGTGTTCATGCCCCAAAAGTCGTTGTGCCTCCTCACATAAAACAAACAAGCCTCAGTTTAGACTTTCTGTAACCCAGTAATGCTGCAGGATTCCAACACCCTCTCTCTCTAATAGGTCACCCAGACACAAACTAACAAAAGACTCCAAGGTCTAAAAAATACTCTTTATAGAGTGGACGGAACAGACTCTATAGAATATTGCATCCATCAACAACCGAGTTCCCTTTCTTCGCAGACGCACATCAGACCTTCTCCAGGATACGGTTCTTGGAATTGTGTGAGTTCTGTGAACACATCAACCTGAATCCTCACAGCTGGTCTCTTCTCCCCAGCAAGCTGCTCCTCCTTCTTCACAGCCCCCTGCGCCCCTGTGCTGTCTGTGGGTCCCCCCAGCCCTGGCCATACTTCATCCTCCCTGGCCGTCCTGGGATTTTGTTACGTAGCTCCAACACCGAGCTCCAGTAGGTGACCATTTCCTCTCAAGACGGCAGGAGGAAAAGCAGGAGAAATCCAGATGAGCAAGAATTAGATTGTTCAAATGTATAAATGCTATAACTTGAATTCTGCCTCCCTCTCCAGTCCACGGGAAATGGGATCCCAGCACTGTCTTAGGATGAAGAAGGAGTGAAACCTTCTTCCCCAGCCACCAAGCCAGGGGAGCTGCACCCTGACAGCAGGATCAGTGTCTCACAGAAGGACTTGAAAAGACATTTGTTCCCTTCTCCTGGGGCCCAGAAGGGACCCAGAGGCTGTGGTCCTGAGGACCCTGTGCTCTGCTGACACTGAGCCTGCCGTGCCTCGACCATGGCCTCTCAGCTCCAGAACTGAATCATCTTGTTATAGCAGCAAGAAGAAACCAAGCCCCCTGAACTAACAATGCAAGCTAAGTGCATTAAGCCGGTGCTCTCTAGGCGAGAGCGACAGTGCTACAGTGAGCCGAGGTCTGCGACACACCCGCCTGGGAAGGCCCTCCTCTTCCCCGATCAGAGGCTTGGGAAGAGGACCACAGGTGGTTTCAGTAATTTGTCCCATGTTGGCAGGAAAAGCCCAGGCAGCTGATTTCCTGAATTTGTGTTTTTAAATGCCTGAATGTATACATCCAGAGAAAGCAAGGCCACCAGCAGGATCCTCGGCACTTGAGCCAGAGGATCTCAAGGTTGCCTAACGATGATTACAGAACAAAGCCCACACGAGAGAGCTACCTGTACACCTGCCCTGGTATTGGTCGGACCCTGGGGGACCCAGCCCTGGGGATGGGCTTCCACACAGGTGGGCAGCTTACACACAGATCATAGAGCAAGTCTGGGGTGATCCACCCAAGTGGCCTTCCGCTCTTCCCGGGTATTTGGGGGTCAGCATCACGTCTGCCCTGACTTCTCTGGCCTGGGATTTCAAGCCTCAGGAGCCTGTGAGGAAGGTCTATGTGGCTGGGCGTGGTTTTGCTCAGACTCAGTGAAACAGCCCGTCCTGCCATGGGGTGGGTCAGCTGCCCCAGATGGATGCACTTTCCCTGGGGTGGGGGATGGCCAGCTCAGAGGGCTGTCGAGGGCACTGCAGCACCACAGGAAGCCCTCCCAAACCAGCACTGCCCATTGGGAAAGGCCCTGACCACGCAGGAGTCAAGCTGATTGGTTTCTGAGCTGGCGCCCAGGGGAACGACCTCTGACCTCTGATTGCCAAAGCACCTTGCACAGTCAGCAAAGGGTGGGTCCCTTAGAGCCTTTTACTCTCGTTTAACTAACAAAGAAAAGGCCAGGCTGCGTATTTAAATTGCCAGCTGTGGAAATATGTGGACGTGTGGGAGAAAGGCCCTGCTGCCATCCAGAGACAGGACACAGGTGCACACCCAGCCTCTATACTCTCCTCACCACCCAAGGCACCAGCCCACAGTGGACAGTGCTGTCCACTCAGACATCAAAAGGATGACCTGGCTGGGCCTTGTCACCACCACAGGAGCTTGACCACAGTGCCCAGAGGAGCTAGCATGAGGCGGGGGATACAGCAGGGTGAGGATGAGGACAAAGCTGTCTAGCAAGCTGTGACATCTCCCTCTGGCCTGCTGAGGTCCCCCAGGATGCTGAAGAACCCTCAAGCTGACGGGCCAAGAAGGGCCTCACCTAACCCTAGCGTCCCTTAACACCTTGACTAGGCACAACCATAACCTCACCCTGTGCAAACAGCTAAAATCATGGCCAACCTTAGTCCTAGCCTGCCCTTGGCACAGGTGTGAACACTGCCACCCTCCACCTGCCCTCACCTGTCCTAGGCCTAACCCTGTCCTCCCCTACCCGGGCCTAACTCCATCCCCACCTCCACCCCACACTGACCTGCCCCCATCCTATCCAGTTTCTGATCCCCAGGCCTGACAGAAGGGGCTGCAGAGCCCTGTCCCTGTCGTCTGCGGAGTCACAGAGGTGGCAGCTGTTGATTTTAGCACACGCCCTGATGGGAGCTCTTCAGGTGAAGTGCAGCAGCAAGCCCCCAGGTGGAGGAAGGCACAACCTCCTGAGCCTGCAGGGGAGGGGGCCCTGGACCGCCAGATGCCCCCCTGGGTCCCTGGCCCACCTGGAGCACCTAGTGTGCACTCTGCTGAAGAGCTGCACCCAGTTTCAACTGCAGTGAACACAGGGCCTCATGACAGTGAGCTCCCAGGAACGTGAGCAAGGCCGCTGTAACTTTAGCACTTTAAGACCTTTATTTCCTGAGTAGTAAGTGCAGTTCGGTGGGGTCACTGCTGCCTATGACACCCCATCACTGTTGGGTGGCCTTCCATCTGCCCCAGGCACAGCCCTGTCCGTTGCTGTGCACGCTTCTCCCATGAGGCTGTCCTCCATCCCACCTCCCCAGGGGTCCTACTTCTTCCAGGGGTGGGTCAGCTGCCCCAGATGAATGTCCAGGAGGTCCAGGAGATGGATGAGGTGTCCCCTCCTCCAGGACCCTCACAGAAGCCTGCTCTGCCCTCTTGTCTCTCCCTTCAGGGCTGGCCCAAGCTGAGGGTGCCATGGATTTCAAAAGGAGCCCTGGGCTCTGAACTCAGCAAGGCAAAGGCAGGACAAGGCTGGGCTGGAGACTCCGCAGTGGCAGCTCATGCACTTCATTCAGATCAGATGGCTCTGGAACACTAAGTCAATCAGAGCCGTCCAGCACTTGTGCTTAATTTGACACTGATGTGGCAAGCAACCGGCACCGACCACCAGTGCCTTTGCAACCGGGTGTAACTGGGGTTTAATTGACTGTAGTTTCACAGTTCTGATGAGAGTCTTCCACACACACGCGTGTCCTGAGGTCACTGGGAGCTGTGCATGTGTGTGCACATGTGCCTGGGGGTGGGGACTTGTGAGTTGCAGGCAGGAGGGGGAGGGAAGCATCCCAGGTAGGTTTTCAGGAAGAACGTGAGGAAGGGCACAGGGGGATCCAGAGGGTACTTCTCATATATCCCCCGCCACTTGGATGGGGCTGAAAGTGCATCATCAAATATTTAAAAAGAAAATAATGAATCTTCCATTCCAGCTTCATGGAATAAAGAGGATTAAAATAGCTGATCGGACAAAAAAGAAGCAAGCACTGAAAAGGCGAACTCCTAATTAGTTAATACAAAACATGCTGAATCCAATTAGGAGGATCCTGCAACTCGCACGCGGCATTCTTTCTGAACAGATGAGAACAAATATGTCTTTAGATCAATACTGCATAACTGAGTGCTGAGCTGCATCAACCCTCCTGAAGGTCTGAAAAGGGGCATTAGAAAGACCCCAACAGGAAAGTGCTGATCCATCCCACCACGGGCCAGGGTTTGCCGTTATAATTTCCTCAGACCCCTGAGAGATTGATACAGAACTCTGAGTGGTTCATTAGCATAAGACTGGCTAAAATCTATTGATTTTTGACTTCATAGAATATTCTGTTTTCATTAGGATCTGCTGAGTTATGCCTGTTCTTGTTCCTGGCTGCTGTCCCTGGTTCTCCAGGAATCTACATTATAATGAGGTACACCTTGAAGCAAGCAGGGGGACTCCACCTCGCTGTCAGCGATTGTCACAATGTTCGGGAATCTTCCCTCTGAATCCTGCGTAGTATTTTTAGAAAGCAGCAGAGTATTTAATCCTCAATAATTAGAATCTCCCTGAAAGGACAAACTCATTTAAGTCACTGTCAATTTACCCCGGTCCCTCCAACTGTTGTATCCACTGTTTGATTGTAGTATTTTAAACAACTTAGTGGAAATGAGACAATTAAGATAAAAATGCCAAAGCTGTCTTTATCTTAATCTCTGAAGACTGCCCTAAATTTAGAAAAGGCAAGCACATGTGGAAAAATAGGTACCACATCTACATTGGCCAACTCTTGACTGTCGGGCTCCCGCGGGGCGTGGGGGAGGCTGCCGGAGGCCCAGGAGTCCGTCCAGGCTGTAGGCCCGAATGACCTGACTTACACTACCCACCCAACTGGTGTATGTAAGTGGGATGGGGACGGTGTCCTCAGACCCGTCTCGTATTATCCTAAGCATCCAGTTTCTGCACACATACATGCACACTGCTACACATGAGCACACACATGTGTGTGCACACGTTCACAAGGCTAGCAAGAGAATTGTGAAAGCACCAACAAGGGCCTATGGCTGCCTGAGGGCCAGAGGGCGCCTGCGGCCTGTTGTTCAGAACAACCCAGTCCTTTGCGCGAGGTAGACTGACGGCCCGGGGAGTGCCCTGCCGCTCTAGGGCACGCAGGTCTGTCCTGCTCCCTCCTCCTCTGTGCTCACTGACGTCCTCCTCCCCAGCATCCTTGCTCTCTGAGGAGTGCAGAGGCCAGGGGAGCAGACCGTCCCAGGTGGCTCTACTGACGTCTGATCCTGGAGGAGGTCAGTACCGGGCCCAGCAGGCACACGAGGACAGCACCCTGCAGCCCACCCATCCTGGAGATGGCAATGCTCACTAACAAAGCAAAGGCCACACTGCCACCCGAGCTGAGTCTGACCCTGGCACATTCAGCCCAAGCACCCATCTGTGGTCCCTGTGGCCCACCATCCCCTGCACCTGGGTCAGCATTGCCCTTGGTCTGAGGGCCGCTGGCATCCCAGATGGGGCTGTCTGCAGGAAGGCCTTGAAGCCTCAGGCAGGACTAAGCCAAGCATGGGGTGTTGAAAGCTGTGGCCTGCGCTTGCCACCACTCCACAGCAGGGTTGGGGCTGGCCTCTGTCCTGGTGGGGCAGTGCCCGGGGTCTCCTGCCCGTGACACCTTACCAGACCCACCCCTGGGGACGCAACAGGCCACACAATGATTGCCCTGGGCCGTCTCCTGGCCTGGCTGTCCCCCTCCTTCTCATAACTAGCAGGGAGAGGCGTCCTCAGGGAGGCTGCCCCCCACAGGCCCCTCTGGGGTCCGCTGCCCTCCTCACTCCTGGGTCAGTCTGTAAGGCCGGTGTCAGGAGGACCAGGGTGAGCCAGTCTTAGTCGGAGGGATGAAAACACAAAGGCAAAGACCATCAGTCCTCAAGATGCCCTAGAATGGGAGCAATGGGAGACTCGTCGCCCCAAGAGTGACTTGACCTCATTAGAAGTGGCCCCACCTTGACAGGCGGGTCAAAGCCCTGGCCGCTGGCTTGGAAGACCTGAAAGGCCTGTCCTCCTTGGGAGTTGCTGCCTTCTCTCACCCCAGGGTCGTGTCCTCCACATCTGGGGGAGTCGAGCCTCTGGTCTGCCTCTTCACCATGAGGATTCCCAGGGGTCCTGCCCCAGCCTCGCCTGGGGGGGGGACTGAGCTCAAGGGTGTGAAGTCGCTTCTCAGTCAGGCGTTTTGCCCAAGTGAGGCATGTGGACTACGGAATGTGCCAGAACCCGGCGCAGCTGCATCAACAGCTGTTCACGCTCCTGGATTTCACCTCGGGTGCGTCACTGTGTACTTAGATTTCCTAGAGAGGGGGACTCGTAGTGAGGGGCGGCAGCCACCCCAGGCAGGTTCTCCCCAAGCCGTCCACTTGCACAAGGCTGACGTGAGGCCTCCAGTGTGGGGAGCTGCTGACAGAAGCTGTGTGGACATTGCTACAGACTGTCCACCAAGCAGAAGGGTCGACCTTTAACCTTGGGAGGAGCCTGTGAAGACAAAGAACCACCGAGGAATCGCCTTAATGAGCTGCAGGGCAGGAAAGGGCTCCATGCAGGTATTCCCGTACCTAGTCCTGGGGTTCCACTGGGTCACAGGCACGTGTCATGGGCCAGAATGTAGAGGACATCTCCATGACTCACCCGCACTGCTGCAGACCTGGCACAGCAGGGGGCAGCCCCAGTGAGCAGGAGTGACTTCCCCAGGACTCTACCTGGAATAAAGGGCATTCACTTCCACAAAAACTCCCTGGTCCGAAACTAGGCGCTCTTCTGGGGGGCTTCTAAGGCAAGTAGGGGTGTGTGGAGTGCCCTGGCCCCGCACCTGAGTTGAAAGATGATGACTAGTCTCAACGAGAATCATTAAACACTAGATGCAGAGATGGAGCTTTCCCTTTGAAAAATGTGACACGTTTCTTTAACTTTCTCTAAAAAGGATTAAAGAAGAAAAGGTGTCTTGAAAAGAGAATTAAGAGATGATCCTTCATTAAGCTCAGTATGTTAATGAACTCTGTGACCAGCCCTCAGCACAGTAATCTTTTATTTATTTATTTTTATGTGGTGCTGAGGATTGAAGCCAGTGCTTCACACATGTGAGGCAAGCGCTCTACCACTGAGCCACAACCCCATGCCTGAGTAGAGCTTTTTTTTTTTTTTTTTTTTTTTTTTTTTAATTAATTTTTATTGTAGGTTGTTCAAAATATTACATAGTTCTTGATATATCATATTTCACACTTTGATTCAAGTGGGATATGAACTCCCATTTTTACCCCATATACAGATTGCAGAATCACTTCAGTTGCACAACCATTGATTTACATATTGCCATTCTGGAGTCTGTTGTATTCTGCTGCCTTTCCTAACCTCTACTATCCCCCCTCCCCCCTCCCCTCCCCTCTTCTCTCTCTACCCCCTCTACTGTAATTCATTTCTCCCCCTTATATTTTCCCTCCTTTCCCCTCACTTCCTCTTGTATGTAATTTTGTATACCCCTGAGGGTCTCATTCCATTTACATGCAATTTCCCTTCTCTCTCCCTTTCCCTCCCACCTCTCATCCCTGTTTAATGTTAATCTTCTTCTCATGCTCTTCTTCCCTACTCTGTTCTTAGTTACTCTCCTTATATCAAAGAAGACATTTGGCATTTGTTTTTAAGGGATTGGCTAGCTTCACTTAGCATAATCTGCTCTAATGCCATCCATTTCCCTCCAAATTCTATGATTTTGTCATTTCTTAATGCAGAGTAATACTCCATTGTGTATAAATGCCACATTTTTTTTATCCATTCGTCTATTGAAGGGCATCTAGGTTGGTTCCACAGTCTTGCTATTGTGAATTGTGCTGCTATGAACATGGATGTAGCAGTGTCCCTATAGTGTGCTCTTTTTAGGTCTTTAGGGAATAGACCGAGTAGTGGAATAGCTGGATCAAATGGTGATTCCATTCCGAGCTTTCCAAGAAATCTCCATACTGCTTTCCAAATTGGCCGCACCAATTTGCAGTCCCACCAGCAATGTACAAGAGTACCCTTTTCCCCACATCCTCGCCAGCACTTGTTGCTGTTTGACTTCCTAATGGCTGCCAATCTTACTGGAGTGAGATGGTATCTTAGGGTGGTTTTGATTTGCATTTCTCTGACTGCTAGAGATGGCGAGCATTTTTTCATATACTTGTTGATTGATTGTATGTCCTCCTCTGAGAAATTTCTGTTCAGGTCCTTGGCCCATTTGTTGATTGGGTTATTCGTTATCTCATTGTCTAATTTTTTTAGTTCTTTGTATATTCTGGATATTAGGGCTCTGTCTGAAGTGTGAGGAGTAAAGATTTGTTCCCAGGACGTAGGCTCCCTATTTACCTCTCTTATTGTTTCTTTTGCTGAGAAAAAACTTTTTAGTTTGAGTAAGTCCCATTTGTTGATTCTAGTTATTAACTGTTGTCAGCACAGTAATCAATGGAGGTCTTGGTAGGATGATCCTGTGGGGCTGTGGTTTCAGTCCCCGTCCCAAATTCATGGTGGAGTGGAAGGCTACTGTGAAGGTGTCAGGAGATGGGCCTTTGAGAGGTGAGAGGGTCATAAGGGCCCAGGCTTGTGCATGGCTCAGGGCCATCATGATGGCTATCATGGAAGTGGGTCATCTCAGGGGCAGGTCCCTTACGTGGGAGTAGACTGGTGGTCATGGGAGTGGGTTCCTGATAAAACGCTGATCCTGCCATACTTGCTCTGTCTGTGGGCCTTCTTGCCTGTGGACCTTGCTATGACACAGAACCAGCCCTCACAGATGCCCATGCCTTTCTTGTGGACTTCACAGCCTCCGAAAGGGGAGCTAGATAAGTCTCTGTCCTCTGAACCGCCCAGTCGTAGTACTCTATGGGAGCTGCTGCAAATGGATTGAGAAGATTCCACTAGCAGCAGAGAATTCTGCAGGAAGGAAATCTGATGCCACCCACCAACCAGCCAAGCTTGGCAGAGGCTGAGGCGAGGAAGAGAGGGCAGAGGCTAAGGACAGCTGACGGACAAGGGCCAGAGCTGGGCTGAGAGGAAGCCAAGACCCCAGAGGAGGGCAGGACCAGAGAGATGGGGACCTTGCCTATGGCCACATTACTAAGAAGAGCCTGATGTGACCAACTGTCCCAGTTAGCCTGGCTTGCTGTAGATTTGTACTGGACATCAGGAAAGGCCCTCAGCCCTGGGGCAGACCTTCATCCCAGCCTGACTGGCAAGGACTGTGAATAGGACGCCCTTGTTCACGTTCCCTGATGCTCACAGGTTAGCCACTGTGATTAAGGACACTTCAGATGACCCACCAAGAGGGGCCCAGCAGAGTCCCTCCAGATTCATGTCCACCTGGAATGCCACAAGGTGACCTTGTTGGAATAGAATGTTGCCTGAGGTCTTGTTAGAATGAGGTCTTCCTGAGCAAGGAGAGCCTGAACCGATGGTGGAGAGGACAGGCAGACCCAGGACAGCACTGTGACAATGGGCTTAAAGCCCCTCCAAGCCCTGGAGGGCCAAGGACTTGCAGCCAACACCAGCAGCTGGGAGAGGCAGGAGCTGATCTTTCCCGGAAGTTCCAGAGGGAGAAGGGCCTAGCCAACACCTCGGTTTGGGATTTCTAGGCTCCAGAGCTGTGGGTGAAAATTCTGCTATTTCAAGTCACACAGTTTGTGGTGATTTTCTGCGGTTGCCCCAGGAAACGAGCAGTCCCTGGGAATCCGTTCCCTCACCTCCTGCTCCACCCATTTTTCAGGGCTTTTCCCCATTCTCTGGAATAAAACCCAGCCAGGCCTGAGGAGGCCAACTGGCTTGGCCTCCATGTGCTCGGACAGCACCAGGTTCCTGGAGAAGACCTGTCACCCAGGCCAGGCAGGCAGGCATGACCAGGGTCACCTGGAGAGGCCCAGCAGCCCGGCCAATTGCTGGGCAGACCACGCGCAGGCCCCTCTCTCACATGCCTACAGGAAAGGCAAGTCCCAGGAGCCCTGGAGTGCTGGGGGCAGCCTTGAAGGCTGAAGGGAAGGTTCTAGAATGTTCAGTCCAGTGCTCTACTTCCCTTTGTCGTATGTCCTCATATGACCCTGTTTGATAAAGTCATGTAAAGGCCACCGTCCACGTATCCTTGGTGGCATAAAGGCCAAAGTCCACGTATCCTTGGTGGCATAAAGGCCAACGTCCACGTATCCTTGGTGGCATAATGATGGGTGACCTCAGACTGCACCTGGGGCACTGCTAAGGCACAGGGTTCTAAGTGGTGCCTGAGGGCAGAATGGTCTTTGCTCTTCCCCTGGGCTCTGCCGTCCTGTCTGGGAGACGTGGCTGTGGAGGACAGCAGGCAGGGTTCTCAAGGGCCACGCACAGTGCACGTGTGTGCCCAGCAGATACATGCACAGAGGCATTTATTAGAAGGAAGTCTCCTTGAGGACCCCACTCACAGGGCTGGACGGACAGTTCACATGCTCAGGCAGGAGGGGCTGCAAGCCCGGGGTGCTGCTGCGCAGGCCTGAGGCCGACTCTCTGGAAGCCTCTGGAACACCTGAAGACATGAGTATCCAGGGAACGTGAACGTCATGGAAGGAAGCCTTACAGACAGACCCCCGGCCTGGCCCATCTTAGCCCAGATCTGGGGACAGGGCTCACACGCTCCATTAGAAGTGGGCTCCCTTCAGCCCACACAGGGGCCCGGCACCAGCTGCCCACTGCATCCGTGGGCAGGCAGGAAGCCATGTCCAAGCTCTGTTGGCTTAAAGGGGGCTTTCTGAGCCTGTGGGTGATTGCTACGTGTTCCCCAGTGACAGCTGGACAACCAGCGGGCACAGCAGAGCTGCCGCGTTGTCTGGCAACCGGGAGGAGCTCTAGAGGGAAGGCTGGGGCCTGTGGCGTGAGGTGGCCCGTCCCTGCTGTTGGAGCCCTGGAGCCTTATCTGCCTGGCTTCATGCTGCAGGTGCTCAGCGACAGCCCACGCCCGCCCCACCTGTGTGTCCAGCAGAGCAAACAGGGCTCTCCATTAGGAACCTGGTCAGCTCTGCTGACACCCAGAAAAGGCACCCAGAGATCCAGAGATCGTCCGGAGCCACAGGACACCAGGAGCAGAGACGGCCACCTAGGCCACCTGAACAACTCTGGGTAGTGGCAATTTTGAGCAGACTCCTTGAAGGGAGGGTCATGCAGGTGTGGGCATAAGGCCAGGTTCAGAGACAGGTACAGGTGTAGTTACAGAAACATGAAGTTAGCGGAGTTTATTTTATGAAGTCTAGTCATTTGGAATATCAAACTTTTTCAAATGCTATTTTATGGACATACAATGTAAGCTCCACATTTATGAAAATGTGAAAGATCAGTGGCAGCTACTTGATACCTACTTACTGGTTTGTTACCCGGCGTGATGAATTACTTACTTGTTCCAGTGGGTCTCACTCATTTTCGTCAATGTCTGGCCTACAAAGACAATTCAGGTGGAATGAACTCTCTTGGAGAGGTGCCCCAGGGCACTCCCTCGTCCCGGCAAAGAGCATTCAAAGCTGTGTGACACAAACGGGGACAGTGCAGGCCATCTCTGGTGCATCCAGGTGGAGCCCCATCCTCTTGCCCCAAACCATGGGTGTCAAAGACAGCCGTGAAGCCTAGTCACACGGAGCCCGTGAGAGCAGAGCGGGCTGGGGCCTGAGCTGGAGATCCCCCACCCTCCTCAGAGCCCAGGACCTCCACTGCAAGGGCAGGTGCATCCTGAGTCCAGGGCATCCGGCTGCTGTCCTCCACCTCACGTTCCCTTCCCCGTGGGGCTCAAGGGGAATGGAAGCAGGGATTTTCATCAGCAGCTGTCTTGCTTTTCTGAATTCACTCTTTAGAAACAGAAAAAAGTCTTCCTTCTTAGAATTTAGTGTTTTATCAATTGTCCACATTTAATTCAATAATAAGGAAACTAAGTAATCTAAAAGATTAAGGCAAAAATCGACTTTGGGTTACATGGTGGAGAAAGTGCAAGCAGGAAAGTTCTGGGGAGTCAGGTGCCCCTGGGCTCCGTTTGCTGGCCCTGCAGGATGTGGCTGCCCTTCTGGAGGGCTGGGAGGGTGGCCTCCACCTGGGCTAGGGAGGCTGAGCCTAGGAGAGCCGCTGGCACACAGTTAAATGGGCAAGAAGGGCTCAGGCCAGCCACTCTCCCCAGAGTCCTTCCTGGAGGACTTTCATTTCCTACCTTATGGTATAGTGTTCTTTGTCATCTGCTGATGATGACACTATTGTCCATCTTAAGTGATTATCAAATTTTCACATGCTAAAATTCACATGGAAAACATCACTACTTGTCCCAGAGAAAGCAACTGGCCAGGAGGAGAGGCCCCTGACCCAGGTGTTGTTGAAGGCCAGTGGACACCTTTTAGCCTTGAGTTCTCTTGAGCATTTACGGCTCTTTGTACAGACTGACATATCATAACTTTTATTATTTAGTACAGGTTTTTAAAAAAACTTCAGTTATTTAAAAATATTATTTGTTCTTACATAATAAGGCTTTTTGCTATTATTTTTAATATGGTAGGTTGTTTTTGCTGGAGAGAGTGAATTCTCTTACTCTTTTGTTCTGCTCGGGCCTTCAACTGAGAGTACAGTCCCACCTACAGGGAAAACCAGTCTGCCTTGTTCAGGTCTCTAGAAATGTAACCTAATTAGAAACACCCCAAAGACTCACCCAGGAAGACTGCTTAATCATATGTCATAGCACCTCAAACCCAGGCAAGGTTATGCAAGGATAGACTACCTGTCACAGCAAGGGTTATGGCATCTGGGAAACACCCCCAGGACCTTCATTGCCTTTTAGAAAAGTGCTGTTCCTATTGCCAAAGTGCTAGGACAGAAGCCATGCAGGACTTGTCAGAAGAGACTCTATGCTAGGATCCTCACCTCCTCCAGCAGAAGAGCCATCCACCCTAGGATCCTCACCTCCTCCAGCAGAAGAGCCATCCACCCTAGGATCCTCACCTCCTGCAGCTGAAGAGCCATCCACCCTAGGATCCTCACCTCCTCCATCAGAAGAGCCATCCACCCTAGGATCCTCACCTCCTCTAGAAGAAGAGCCATCCACTCTAGGATCTTCACCTCCTCCAGCAGAAGAGCTGTCTACCCCAGGATCCTCACCTCCTCCAGCAGAAGAGCCGTCCACCCTAGGATCCTCACCTCCTCTAGAAGAAGAGCCATCCACTCTAGGATCTTCACCTCCTCCAGCAGAAGAGCCATCCACCCTAAGATCCTCACCTCCTCCAGCAGAAGAGCCATCCACCCTAAGATCCTCACCTCCTGCAGCTGAAGAGCCATCCACCCTAGGATCCTCACCTCCTCTAGAAGAAGAGCCATCCACTCTAGGATCTTCACCTCCTCCAGCAAAAGAGCCATCCACCCTAAGATCCTCACCTCCTCCATCAGAAGAGCCATCCACCCTAGGATCCTCACCTCCTCCATCAGAAGAGCCGTCCACCCTAGGATCCTCAACTCCTCTAGAAGAAGAGCCGTCCACCCTAGGATCCTCACCTCCTCCAGCAGAAGAGCCATCCACCCTAGGATCCTCACCTCCTCTAGAAGAAGAGCCGTCCACCCTAGGATCCTCACCTCCTCCAGCAGAAGAGCCGTCCACCCTAGGATCCTCACCTCCTCCAGCAGAAGAGCCGTCCACCCTAGGATCCTCACCTCCTCCAGCAGAAGAGCCGTCCACCCTAGGATCCTCACCTCCTCCAGCAGAAGAGCCGTCCACCCTAGGATCCTCACCTCCTCCAGCAGAAGAGCCGTCCACCCTAGGATCCTCACCTCCTCCAGCAGAAGAGCCGTCCACCCTAGGATCCTCACCTCCTCCAGCAGAAGAGCCGTCCACCCTAGGATCCTCACCTCCTCCAGCAGAAGAGCCGTCCACCCTAGGATCCTCACCTCCTCCAGCAGAAGAGCCGTCCACCCTAGGATCCTCAACTCCTCCAGCAGAAGAGCCGTCCACCCTAGGATCCTCAACTCCTCCAGCAGAAGAGCCGTCCACCCTAGGATCCTCACCTCCTCCAGCAGAAGAGCCGTCCACCCTAGGATCCTCACCTCCTCCAGCAGAAGAGCCGTCCACCCTAGGATCCTCACCTCCTCCAGCAGAAGAGCCGTCCACCCTAGGATCCTCACCTCCTCCAGCAGAAGAGCTGTCTACCCTAGGATCCTCACCTCCTCCATCAGAAGAGCCGTCTACCCTAGGATCCTCACTTCCTCCATCAGAAGAGCCGTCTACCCTAGGATCCTCACTTCCTCCATCAGAAGAGCCGTCTACCCTAGGATCCTCACCTCCTCCAGCAGAAGAGCCGTCTACCCTAGGATCCTCACCTCCTCCAGCAGAAGAGCCGTCCACCCTAGGATCCTCACCTCCTCCAGCAGAAGAGCCGTCCACCCTAGGATCCTCACCTCCTCCAGCAGAAGAGCCGTCCACCCTAGGATCCTCACCTCCTCCAGCAGAAGAGCCGTCCACCCTAGGATCCTCACCTCCTCCAGCAGAAGAGCCGTCCACCCTAGGATCCTCACCTCCTCCATCAGAAGAGCCGTCCACCCTAGGATCCTCACCTCCTCCATCAGAAGAGCCGTCCACCCTAGGATCCTCAACTCCTCCAGCAGAAGAGCCGTCCACCCTAGGATCCTCACCTCCTCCAGCAGAAGAGCCGTCCACCCTAGGATCCTCACCTCCTCCAGCAGTAGAGCTGTCCACATTAGTGGGCTCACCTCCTCCAGCAGTAGAGCTGTCCACCCTGGAATCCCACCTCCATCAATCCTTGTAGCCCCTTCCCTCTGTAGCACATCATTTGCCAGCTAACCAAGGTACCAGGGTTCAGGGGTTTGGAGAAAACATAAGGGAACTCACTTTTGGGTGAACATCAGGTATGTAAGAGTGTGAATCTGGCCAATAAGATGGCAGTTTGAAGTGATTAGACAAAGACAAGTCCCAGTGTGTATTCCATAGCCATCTGGGAAGGAAGGGAGGTGAGACAGGTACAGGGAAGGAACTCTATTCTGGTTTCCTGAGCCTTTCCTTCCTTCATGGCCACAAGTGGTCAGTTTCCTGGGCTCCTGGGCTGCGGAATGATCAGAGGTTGTGGTCGTGGGCAACCATGTGGTGCCATGTTCTCTGCTCTCTCTGTGTGACAAAGACTGGTGGAGACTGCCGTCTCCTCTTCCTAAGAGTTACTCCTCTTCTGAGTCCCTGGTGTCTGACGTTCTAACAGCCTTACAGTCTGGTTCTGTGGACCTGGGACCCCTTACCTGGCTCCCTCCTAGACCAGGGTGTGGTGAGTCCTGTCACTGTCCCTTTCCTGTGCTTCAGGCAGCCTCAGGTACCAAGGCTCGGGGAGCCCCTCCTGCACCCATACCTTCTTCACCCTGCTCCGCCCTTCTGCAGGGACCATACCTGTGCCTCTTCCTCTGCCCTTGGTTTGGGTGGTTGTGCTCACCACCTCTGTGCCGTGACATTTTCCTAGAAGGCAGAGACACTGACCTGCAAAGCCACAGGCATTACTCAGGATGTGCTGACGGGACGTTAACACTCTAAGTCCTTGGGGAATGAGGTGCCGGGACGGGGACCATGGAGCTGGGGAACCTGGCTGCTTTCCTGCTGGGCTTAAGGGTCAAGATGTCTGTTTGGGAATCCAGAGGGAGATATGACTACATAAAGAATAGCTGAAGGTCGCTTCTCAAGGTCAGGAGCCAAGACACTTGGCAGGAATGAAGTTAGCCTCTCGCCTGCCTGGGACCCCCAAGCCCAGAGGTCCTCCCAGCGTGCTGCTGTGTGCACATGTTCCTACAAATACAAAAGCCAGACAGCTGTGAGTCCCTCTGCCCCAGGGAGGTCACTAAACTGTCTGCACTGTGGGTTTCAACCTGAGCTGGCCTCTGGGACAGCCTCTGGGACAGCCGGTCACACCACAGGGAAGCTGGCTGGCGACTCCTTCTCCAGCACCAGGCCCTGGCTCATGGGATCGTGCAGGGGTCGGTTTTCTACCCTGCTCTGGGAGTTTCATGGAGGACAGATCTCCACGCTTTTCAGCTCTTTGCACAAAAAGTGAACACTGGGAGTCTGTGATGATTCCAGGAATTGACAGTGTAGGAAGGAAGCACCCTGACTCCCCACGTCCTTTGAGAAGACACAAGCTCAGGAAGTTTCCAGAAGGCCCTGGACAGGGACAGCAGAGGTGGGTGGTTACATCCTGGCCTCTGATTTCTTCCTCCTCGCTTCCAAGTCCAATGGCAAATGTAGCCTCAGAAGTCCACTCTGTTTCCTAAGTAGTGGAACCCTGTTTTCACCTTTGAGGACTTGGACGAAGCCTCAATGGGTCAGAGGAGCAAAGTTCTTCCAACCTCCCTTCCTCAGCCTCTTTCTTCTTTCTCTCCCAATCTGTCTGCCTCAAAGACATGTTCTCTTTGAAAAAAAAAAAAATATGTTGTATATATAGCAAATACTTGCACATAAAAATATCTTAATTAAATAGATGGTGTCAGAGAAGATAATGCTAAGTGAAGTTAGCCAATCCCCAAAAAAACACATGCCAAGTGTTTCTCTGATATAAGGAGGCTGATTCATAGTGGGGTCGGGAGGGGGAGCGTGGGAGGAATAGAGAAACTCTAGACAGGACAGAGGGGTGGGAGGGCAAGGCAGGGGACATGGGGTAATCAATGATGGTGGAATGTGATGATCATTATTATCCAAAGTACATGTATGAAGGCATGAATTGGTGTGAATGTACTTTGTATACAACCAGAGATATGAAAAATTGTGTCTACATGTGTAATAAGAATTGTAATGCATCCCACAGTCATATGGCTGGGGATGTGGCTCAAGCGGTAGCGCGCTCGCCTGGCATGCGTGTGGCCCGGGCTCGATCCTCAGCACCACATACAAACAGAAATGTTGTGTCTGTCGAAAACTAAAAAATAAAATATTTTTTAAGAAATCTTAATTGTGCAAATGTGGGTTTACAGAAACTGCAGAAGGAAAGAAAGCCCAGGTGTATGCTCCAGATATGTGCTCCCACACTGGGCCTCTCTCCACAGTGAGATAAGCCTGCTCCCTTCTCTGTCAATATCCGAGTCTTCTCTCCAAGCAGCATCAGAGAAGATGGGCCGCTTGCCCCCAGATCCACCCCATCTGCCACCCTGGGGTGTGGCCCTATTGGCAATAGGGCAGCTGCAGGTATAATTAGTTAAATGAGGTCAAGCTGATTTAGATGGGCCCTGCACCCAATGAAAGCTACTCTTTTAGAAAGGTCATGCGGAGCCATGAGACCAAGATTAGAGGAGAGGTCGTGAGAAGACAGAAAGCCAAGCTCTCTAGTGACCACTGAGTGGAAGGAGATAAGGAGTGTTCTGCCCTGAGGCCTCGGGAAGGAGCAGGTCCTGATCCCATTGAGCTATTGGATCCCTGACCCTCAGAACTGTGAGCGTGACCGTCTGTGGCTCCTGTCCTCACAGGTGATGCCAGCCAGGCCCGGCTCAGCAGCAAGGTGCAGGAGCATCCACGCTCCCTGCAGAGAGGAGCAGAGACGCTGATGCTCTGAGCAGCCCACCTTCTCTTCAGACTCCCCAGGAGCCAGGTGGGCAGCTTGGAAGAACGTGGACAGGTGGCCGTTTTCAGGAGACAGCTACCTCAGGGCCCATTAGGATGGATCTTGCAAGCTCAGAGCCCGTAGAGGAGACTGGTCTAGAGCTGGGGGCCTTGGCTCAGCTGCAGGAGGGCAGCAAGGTTGGCAGGAAACTGAGCTCTCAGGAGCCTTCCTGGGCCTTCCACGCAGTAGGCCTGGAGGCCCAAGGTGCTGGAGCAGGCCACACTGATCCCTTCTGGGTGCACAAGGTGGGTAGTGACATCCCTGCTCAGGGGGAAATTTGACAAGTTTTGACTCCAAAAGGGGAAGGAGTGTAGGGCATGTCACACACAATAAACAGTTGTCCTAAATCATTTGTAAAATGCTACCGTGGGCTCATGGAGCAGGGCTCTGCCGCTCACAGGCTGTGGGTTTGATGCTGGAGCCGCACTCATTTGCAATTTCAATTGCCAGGCCTGGGGACTGAAGGGAGAGGTTTCTGTAGACATGACTGGTTAGTCCGCGCATTTCTTTTCTCTTTCTTTTTAAGACCTAAGTCATAGGAAAGGTTGATGCGGCATCTTTCTCTTTCCCGATTCCTCCAGGGACGTAATTTGCTTAATGCTCTTAGTACTGACCTGAAATAGCTGGAGGGAACGGCTTAGTGGACTAAGCCCCCAACTTTGTACGTCAAGAACAGGGCTCCCCGGAGCCCCGGGGCAAATCCTGGCAGGGTCGCTGCAGGTGCCCAGCAAGGAAAGCCGGGTTTCAGGGTGCGGGCTTCTGCAGAGCAGCCTTTGGGACAGCAGCCTGCGTGTGGGGAGGGGGAGCTGCGGATCCCGCAGAGCCACCCAGACCCTGAAGGGCACAAATGCCCTTTCTGAGAACACCGGGGGCTCTCAGCCGCGCCTGCAGAACACACCGAGAGGAACCTGGAGATGGCCTGGGCCAGCCTCAAGTCCTCCACAGGTTATTTGGCTGTGATTCTGGCTTTTGACAGATATATCACACTGAAATACTGCTTACCTTGGTCACTGGGTCTGTGAGTCTCTGGAGCACAGGGATGGTGGAGGCAGGGAGGCCGGGGCATTCTGTGGACGGTTTCTGCCAGGACTCTACTGTTTTCCAGTGGTACTGAGCCACAAACCAGGTGTCCAGCGACTCCTTACTGGCCCAGCTGCTTGGACCCAGCGTGCCCTGCTGTGCAGAGGGTGCCTTTTGACCAAGGCCCTCCAGAGTCCAGCCTGAGACCCAGGCAATGGGGCAGCCAGAGTGAGAGACCCTCCCTGCCCGTCTCTCATGTGGTGGGAAGAGGAAGATGGGGAGGAGGAGGGGTCCAGGAGGCAGAGCTGGGGGAAGCAGCCAGACCTGGGGAGACTGACACAGGGCAGCGACGCCCAGGGCAGTGACCAGCCGCCCATGACACACTTCCCACTAATTGCTTTCTAATTTGTACCTTGAGCACCCTTAAAATAGTGTCCCAGATTCCAAAAGGTAATTAAATGAAAAAGAAAGTGTCTACATCTGTGATGCTTAATTTTACAAGTATAAATCTTGGAGAAATGGAATATCCAACATTTAAACAAAAGTCTGATTGTGTTCACTGCCTAAAGACATAAACCCTTGCATCAATCATGTTTTATTGCTCTTCATTAACATAGACCTAGCTAAATGCAAATTAAACACAGTCTGTGTTTTTAAAATCCAGGGAAGACAATACAGGGAGCGAGGGTGCGTTTTCATTCCAATCTAACTGCTGCATTTATAAATGGCAAATGCTACCCCGCCGAAGAGTGGGGATGGGCCATGTGAGCGGGGCTGCTCCACCCCTTCCACACTCCTGTGTCTCTCCCGGGCTTGCAGAGTGTGCTCTGCAACAGTGACAGCAGCGGGGTCCTGTAGGGACCCCTGGAGTGAAATCCGTGCAGGTTTTCAGGCCTGTGGCTTTTGCGGTCTTCATCCTGACGCCTTTCTATGTAAGGGAGGTGTGAAAGCTTCCAGCAGCCTTGAACTTCTACTCAGACAATTCACAGTGAGAATATTTCATGTTAATAGATATCCCTGTAAAACACACATGGAATATTTTCTCTATGTGCATGCATGTGTGTATATGTGCATTCAAACACACGCACACTGATGCTGACCAGGGGCTATGACCCTGAAAAACGTAGAATAGGAACATTGGAAAGTGGTCACCAACCAATGGCTCCCAAGAGCACCGAGGGAAAGTGAGTAACAGAAGCATTGGGTTTCAGACCAGCTGGCCTCATGACGTTTTTTTCCTGCTTCAAGTCCATTAATTTTTTAATCTCTGTGATTAAATTGCTAAAGCAGAGACCAAGTTTAAACGATCGATACGAACTAGATCTATAAAGGCGTAGTGTGGTGCGCACTTAATACTTCTGTCCAGGAAAACACTCCTTAAAGAAACGAAGCACAGTGGGACCCATGACTCTATCCAGAAAGTTGTGGGACATGGACCTTGTGTGGAAGGGGACGAGAAGGCAGGGCCCGCTTCCTTGAGGAAGGTGCACGGTCGTGGAGGAAGCCAGCGTCAGGACTTCCCGTCAGGGAAACCACAGGGGAGGAGAGCCGTCCTGAGCTCCGAGCTGACCACCTCTGCCGCCGGAGTCACAGTTCCTGTGGAGGGACTGCAGGCGCAGCGCTCTGTGACTAGGCAGGAAAGCTGAGCTGGACATCAGGAGGTCCCCTCAATGAAACGGCCCTTCTCTTTAGAGCGCCAGTTTCCCCGTCCACCTGGGACTGCGTTATAAAGATCTCTTCCACACAAAGAAGCCCATGTTCGATTTTAATAGACAAAGATGGCCAAACAACTTTCTCTGTGAAGTGGCCCTAAAATGTATTTTTCTATATTGCCTATAGAATACGATGTACATTTTCAGAAAAATATTCACCCCATGAGGAGAAGTGCAGCTAACGGGGCTCTTCCACATGTCCAAGCCACAGTCCAGTGCTGATCTATTCCTGGGACAAACTGTGACCTGGCAATGGAGGACCACAGGGGCATACTCTTTGTGCCTGAGAATGAGATGGTCCCGGATGGGCTGCAGGGACACCCATGTCAAGGTGGTCACATACCCACAGTGTTCCCTTAAACTGACGTGGCAGTGAGTAACCAAATGTTTACTGAGGCCTTCAAAAACTAAGTCATGGTTTTACCGTTGATCTTCAACCACATCTGATTATATAACTATATATATATATCTGTATCTATATCTATATCTCTCTATATATATATATTTAGGGAACTTATTGCTCACTTAGTATTTAGGCATGGATTTGGAATAATCTGGTGCAACTCTTCAGCTTTCTTCCTCTTTTCTTTGATGTAAAAATGAAGATATTATAAATTTTGTGAATAAAAACACAGATTTTTCCTTAAAGATGCTTGGAGTTACTTGGATACAAAGTTGGCACCTTTAGTATTTTTTAGTATTATTTGTTAGGTTAGGACTAGAGTAGAGAATGCACAGCATGAAACTTTGGTACAAAATTTAAGGAGGGATCAAAATACAGTAATTGAGATAAATAATATTTTATCGCAAAGTTCTATATTTAACACAGAAAATCCATGATGAGCAAAATATCCCAATTTTAAGTAAACACAGACCATGTAGAGACACATCACAGCTCTAGTTACTCACCCAGTAAGCCCTGAAGAAGTCCGCACAGTGATTGGCAACACCAGATAACGTGGCGAGGCTGGAGTGCGTGCCCAGTGAGACGCCCTGCTGGGTCAGCCCGGCACCACCAGGCCAGGAGCACTGAGCCTGAAGGTCTGAGCTCCAGGTGGCTCCAGGTGAGCTGGACCTGCCAGGATTGACACCAGGAGCCCCCGTGTGGCTGGGAAGGTCTCACCCCACCTTACATGAGGAGTCGGGCGCCCTGCCCCACAAGTAGAACTTGGGGAAGCTCCTGAGACCCAGATTCCAGTGGAGGAGTCAAAGGGGGTGTGTTGATCTAACCTCTCAGAGCAGATGCTACCCAACCAAGCCACAAAGGCCTGGTCAGACCCAACTGCAGCCCCTGGAACTCCCCTCTGGGAACTCCCCTGCCTGGGAGAGCATGGACGAGGGTGGTCCAGACTGGCCTCAATCCACGGTGCTCCCCACTCCCCACTGCTCATGGTGAGAGGAGGCTGAGAGCTACTCCAGCCGCTTCAGGGTCCGGCCACTCCTGCTGCAGCTGGTGGACAGCACAGAGGAGGAGGGACTTAATAGCCCAGTCTCCCTCTCAGCTCAGGAGGAAATGGGAAGTAGGAGAGGTGGGACTGAGCAGCGCCTTCCTCCTCGCTGCACTCTGTTGACCACCCGAGTGGAAACGACTTTTTAATTTTTCATTAAGAATCTTTTTGCTACCTACCTACATACCTACTTCTCTTTCTTTCTTTCTTTTTTCTTTCTTCCTTCCTTCTTTTCTGTGTTGTTTAATTTGTGGATATATATCTTTCATTTATATATATATATATATATATATATATATATATATGTGTGTGTGTGTGTGTGTGTGTGTGTGTGTGTGTGTATACACACAAATATATAAATTACACATATCTATACAGACATTTATATATTTGTTACTTTCATATATATTTGATTCTTCTCCTTTTTAGCATTATTTAAAGACAGTTATTTTCTTTGCCTTGTATTTTAAGGGTTAGAGCTTTTATTTATTTTGGTTTTTGTTTTGTTTTTCTTTCTCTCTTTTCTTCTCCCACTAATTGCCAAATTCTCTCTCTCTCTCTCTCTCTCTCTCTCCCTCTCTTCTCTCTCTCTCTCTCTCTCTCTCTCTCTCTCTCTCTCTCTCTCTCTCTCTCCCTTTCCCTTTACTTTTTTCACCCAATTTTTCTCCTCCTTCATTATAACCATCACTTGTTACATCTCTGAATTTTCTCTGTTCACCTTTTTTAAAATTAATTTTAATTAGGTATATATGACAGAAAAATGCATTTTGATTCACTGTACACAATTGCAGCACAACTTTTCATTTCTCTGGTTGTACATGACGTAGCATCACACCTATGTGCAATGTTACATGTACCTAGGGTAATGATGTCCATCTCATTCCACCATCTTTCCTGCCCCCATGCACCCTCCTGACCCTCCCTCCCCTTTGCCCAATCAAAGTTCCTCCATTTTTCCTTCCCTACCCCTCCCCATTTTGGATCAGCATCCACTTATCAGAGAGGACATTCAGCCTTGGTTTGAGGGGATTGGATATCGTTTAGGATATTCTCCAACTCCATCCATTTACCTGTAAATGCCTTGATTTTTATTCTCTTTTAATGCTGAGTAATATTCCACTGTGTATATATACCACAGTTTCTTTATCCATTCATCTATTTAAAGGCATCTAGCTTGCTTCCACAGTTTAGCTATTGTGAATTGAGCTGCTTTGAAATTGATGTGGCTGCATTACTATAGCATGTGGATTTTAAGTCCTTTAGGTATAAACCGAGGAGTGGGATAGCGGGGTCAAATGCTGATTCCATTTCAAGTTGTCTAAGAAACTCCATACTGCTTTCCAGATTGGTTGCACCAATTTGCAGACCCATCAGTAATGTATAAGTGTGTCTTCCCCCCCACATCCTCATCAACATTTATTGATAACTGCCATTCTGATTGGGGTGAGATGAAATCTTAAAAGTAGCTTTGATTTGCATTTCTCTAATTACTAGAGATGTTGAACATTTTTTCATATATTAGTTGATCAAATGTATATCTTCTCAGAAATGTCTGTTCAGCTCCTTAGCCCATTTATTGATTGGGTTGTTTGTTTGTTTGTTTTTTTTTTTTTGGTGTTAAGTTTTTTGAGTTATTTGTATATCCTGGAGATTAGAGATCTATCTGATGTGTGTGTGCCAAAAATTTTGTTTCCCAAATGTAAACTCTCTGTTCACCTTTTGAACATTCTACATTGTCTTCTACCTTTCCATCACATTTTATTTTCTCTTAAGAAACACTCTTTCTATTTAACTCCTACCACCACCATTCAAGTAGTATTGCAATTATTGCTGTGTGGGTGACATAGTTGGCACCCGTTGTTTACTTTTAATGCCAGATACTGTTACTTATCGATTTTGCTGTCAGCAAGTGCTAACCCCACCATTTGCCTTTTTTGTGGTAATTTGTGTTGCAGATGTCACAGTAGACACCATGTGTTATTTTAATGCTGTGTATCAGTTGCATTGCTTGTTGCTGTCGTTTGTCTCCCACTTTTCTATGAGGTGCTGGGTATCTACAGGGACACTTCGAGCTCACAGGATATAGGCTCTTTAATCTAAAGAGGTGAAAAGACAGCACATCTTGCTCCCCACAAATTAGCAACACTCAAATTTGAGCTATATTTTAATACAAAGAATAGAAGAGACAAAAACTCAAAGTAATGATCAGTCCCCACATAGGAATGGCATATGGGTGGGACCTTGTGGCTCACTCATGCTCATCCACTCATACAGCAAAAACAGGGGTTTCACAGCAGGTCTGTGGGTATCACACCTATGAGGAAGTCTCAGTCTGAATCACTGAAATTTTGGCAAGAGAAGGCTGTCCTCTAAAGAGGCCCACATACAAAAATGGAAGAGAAATCCGTCCCAACAGATGCATAAAAGCCAACACAAGAATTAAAGAAATTTGAAGAAAAAAATAAGTAGGTAACATGATACTTCTAAAGTTCATAATTCACTAACAACTGACTCCAAAGGCATTGGAGAGGATGAAATAGCAGATAAAGAATTAAAATAAATGACAAATCCCAATAAAACATAAAAATGACACATTATAATTAAAATGTCTAAATACAGAAAAAGGACATAATTTTAAAAGTCTCAGTAGCAAAACATCAAGTGACATTTAGAGGTAAACCAATCAGAGTTATTTCTGATTTCTCCTCACAAATTCTAAGTCAGGGGCTGGGGTTGTGGCTCAGTGGTAGAGCACTCACCTATCATATGTGAGGCCCTGGGTTTGATCCTCAGCACCATGTAAAAATACATTTTAAAAAAGTACAATAAAAAAATTCAAAAAGTCAGGAGGACTTGGAAGGATATGGGTCAAGTTCTAAAAGAAAATAACTGCCAACCAAGATTGCTATATCTAGCAAAGCTATTCTTCAAAATCAAAGAGAAAATATAATCTTCCAAGATAAGGAGAAATTAAAAGAATTTATGACCACTAAACCAGCACTATAGAACTTACTTAAAGAAATACTTCACACAGAAGAAATAAAAAACAAACCCCAGAAATCACAAATGAATGAAAAAAAATCATTTAAAAAGTAAGCAAATGAGAAAGAGGACCAAATTAAATATTAGAAATAAATCAAAATGGCAAGAATTAACAAAATCTCTCTATGATAATATCCAATGTAAATGATATCAGTTTTTCAATTAAAAGACATAGGCTGGAAGAATGGATTAAGAAAACAAAACCCAACCCTATGTTGTTTGCAAAAAACTTATCTTACAGCTAAAGACAGCCACAGACTGAAAGTGACAGAGTGAAAATTGATATATGATATAAATGGAGCCCCCCAAACAAGCAGGAGTAGCTATTCTTATATTTGAAAAAGCAGATGTCAAACCAAAATTAATCAGAAGAGATAAAAGAAGGTCATTCACATTGGTAAAGGAAACAATCCAAAAATAAAATATAGCAATAGTGAATACTTATGCCCCAAATGTTGGTGAACATAATTCATAAAAAAGACACTACTCAAATTGAAGCATCAGATATATCCCACTAGAGTAATACTGGATGATTTCAACACACCTCTCTCACCAACATATAGATCATCTGCATGTAAATACAGTAAAAGACTTTTGGGACTTAAAAATTTACCATAAATCAAATGGATTTAACAGACATCTATAGAATAGTTTGTTCAACAAAAACTAAATGCACTTTGTTTTCTATGGCTCGGGGAAATTTCTCCAAAATAGATCATATTTTAGGCCACAAAGCAATTCTTAGCAAATAAAAAAAAAGAAGATATAATTCCCCACACCTTATCAGGTCATAATGGAATACAATTGGAAATAAACACCAGAAAAAAAAGAAGCCATATAACCACAGAAACTATATAACCACATGGAGATTGAGCAACACACTTTTGAATAATAAATGGATGATAGAAGAAATCAGAGGAGAAATTTAAAAATTCTTAGAATCAAATGGGTATAGGGATACAACATTCAGAACCTCTGGAATGCTATGAAAGCAGTTCTAAAGGAATGTTTATAGCTGTGAGTGCCTATATAAGAAAATTAAAAAATCCCAAATAAACAATCTATGGTGATTCTCAAGGCCCTTAAAAAGAGGAACAACGAAGCTGGGCACAGTGGCACACACCTGTAATCCTAGTAGCTCACGTGGCTGAGGCAGGAGGATTGAGACTTCACAGCCAGCCACAACAATGGCGAGATGCTAAGCAACTCAGTCAGACTCTGTCTCTAAATAAAATACAAAGTAGGACTCAGTGGTCTAGTGCCTCTGAGTTCAATCTCCGGTAAACCGCCACCCCCCCCCCCAAAAAAAAAGAAAAGCAAACAATTTCCAATTTTCAAAACCAGGAGAAGGAAGGACATAATTAAGATCAGAGTTGAAATTAATGACATTGAGAATAAAGAAAACAATACAAAGGATCAATGAAACAAAGATTTGGCTTTGAAAATATGAATAGGATTGATAAGTGCTTAGGCAAGATAATGAGAGAAAGAGAGAGAGAGAGAGAGAGCCAAAAATATGAGATGAAAAAAAATCATCACAGATATCACAGAAACCCAGAGCATCATTAGGTACTCTTTTGAAAATTGGAAAATCTATAAGAAATGGATACATTTCTAGATACATACAATCTGCCATAAGTGAGTCGGAAGGACATAGAAAAGATAAACAGACCAATAACTAGGAATGAGATTGAAGTGGTAATAAAAAAATATTCCAACGAAGTCCAGGAAGAGATGGATTCTCTGATGAATTCTATAAGATCTTTAAAGAAGAACTAATGCCAATGCTTAAATAGAAGGGTATGGAAAGCTTCCAAACTCATTCTATGAGGGCAGTATTAGACTCATACCAAAAGGATACATGAGGCAAAGAAAAGCTACAGACAAAAAGGTATCCCTGATGAATATAGATGCAAAAAGCTTTAATAAAATATTGGCAGTTGCTTTCAATGACATATTAAGAAGACTCTACATCCCGACTAAGTTACTTTTATTTCAGGGATGCAAGGATGATTTAACACATGCAAATCAATAAATGTAATTCATCAGATATGTAAAATTATATGACATATATATGATATGTATATCACTTTTACACTGATGGACAAAAACCTGACAAAAACCAAAAAAACCCAAAGCCAACATCACAATGAATGTGCAAACACTGAAAGCATTTCCTTTAAAATTTAGAACAAGACAAGGCCATTCATTCTCATTAATCCTATTTAATATAGAGTTAGAAAGTCTAGACAGAGCAATTAGGCAAGAGATGGAAATAAAAAGGAATAAAATTAGGGGGAAAAACAGTCAAATTTTCAATATTGTTTTTAGATGATATGATCCCATACTTAGAAAATTAAAAAAAAAACACCAAAAGAATGTTAGATCCAATAAGCAAATTCAGCAAACTAACAGGTTACAAAATCAACATACATAAATCAATAACTTTCCTATATACCAATAATAAGTCTGCTGAGAAAGATATCAAGAAATAATACCATTCATGGTGGCATCAAAAAAAACACCTAGGAATAAATATAAACCATAGGTGAAAGTCCTCTATGATTAACACAATAAAACATTTAAAAAATGAAATTGAAGAAGACCTAGAAGATGGAAAGACAACCCATGTTCATGAACAAGCAGAATCAATATTGTTAAAATGGTTACACTACCAAAAGCAAATACCGAGTCAACACAATCTTCATCAAAACATCAATGGCACTCTTCACAGAACTGAAAAACAGTCCTAAAATTTACTGAAAAAAAAAAAAAAAGTAAAAAACCCAGAATATCCACAGCAATTCTAAGCCTAAACAAACATAAATAAATAAATAAATCACTCACCCTGGAGGTGACTTCAAGTTTTCCTGCAGAATTATAATAACAAAACCTGCATGGTACAGTCATAAAATAGACATAGACCAATGGTACAGAATAGAAGACACCGAGACAAACCCACATATCTGTAGGTATCTGAACCTTAACAAAGGTACCAAAACACACTGGAGAAAGGACAACCTTTTTAACAAATGGTGCTGGGAAAACTGGTCATTCATATGTGGAAGAATGACACTAGTCCTTATCATTCACCTTGCAAAAAAACAACTCAAAATTCACCAAAAGACCAGAAAGTGTGCAACTCTCAGAACAGGTTCAACACTTCATCATGTAGGTGCAGATGACTACCTTTCTCAGCAAAATCCCTAAAGTTCAGAAAATAATGTCAAGAGTCAATAAATGGATGGCATCAAATTAAAAATAATCTGCACAGCAAAGGAAATAATAAAAATGTGAAGAAAGAACCTTCAGAACAGGAGAAAATCTTTGCTACTTAATCTTTTGATAGAGGATTAATGTCTAGAATATATAAGAACTCATAAAACTTAATACCAAAAAATTAATAAATGGGCAAATGAATTAAACAGACATTATTTCTCAAAATAAGAAATAGAAATTACCAACAAATACATAATAAAAAACGATGTTTAGGATCATTAGCAATTAGGGAAATGCTAATTAAAACTACCCTGAGATTTTATCTCACTCCAGTCAGAATGGCAGCCATTCAAGAATACACACAATAATAAATGCTGAAGAGGATTTTGAGGAAAAGGATCACTTTTACACTGTTGGTGGAGTTGATTTTCATGCTATGAAAATCAGCATGAGACCTTAAAAAAAGCAGACATGGAACCATCGTATGACCCAGATATACCACTCCTTGATATTTGTCCTAAAAATTTTAAGTCTTCACACCACAGTGATACATGCATATTCATATTTATAGCAGCACAATTCACAAGAGCCAAACTATGAAACCAGCCTAGGTATCCTTCAATGGATGAATGGATAAATAAAATGTGATATGTACACACAATGGAGTTTTATTCAGACACAAAGAAAAATGAAATTGTATCATTTGCAGGCAAAATGGATGGAACTTGAGAACATTATGTTAAATGGAACAAGTCAAACTCAGAAATTCAAGGGTCCTGTGTTTATTCCCATATGTGGAAGCTACAGAGGAAATGGAAATTAAAATTGGAGATGGATGTTTTGAAAATCAAAGGAGATCAGTAGAGGAACAGAACCAAGGGGTGGGAGATGGGAAGGGAGGGGGAATACTGGGCAATGATATTGGCCAAATTATGGTTATATTGTGTGAATGTGCAAGTATATAACAGTGAGTCCCACCATTTATACAACTACAATGCATCAATAAACAGTGGGAAAATGAGTCATAGCCACGTTGAAATACTTCCTCAGAAACCACAGGGCCAGTTGAGCATTCAGAGACTAGAGAAGAGGAGATGGGGCACAGGTTTTGCTCCCTCCTCCTTCCTGCAATGAAAGAGCTGAAGAAGAATATTTCTGCTTCCATATTCTGGGGAAGGGTAACAGCTTTTGTAACATATGTGAGAAAGAATCTGAAATTTGAATTCCTGCAACTTTAGCTCATGGTATTTCCAACTGTTTCTTTTTGAATAATGTTTAAATGGTGAAAGTTCAGTCTACTGTGTGTGTATGTATGTGTTCTTAAAAATACTAGGCTGTGAGTTACTCTATCTCTAACTCATTTAAACATAAAATTTTAAAAAATAGTTTAAAAAGGTTAGTTTACTACTGGTCACAAAGTACATTTCCTTTTTATACCATTTTCTTGACCTCCTCCAGTTCATCAATCACTTCAATCTCTTTATTCTTGTAGAATTATCACTCCAATGAAAGTTTCACTAGGGGCCCGACAGGTGCATCAACATTCTGTGAACTCCTAGTATTTATAAGTTCAGAGTGGAGAGCAATATCCACTCGAGAAGAAGTTTCTGTACTAGTATGTTAAAGTCTGACTTCAGGTAAGTTAGGATCTCTGCAGAAGAAAATTAGTGAAGAGTACTTATCCACAGATGCCCAAATGGAGGACAGACAGCTACGCTAACTGAAGAAGGACCACCTACTGATGTAGCTGAGGCGATATCACAAGACCAAACTGTGAAGGGTGACAATTGAAGAATGAGTCCTAAAAGGTCTAATGTTTACCCTGCATGCTGAAAAACCATAGAATGTCTTACAAAAGCGGTCATTATTATAAACAATGATGTGACTGCATCACCATAGTATGCTGATTTTAACTCCTTTGGGTATAGACCGAGAAGTAGGATAATTGGGTCAAGTGGTGGTTTCATTCCAAGTTTTCTAAGGATTCTCCATACTGCTTTCCAGAGTGGTTGCACCTATTTGCAGTGCCACCAGCAATATATGAGTGTATCGCAACATTTGTGCAATCATTTATGTACCTCGGGTAATGATGTCCTACTCGTTCCACCATCTTTCCTACCCCCATGACTGTTTCCCTTTCCTCCCTCCCCTTTGCCCAATCCAAAGTTCCTCAATTTTTCCCACATCCCCTCCCCCCTTTATGGATCAGCATCCACTTATTAGAGAGAATGTTTGTCCTTTGGTATTTTGGGATTGGCTTACCTCACTTAGCATGATATTCTCCAACTCCATCCATTTACCTGCAAATGCCATAATTTTATTCTCTTATAATTCTTAGTAATATTCCATTATGTATACTTACCACACTTTCTTTATCCAGTTATCTACACAAATGGTCCAGCTCTACATCATCAACAACCAGAGAATGAAAAGTTGTGTTCCATCTGTGTACAATGAAATAAAATGCATTCTGCCATCATGTATAACTAATTAGAACATTTTTAAAATGGTCATTATTAGACTTTTGTATGAAAAGACAACTCTAGAGGGAAACAGAATTACAGAATCAAAGTATAATGAGAAAACTATGCAATAGTCATGTTAACCAGAAGATATTATGACTTATGTCTGTGACAATATAAAGAAAAAAGAAGGGAAAATATTGGGAAATATTAAGAAGATAGAATTAGCAAAACCTTGTGATTGGTCATATGTGGGCTTTGAAAGAGGTTGCTGGGTAGAGGGGAATCCAAGACCTCCTGTTACCCTGGAGAGATCTCTAAAATTTAAAGGAATACTGATATTATTACACAAAATAATTTAAAAGGATCAGGATAAGATAACATTATAAGAAATATAAGATAATTGGCTTAAAATACCAGGGAATATGAAAATTTTAACTCCATTTGCAGATGATGTTACTGTAAATCTAAAAAAAATAGAAAATAAAAAATCTCAAATTGTTATAGAATATGGCAAGGTGGCTGGATACAAGCTAAGTATACAAAGCCTTAGTTTCCTTTATGCTAGTAAGAAATAAACTTTGAAACAAAATATTCCCTTTTCTCTCAAAGTAATAGGAACTATAAAATACTCAGGAAAAGCTTAATGACAGAAACAAATCTTGATACTACTAATACTACTGAAGAACCTAAAACAGGTTAAATAGATATTCAGCTATAAATACTCTCCAAGGTACAAAAATTTTAATCATAAGGTTTAATTCTTCCCAAATAATATACACATGTGATGCAGTTCTGTTCAGAAGAAAACTTCCGTTTGAACTGAGTGAAATAGTGCAGGAGCACAGGTCGGAGGCAGAGTCTTTGTCTTGGCAAAAGAAAAGCTTAGAAACTGAATTTTGAAATAGTGTGCACAAGATGGAGGACCTGGGTTTCCAGGTAATTGATCAGAAGAGAGCTTCCCCAACCCACCTTGTGGGAGTTGGGAGGAGCAGGCCTTACATCTGCCTTTAGTCAATGTTTTCTTCTTTGCCTCTCCTAAGCTGATGAAACAATGTGAGGGAGTATGCTTTTCAGAGCTAAGAGTACAGTGTTTCTCATTTTTTTGTTCTAATTAGTATACATGAGAGTAGAATACATGTGTGTTCTTTGATAAATCATACATAAATGGAGTATAATTTTTTTTGATTGTACATGTTGTAGAATCACATTGGAGGTGCTGTCATACATGTACATAAGGCAATAATGTCTGTTTCATTCTACTATCCTTCCTATCTCCATATCCCCTCTCTTCCCTCCCTTCACTCCCCTCTATCTAACCTAAAGTAATTATATTCCTCCCTAGACAACCCACCCTTATTGTGAATTGGCATCCACATATAAGAGAAAACATTTGGCATTTCATTTTGGGGGACTGGCTTATATTGATTAGCAAGGTATTCTCTAGCTCCATCCATTTATCACCATATTACAATGATGCAGCCACATCCACGTTTACAGCAGCTCAACTCACAATAGCTAAACTATGGAATTAACCTAGATGCCCTTCAACAGATGAATGGGTAAAAAAAAATGTGATATACATATGATATATACACACACACACACACACACACACACACGCACACACACACATACATATATATATACACATACATACATACACACTCACATAGTTATATAGATATACATATGATGTATATATATGATATATATAAAATGTAATATATGTTACTCTCAAACAATACAATTTTAATAGAATAGTGAGGAGGCATCAGACTTACCCTCTCTTAACATGTACATAAGGCCATTAAAATTAATGAAGGTTGGTAGAGTCGTTGCCTTGTGTTGAGGGCCACAGACAAGTCAAGATGGCGCCTGGCACTTTGCCAGGAGGAGTGGCTTGAGAAGTAACGGCAGTGAGCCATTAAGATGATGGAGATTCCTTAATGACTGACTGCTGTATCTAGATGATGTTAATTAAGTTAAGCTGTGTGTAATTACTAAGATGATGAGGATTCTTTAATGACTAATTGATGTATCTAGAATTGAAACAAGCTGTGTATAAAGAGTTAGGTATAAATACCTCTGCTGTCCTACAATAAAGCGGCTCCTGCTACCTTGGGTGCCCGCTACTTTGAGTTCTCAGTTCCTGCTGAGTTCACTTGCAATAAAGTAGTTCCTGCTTCAACCTTCAAGTTGCTTGTCACCTCTCTGTTATTTTGCCCAGCTAGACTTAGGCAGCCCAGCAGGACTACGGCAGCCTTGCATGCACAAAACCCTGGGTTCAATCCCCTGCACCACCAAAAAAAAAAAAAAGAGAGAGAAGGAGAAGGAGGAGGAGAAGGAGGAGGAGGAGGAGGAGGAGGAGGAGGAGGAGGAGGAGGAGGAGGAGGAGGAGGAGGAGGAGGAGAAGGAGATGATTAATGGTGCACAGCAGTGGCCTGACAGGGTGCAGAGGAGTCTACATGTACACCACTGTCACCTGTACATGGAAACAATGTATAACAAGAGCTCAGTTCAGGAGGGGTAAGGCTGCTTGATAAATGGTGTTGGCATAATTATCTACCCATCCAGAATGAAACAAAATAAAACCCCTGCTTACACCATGAACAAAACTAAACCTGTGAAGAAATCTTTAAGACTAAATGAAAACATTGTGAATCCTTTGGAACATGTTTGTATTATTGAAAAGCAAACAACCTATGAAAACAGGCTAATAAAAGACCAATTTTCCCACTTTTAAAAAACGTCAAAAGATAACCAAAACAATCAAAGACAAGTAACATGCTGAAAAAATAATTGAGAACGTACAAATAAAGTAGGAACACCAGGGGGTCTACAAGTTGGTAAGAAAAAGAGAAACAAGCGAGATTTAACAGTCCAAGTGATAATAGGCACAAGCAACGATGCTGATCTCTGTTAGAGAAATGTCAGTCTGTGATGAGAGACCTTTCCAGATCCCATCAAAGTAGGAAAATTTTAAAAGCACAATAAGAGCTGATAATAATAGGGTGCTTGAAAATAGTCCTCTTCTTAAGTTGGGAATATGAATTTAAATTACCGCTGCATATGGGAAAGTCATTTCTTCAATAACAGGTGCACCCTTTGGTTCTAGCTATCCCTTCCTTATGGGAACATCAAATATAGAAATATGAAAAGTGAAAACATGGGTCACCTGGACAAGAACAAACATTGTGGTATATGTAGTGGATAAAAAGAAAATCTGAATCAATAGAAATATCAATTAACAACTGAGTCTGAAATAAATTGTATCTATCCATATACTGAAATATGATATACGATTGTTACTAAGAGTGAGCTATAGCTATTGCCTGGGAGAAATGCCCATGATGTAGTGGGATTGACATTGCAATGGCATTGGGATATATCTTTTCTGAAAAAAGCCAACTGAGAACAGAATGGCCCTCTCTGTCTTCTGGGGAGTCCACACAACTTGTTCCCACCAAGACACGCTGCCATCAGGGAGAACCTCTGAAACAGGTCTGTGGGTAGTGAAGGAGGCAGAGTGCTTGTCTTTGTAGTCACCACTCCACGTCTTTTCCACTAGAGAAAGGAGCATATCTTGTTTTTTAAATTAGTCAATAGGATCAACAAGACAGATGGTGGTCATATGGAAAATCTAGCAGGTTTAAGGCCGAGGACAGGAGAGCAACGAATAAAGCCTCTTTACCTGTCTCTTTAGCCTCCCTGGGACCAAACTACCCAAGAACAACTCAAAGGAGGAAAAGTCTGCTTGACCTCAGTTTCAGAGGTCCAGTCCAGGGTCTGAGGACTCCACCGGTGAGAGTCAGAGGTGAAGAAGCTCATCATGGCGGAACAGTATGGCAGATGAAACCTCTCAGCTCATGGTGCCCAGGGAGCAAAACAGCAGGGGGGAGGCTAGGAGACAAGGTATGATCCCCAAGGTCAAACCCCCAGTGACCTGCTTCCTCCTGCCACACCCCATCTGCCTGCAGTTACCACCCACTAGAGCAGTCCTTTCAAATTATCAGTCCATCAAATGGATCAATCCATTGCAGAGAGGTTACAGCTCTCATAGTCTAATTGATCTACCTGTGGACATTTTGCATGAGTTTATTGGGGACCCTTTTATGCAAACCATGACAACTGAGAGGGTGGATATGATGCTCATGCAGGCACCTTGAAGCAGGGTGTGTCTCAGCTGAAGAAGAAGGTGCATACTCAGGGAAAGTGCCACGGGAAGGCCGGCCGCATTTGCTGATGCGAACTGACACCCTAACTGGTGCTGGAACAGACCTCTGGGTTTGCTGTGGGATTCTGACAATTGGTGCATTCACCCCTCAGTATCCATGGGGGATGGGTTCCCACCTCACCCCGTCCCCAGTCCCAAATTCACCAACCCTCTGATCCCTTGTGTAAAATGGGCTATGTGTGCATGCAACCTATGCATAACCTTATGTATATTTCAAATCATCTCTAGATAACTTAGAAGAGCTAATACAATGTGATACTATGCAAAAAGCTATTATTCTGCATTGTTCAGGAAATAGTGACAAGAGAAAAGTCAACACATATTCAATACAGATGTGATTTCTTTCAGATATTTTTGGTCCCTGGTTGGCTGAGTCTGCAGGTGTGGAGTCTGCTGACGTGTCTGGAGATAAGGCTACTGGTCACCAGATCTTGCATTCTGGTCTTGCATCTGTTGCGCTGATGTCTTATCCATCAAGAGCTTGGAAAAACTAATAATAAAATTAGAATGCATCCCTGGCACTGATCTTGCTACAGGAAGGCAGAGTCAGGGTCACTAATGTTGTGAACAGAATGGATACACCTACACTACCCTCGCACATCGCCAGGGCCCTCTCAGTCTGGTGGTGAGTGTTAAGTGGGGCATGGGGTCAGATGGAGCCAGGTACACGTCAGCCATCCTCTCCGCCTGTGGAAACAATAAGGGGAAGCAGCTCTTGGCAGCAGCTCCATGCAGAGGGAAAGCCGTTGCATCCCACCTCAGACTGCATTTCCCATAGAGTCCTGGGCATATTGAGGACTAACTAGCCTGCTTTTCCTGCCTAGCTCACTCTGCAGCAAACGCAGTGTCTGCAGCTCGCCCCTGTGGGCCAGCCTTTCCCAAAGTGTGTTTCAGAAAACTGGGAGCTGGTGGGCAGGCTATCCTGAGCTGTCCAACACGTAGATGAGGACTGCGTGGGGTTCTGGGTTAGAGACACCTGTGTGGGGTCGATTCCGACTTGGGTTTTGTCCTTCTTCCATTATGATTTGATCTCTGCGATGCTTTCCAGAACTATCACTACTCTACTCTCCAGGATGGGCTGGGGGCTGGGGAGGGTGAATAGACTCCTAAGTCATGCCTGAAGTTCCTGGGTGGTCAGCAACCTTTCTCCCGGAGACGTGTCACAGGAGCAGGGGACGCTGGCCTTTGATAGTCATGGCAACTGCTTCTCAGCCCACACCCTAGAAGAAAAATGTCGCAGGGGTGGAATGTCTCCAATTTGTCTCCGCAGATCTGGAATGTTATAAATTCAGACCCGACCAAGGGCCGTGCTTGCCGGTTCCTTATCCGTGGAGAAAGGGTTTGGTAAGCAAATTAGTGGTGTGAGCCCGAGCATTCTGCGCTGGACCCCGAGATATGAATAGGTGGCCCATGGAGAAAGGATTTCATGGGCCAATGAGTGCAGGAAGCCTGGCATGTGGCAGTCCATCTAGGAGGCCAGGGCACATTAGCACTCCAAAGGCCCCTGAGTACTGGGGAGGCCAGAGTGCCTGTTCACCTGGAACCCCTCCTGTGCCCCTGTCTTCCCCGAGAGACACCTTACCGTGAAGGAAGGGCTGTCACAGGCCCAGCTGGGTGCTCTCTCTATAGCCAACTCACGGGGCTTTGCTGTCATAGGCTGTGGTGGGAGGAAGGAAGGGATGGGGAAGGCCAAGAGGAGGGGAGGCAGAGGAAGCTCCCTGAGAGGGAAACCCGACATGCCCAGGTCCCCAATTTCAAGTGACTCCAGGAACTTTGCTTGTTTTTACCCTTTAGGGGGGCTCCAGCCAGGAGGCCGGTCCTCAGTCTTTCATTCCTCTGTTCTGGGGCCCTGGCCACTTCCAGAACCAGGATCTACAACAAGGAGAAATAAACAGAACCACACGGCAGCACCAACACCAGGGAACCCGGCTTTTATCCTCGGTTCCAGCCGCGTGCTGGGTATCACAGCTGTACAGGGCTGTGTATCAGTGGGCGCTTCCTCCACCTGACGGGGTGTGCTCAGCCCACTGTATCCACTGGGCGGAAACACAGGCTGGCTCGTGACTCAGGTTTGCTTGTCCACGCTGGTGTCGTAGCTTGCATTGACCTGCCTTCTCCAAATGTCACCTCCTACCACATGAGAAGTTTGAAGTCCTCATTCTGGATGTCTGAAGAGTGACCAAAAGGAAAAGGTACAATAAATTATGTCCAGGTTTTTTATAACATGTTAAACAAACCCCAAACTTTCTTGACATTTAATTCAATCCTTGCAACTACACGCAAGCTCTTTTCAAAATGTTTTCATTTTATTGTGGCAAGAACATGCCACACACAACCTACCCTCCAAAGTTTTTAAGAGTGCCATGCAGCAGTGCCAACCACAGCCACAGTGTTGGACAGCCTTCAGAATCGACTCAAGTGGCCAACCCGAGCTTCAGGCCTGCGGTCTAGCAATGCCCTGCTCTCTCCCTTTGGTCCTGGTAACTGCCACTCTGCCCTCCGTTCCTGAGTTTGATTCCTTTAGACCCTCATTGAAGTGGGATCGTGTGTGTTTGTCCTGTGAGTGGCTTATTTGCTGAGCACCACGTCTCAAGATTCAAGTGTGTCTTTGCACAGTAGGTGCTCTCTCGTGATAGTGGAAACAGGTTTTCTCTACTCAGAGATTAACTGGAGATATGTGTGGTCCCAGGGCTGTGTTTAGGAGCCACATGGCCATCACAGGAAGGTAGCAGGTCACCTGAGCAGACCTGAGGAGCTCCCTGGCCCAGGTCACTCAGACACACTCCAGGCAGTGCACAGAGAGTGGTCCTGGCGGCTCTGGGGGTCAACGAGCCACGCGAGCTCTGGGCAAGACAAATGGGCAGCAGCCGTAGCTCTCAGCATCACAAAATAGAAGGCCTGTGGTTCCCAGCCAACTGGCTCTGCTTCCTTACACTTTTAATGGATTAGCATCCACCTGTTCACCACCCCACCAACACTTTAATAATTTAGTCTGTGCGTCCGCCATGGATAAAGTGATCTTCGTCATAGAGATCAAAGAATTAATCAAGTGAAACAGTAAAGAATGATTTCAGAAACCTTTAGAGAGAGATAAATAACTCCAAGTGATGAATTATTGAATCTTGGGGGCCTATTTATTTATCAGGCAGTCAAAATTCGCCATTTTAAATCTCACTCTGTTTTCCTTTGGTATTAGCCAGTCGTCTTCAAGGTGACATAGAACCAGCAAGACTGAATATGCAATCACTTGTGACTTAATCTGTGAAAATGTGATAAATCTATCCTATTATGCTTCCAAACAAAGCTTCATAATGTTCCGTGTGAAAGGGCAGCAGGGGCTGTGGTGAGCAGGGAGGTTCCCCTTCATCTGGACTCCAGGAACCCGGACCTTGGTGACTGAATGGGCGGCTCGTGGAGGCATTGAGCTGCTCTCGCTCAGACTCTCAGGGGCGGGACCGAGAGCGTTCCTGCTCTCCAGCACCTCCTGAGTTGGGGTCACTGTGGAGCTCCGTTAAGCAGGAGGTGGCTGGGACAATCACGCCTGCTCACCCCACCTTGGCCACTGGTGGGTCTCAGTCCAATTCTCTGATGATGGAAGCTGTAATGTAATCTTTCCTTCACGTGAGAAGGCTTCCAAAACATCAGAGTGTAACTTTCTGTTTCCTCACTGAACATCCCCCACTTCTCCCAGGCCACGGCCATTCACGGGTTCCTCCTGGGCACTGTCCTCTCCATGTGTGCCTGTCGCTTTCTGCATGCAGGCTCCCAACTGTACCTTCTAAGATGGCCAGCACAGAGTCAAAGAAAACAGTCAAGAGATTCTCAGAACACCGCTCAGGGGTTTTTATTCTTTTCTTTTGGTCTGGGTCTGTACTTGAAGGAATGGCCACTATTGGGAGTAAATATAAAACCCCGGCTCCAAACAAAGAGACCAGAGTTGCCGTCAATATGCATCTGTCACACCAGAACTGATCAGAGGGTCGGGTTTCCCACGAATGCAGGAAACCAAGCCTCCACAAAGCCCTCTCTGCCCTGGCTCGGTTGAGGCATATTTTATTTATGTCGACCATCAATACCCAAATTGATGATGAAGAACTACAAATGGCGTTCCACGTCACCACAGCTCATGGGTGCATACCAACTGGATCTCTGCTGATAAGAAGAGCACATGCACCTCAGAACAAAAGATAAGAAGCTTTGAGGCAGTAAAGCCCCTGTCTCCTGAAAGCCCACTTGGTGCTGTGTTCTCACTGAGTCAGGAAGTTGTGATTGAGAGTCGCGATCGTCAGAGCAACAGGCGCACCCAGTGTACCCAGGGTCGGGGAAGACGCTGTCGTCCACCAGCTCCAACGTGTCTGCTGGCATCCCAGCACCTCTCCTGCCTAAAGGAGGTGCATTATAGATTGACAGGTTGATTTTGCTTGGAACAGGGCAAACTTCCAAGTTCCATGGTCTTGGTGATCATTTCTATTTAGATGTTCCAGAAGAACATATTTGGGATGTTTTGAGAGTGATTATAATTCAAAAATATCCTTTATCTTAATTAATCTTCAGGACAATGAAGAGTCCCATGTAAGCAATACCTTGTTGACAGTTTGTTCCTGGTTCATTGCACTCAACTCCAAGGGTGTGTGGAAATGGTCATCACGTGCACTTGGTGGAAACAGGAAGGACAACCAGTGCCCACCTGCCTTCTTCCAGGCTGGAGATCTTCTACTTCTGTGAACAGAAGTGTTTCAGTTACCTATGAATCACCAAAACATTTTGCATATTTCTTTGCAGGATATGCAGAGCTGAGCAGATACTAAGTTCTAAGTGCCCCAGGCTGCTACTTGCTGACCTCTTTCCAAAAGCACAATCCCAGCACTGAGGCCAGCCCTGACCCTGGGAGTGAGACTCACCCAGGAAGGGCCCCTGCAGTGTTCAGCTTCATGGAAATATGCCAAGGCTTGGGGCTCAGGCAGGTGTTGACACACCCCCCTTGAGAAAACAAACCCACTTCCCGAGTCTCATCAGAGACCAATGTGCCCATGAGAACTGTATATACTCAAGTTAAATTCTGTTTAAGGTTAAAAGATTCTGATCAAAGAAAGAAAAGATGGTGACCACTGAGTGAAGAATTCAGAAACCACATACTAGTTTTGGTCATAAATATGAAAACTCTGTCCAAGTGTTTTTTTCATGACTTTGTAGATCAAACTCGTCATGCTGTGGTTGACGCCCTTCCTATCTCTGAACGCACACTTTGTGAACATCTTGCTCATAGCACACTGCTCTGGACAAAGGTCACCATTGCCTAGTACCTACAGCGCGAGTGCCATGGGTTAGTGACTAGGCTTTGGTGACTGGGCCTTGTGCGGGTGTGAGCCAAGTGCTCACATTTGGAAAAGGTTCTCGCACACGCACTCCAGCCCTGTCTTTCACTCTGGTCTGTGTAGACCCTCCGCCTCCCTCGCTTACAGCCCCTCAGTCGGCCAGGCAAGCGGAACCCTCATCCACTCCCCAGTCAAGCACGCCCCATCTGACTAGGGGAGGCCAGGGGCCTTGCCCACTCACACTTGTCTGTCAGCTGGGTTGACAGGGTGGGAGGAGAGCCCCCCCACCTTGCCTTGCCATCAGCCATGCTGACAGGTGCAGGCAGGCGAGGGACTCCCCCTCCGCCCCATTCATGCCCATCAGCACATGTGATGGACACGGGCGGGTGGGGGTGTCCCCAGAGCCTCTCAACAGAGAGGGCAGGCGCATTTCCACCCTGGGTGGGGCCTGGGCTGCACGTCGGTTTGCATGCTCGGTTGACGCGTGGGGGCATCTGTCAGGGAGTCACCGTTCACCACTCTGACTCTGTCTCCCCTCTGGCCGACTGTGGATCCTGCCTGGGTCATCCTGATGGGGGTTTCGACAGGCGGGCCAAAGCACGTGGGATGCCGAGGGCAGAGGAAGCAGCACTCAGGAGGAACATGGGTCCTGCCCTACGGGTTCCTGTAAGGGGCACCAGTAGAGCCACCAAGGAGCAGACCACAGACCACAGACCCAGCACTTCCACTAGGAAAAGAAAACCCGCACGAGCTGTGGAAGAACATGATGGATTTCCTCTTGCACTGTCGCCACCCGTACTCAACAAGGATCCCTCGGAGACCGAGGTGCACCACAGGGACTGAATGCACGCAGGGGTTGCCCAACCGTCCTGTGGTCCCTGAACACCCAGTGTACCTGACCCTCAGTGATCAGGCCATTCCTGAGGCTGCACATGCCCAGGATGCTTGTTCTCTTTGGTGGCACCTGGAGGGGCCAGCCGGAAAGCATCACAGAAGCCAGAGGAACTCTTCTGCTGCCCAGGATGAGCCTCTTTGAAGATCAGTGTTCACCTTGCAATGATGCCACATGGAAATCAGATAGAATGCACTCATGGTCCACAACCTTGAATGAAGAAAATCATTGTTGCAATAGTCTTTTCAACCAATGTATTTGTTTGTACACATCTGATTATAAACACAGTTTTGAGCATAATTTATTAATTTAAAACTCCAAAGAATCCAAAAGAAAACAAGAAAAATCAAAAAAAGGTCAACTTTAATATCATAAAAACTCACTTCTTCTTTCTTTTCCTTCTTTTTTCCTTGCGTGTGTGTGTCTGTGCATGCATGTGCGGGACTGGGCATGGAGCCCAGGGCTTTGTGCATGCAAGGCAAGTTCTCTCTCCCTGAGCTACACCTCAGCTCTTTTTTTATCCCAGACTGGCCTCACACTTGTGATCCTCCTGTCTCAGGCTCCTGAGCACCTGGGACCACAGGTGCACCCTGTGTAGCCCCAACTCATTTCCTTTAGTAAGCTTCCTCTCAGGGCCTTGCTTCATTTTTCTTCTTTAACCTTGGATCTTGATTAAACATAGAATACAAACAAACAAGGAACCTCAACACATGCACAGGAAAGAAGTCTTAGCACACACAAATGCTTTCAAGTTTCAACCACCAGGGAAATAACAGCCTTCACAGCCACATGTGGAGTCCAGCAGAAGCCACGTGGGCGCTGGGAGGTTTTGTCGGGAGTTGAGTAAAGCAGTCGTGTAGAGGGGCGGTGCTGCTAAAGGCCACCGATGGAATGACAGAGTTCACATGGATCTGCAGACAGAATCCAAACACCACTTTCCACTGGGCCAAGTTTCGCCCAACTTCAGTATCCATCTGTCAAAAAACAAGTCACGTAGTTTCAGATGAATGAAGTTAGGGCAAGACAGACATAAGCTCCAGCATAAACATCTAGAAAACCAACCCATGCTCCTTGGACACTCGGGGATTCCTGCCGCGGGAGGATCTCCCCTGGACCCAGGCCAAGCCAGACGATTGCCTGCTGAGGTGTCCCGTGAGCTTTCAAAGTTCGAGGGCCCACACTGGACTAGGGGGCAAGGGTGGCAGCGGTGCATGTCTCACCCCCTGCGTGCTCACTTGCTCTCCCGCGTCCTTCACACTCTGGTCTGAATATTCAGGCTCAAAACAAAGCCCATTCTCTTTGGGAGGCCTCTTAGACCTCCACAAACTTCTATGCCTGGGATAATGTATGCAAAGCCGCAGTCCTCTTGTCTGAGACACATTCTGTCACCAGCAAATGGTGGCTGGTGTCACTTTCCCCATGCTTTAGCATATTTGGAATTTTGATTCAGAGACGCGCCTAGATACAAAGCCCATTATCAGATTAGCAGACTAGTCCAGTTGACTCGCCCTACAAAAGCTAATCCAGGACACTGAGCCTTACATGAGATATTGAAACCAAGCAAGGGGAAGTGCCACTCTTCAGAATCGCTGAACTTCACTGGGCAGGGAAGTAGGAGCACACAGGATGTGAGACCCTGGGCTGCCTTTGTTTCCACAGCCTGCAGAACAGCAAGGTCAGACCACAGATGCCTGTCCATCAGGGAGACGGGCTCCTGCCGAGGACCCGGGTGCAGGCTCTACATTTATCTGCCCTAGGCAGAACTGGCTGCCTCCACAGGCCTTGGGGAAGTGCACAGAGGGTGTAAAGTTAAAAGAAAGTATTTTATTTTGTGATCTATTTGGTTGGAGCTGGTTCCCTCGGGGTGAGGTGCAAACCCCAAAACAGACAGCCTATGAATTCAGGGATGAAGAAGGATCATCCCGGCCACGTGGGGACCTGCCTTAGAATCCGAGGCACCCCAGCCCAGGAGACAGCAAAGGTCCCATTGGGTCTGCAGCAAAAACTGGCAGAAGACAGGGGGGCCAGCCACCGACTTTCCACGGCACAATCCCCGTCCCCCAGCCGAACCTGTGAGGTGCCTGTAAGAGCCATATATGTTGGAAATTCCATGCATTCTCAAACTGTCCGAAATGAAGCAAAAAGATCAATGTCCTGGGCATAAAACTCCATGCATTTCCATATAGACAAAAACGCTGGAGATTATTTTTAAGGTGAATCAGGAAAGAAGATGTTTCCCACTGAGAGGGTGAAGGGAGTCACCACAGCAGCATCAGGGAAGCACTGAGTGACCATTGATTGTGTCTGGAAACTGCCTCGGCCCTGTGAGCTCTCCTGAGGGTGTATGCTCCAACACTGTTGCTTTATCCATCATTTATTATGATAGTTTACGTCACCCACATTTTGACTAATGATCCTTTATAGTTTCATTTTTTATTAATGTTATTTTAAAACTCATTTATTTTCTTTATGTGAGGGTGATCTGTCACAACACTCCTTTTTTTTTGCACAAAGGAGAAATGCAGACATGGAATATTTGCTCCCCTACATCTTCTCTTTGGAGTGTCACCAAGAAGACCCCCCCCTTGGCAGATGGTGCCAACAGGGAGGGCATGACTTCGATACCCTGGACTCCCTTCAGTGCCGTGATGACCGGCTGTGGGATGTCTTCCTCCTGCGCGCACTGTGGAGTCTCATGGAGGCAGCACAGGTGCTCAGGGACTTGTCCACAGCAATGCTCATGTGCTGTGCTCATCACCACAGGGCAGGAGGGGAAAGGACAAAGAGGCCACGGGATGTGCCCAAAGCTAGAAGCCCAGACCCAGGGGAACTGGAAGGGGGCAGCCTGCTCCCTCTGTGGATGTGAAGCAATCACAAGTTTACAACATGTCAGTGCTTAGAAAAAGTTGAGCTTTGACATTTTGTAGACAAACATTTTGAATTCTGTCCAGTGTGCTCTGTGACGGTTGATCTTATGTCTTGATGGCTAAGCGATGCCGGGTGGCCGTGATACGTGATTTCTGGGTGTGTCTGTGAGGGGGCATCTAGGGGAAGCAAGCATCTGGATCAGTGCACTGAGCAAGGATTTGCCGCACAGTGTGGCGGGCTTCATGCAGCCAGAGGAGGCTGCCGATAGAACGAGGAGGCTGAAGAACAAGCAGCCTGCTCGCCGTGCTCCGGCTCAGGTGTGCCCCACTGCTGCCCTGAAATGTTCACGCTGCAGTTTTCGGGTCTTCAGGCTCTAGCCAGACTCCAGTCATCGGCATCCTGAGCCTCTGGCCTTCAGACACGGACTGCTGGGCTCGCTGGGCTTCCAGTTGGCAGAGGGCAGATTGGGGACCTTCCTGGCCCTCGTTGCAGGGGCGGGGGGCGGATTCCTGGAAGAAGCCTCCTGGACCTGCCAGTGGGTGTCCAGTCAGCTCTGTTTCTCTGGAGACTGACCACACATGCTCCATGTCCTTCTCTTCAGGCCATCGGGGAGACGGCATCTATAGGCCACGGAGGCAGCCCAGGGTCTCACATCCGTGTGCTCCTGCTTCCTTGCCCAGTGAAGTTCAGCGACTCTGAAGAGTGGCGCTCCCCTCGCTTAGTTTCAATGTCTCATGTAAGACTCAGGGTCCTGGATCAGCTTTTGTAGGCGAGCCAACTGGACCAGTCTGCCACTCTGCTCGTGGGCTTTGCATCTAGGCGCGTCTCAGAGTCACAATCCCAGTGTGCTGGTGGTGCCGGGGCCCAGCCTCTGCGGCTGACTCCACTGTGGTGCTGTCTGCGTGGAGGCCAGCTGCTGGCTCATTCTGGGGTCCTGAGCAGGTGGAGGCTCCGTGCCTTGCCCTGAGTTTTATAAAATGCCTTTCTGCGTAGGAAGCGAAGACGTCCTCCCTGACTCTCGGGGGCTGTGTCGGATCCACTGGAGATGAGGGCTTCCAGAGGACACTGCGGTCCCACCCCCAGATACCTGCCATGCTTATGACTCCCCATCGGCCTGGAAAAGGCATTTTTAACGGAAAAGCAGAAGGGGAAGTTTCCTTTCGCAGCCAGCCCTGGTGTGACGTGCAGTGGGATGAACGGGCTGGAGCAGCCCCAGGATCCTAACCGTCTCCGGGAGCTCAGCCTCCCTAGGTCCCCGCGCCCTGGGAGTCAGGGTGCTTTGCCCTGGCCCTGTCATGTTCGGCCTGCACATCTCCTCCTAACCCCTGGGGCAGTGCTTTGTGACCTAGATTGTGGTCTGCAGGTAGCACGCTGTAGGCCAGACCCCTGACTCACGGGCACTAGCCGGCACTCAGTGACCTTCTGACTGGGGAATGTGATGCCCTGTTGATCCTCAGGTATCCAGATTCTTTTCCGTACCTAACTGTGGTGGCCATGTAATGGGGACTTACCTTGCTCCCTGAGGAAGAAAGGAGTTTGGCCCAGTGTTCCTCACCAGTGTGCGGCTGAGCTACTCTGGCCTGGCTGCCCATTGGTAAGCGCTGTGCGAAACCCTGGGTGCAGGGGAGCAGGGCACTCCTGCCTGGGGTGGTCTGTCATCCTGCACAGCCAGTCACCGGTATGGACCTCTTCCCCGGCCTCACGGGCTTCTTGGATCTTTTCCTGGCTGCAATGCTCCCAGGAAAGGTGGAGCTGTCCCGCCCTGTGCAGACACCACCACCCTGGACTGGACTCGGCCCCACCCCAGTACCCCATGCTGGGGCACTTTTCTGGGAAGGGGCAGAGGCACTGCGCCTGTTTGTCCTCCGCCAACAGAGGCCCCCACCATTTCCTCCCCACCCTTCTTCTCAAGACCCGCCCTCCTGGCACCCAGGTGACACACGGAGCTGACAGGCCTCCGCCTTGAAGGGGATTCCTCTCAGGAAGAAGGGGCTGCAGCGCGATGATGCTACTTTATTTACTGAGTTTCAACAACATCCCTCCTTAGTCCTTGAGGAGCTAATACTCTCTCACCCTTAAAGCGCTGTGAGTAGTCGATAATCCATTATTACAGTGAGCCGTTCACTCTCACAGTAATTATCTAATAACCCCTTATAAAGGACCGTGGCTTCCTAATCTGTTTATAATTATCATTTCAATGATCCTGCACATTAATGTCTGACCTTCAGCAACTCTGACCTGATCTTAATTAGCTCTAATATCAAATCATCACTACATAAGAAACTAGCCATGACCAAATGAATGAACCCCAGGTACAGTTAATTTCTGGGGCAATTATCTTTTCATGTAGGGAGATTTAAATGATTATCTGCACAATTTCACACAGTTTTATGTAATTCTGCGACATTATGAATTCTGTTTTAAATCATATTTCAAAGGCAGGGCTCCGGTCTGGTTTGTCTAGTACTCTGAAGTCCTTGGCCACGACATCACTCATGGTCCTGTGTCACACAGGATTATTGTGTGTGATTATTTTCAATTATAAACAAATTACAAAAAACAAAGTTACAAAGCCACGTATTAGACCCCAACATATAACTGTGTAGGCAGGCACTCTAGGAGCAAATATCACCCAGGCTGAATCGTCAAAGGAATTGCTGCTTTATTGAGAAGCAGCAGCATGACTGGTGGCGTGACACCTGATGCAAAGCCACTCCAGAGCCTCGAGTGTGTGTTCCCACGCACAGGACGGTTGTTGGGTGCCGCGGAGGGAGGACGTTTGTCATGCCGACGGCCACAGGGAGGGGGAAGGAACACCTGGACTGGGCTTTCACTGAGGATCACACTGAGTGTGCGTGTACCACTTCTTAAGTGCCTGTGTGCCGCGGTAGCCTCCAAAGTCACCGTCGTCCCCCAGACACCCAGCTGCTCCCAGAGGCAAGACACGTGGGACACTGCAGACGCTTGCAGGGAAAGCTAGGCCTTGCAAAGAGAGGCAGCCAGAAACCACTTGCTTAGCGCTGTCTCTGGTGTCAAAGTCTGGGGAAAAGTTGAGCCAAGTGGGGTGTGTCAACTGGGGTTTCCGGCCTTTGGCACAATTGGTCATGCTGCAGTCTGCACCTTCCTCGTCACGGTCCTCCTCATCCCTAACATGTGGTCCCAGAAACCAAACCCTCCAGCCAGGAGCCACAGTGCACTCTGAGGGGGACAGCTTGGAGAGCCACATGGGAGGAGGCTGCACACGCACCCATAGAGAAGTCAGGACGGCCATCCAGAGACCCCGCAGGAGCGTCACCTCTGGCTGCTCCTCCTCAGAGCAGGTGTTCATAGTAACGGAAAGAAGATTGTCTGTTTTTATAAATTGCTAAACAGGGACAGAAGCCAGTTTCTTTATAAATGACAGATTATTTGGGTTGCTCTAAATTGGTATGCATTTTTTTACTTCTATATAACAGAGAATGCATTACGATTCTTATTACATATATGGAGCACTATTTTTCATATCTCTGGTTGTATACAAAGTGTACTCACACCAGTTCATGTCTTCATATCCGTACTTTGGATAATAATTCAATTGGCTATTCTCTTAAGTCTGTTGGATTAAAATGTGTCCAAATGAACACCCGTGTGCTCCCAACACCTTCACCAGGCCTCCTGGCTCATCTCCATGGTCCCTGACACTAGTGCCCGTGGCCCTGACCTGGGGCAGGCCCGAAGGTCAAACTCCTCCTGAGGGAGCCCCACCCTGCCGCCCAGCAGGGCTCAAGGCCAGTGCTGGGCTGGGACGCGGGCCCTACCAGAACCTTCCTAATGGCATTTGCCGTGGAGATATCGGCCTCACCAATACCATCTACTATTTTTTAAGATCAAAATGATTTAAACACACGGCTATTGCAAGGTGAAATCACTGAACAGTGAAATCAGGTCTTTAAATACTTCTCATTGCTCACACAGCCTCCTGTTGCAAGGAACCCTTGGACCTGGAAGGACCTGTCCTGCACCCATACCTTGGCGGCTTGCTCACCCTTGGGGAAGGGCTCAGGCCTTCGTTGTCCACACCTGCCTTTAGCTGCTGGGTCGACAGTCCAGTGACCTCTCCTCAAAGAAAACCCTCAGGCCTCTAACCCCCCCCCTTTTAATTGGTGCATTCCTCGAGCTGGTTCTTATTATATGTGGGGTTTGACATTTGGGCCGATTTGTTAATTTAAGTGTGAGGTGGAGAGAAGCCTCCTTTCCTACCAGGAGAGACTGTCACAATGCTCCCAAGGCCTGGGGTGGAAGTAGACAGCATTGCAGGTGCCTTGCTGGCACCCGCACGTCCACTAGGGGACAGAGTGCAGCAAGAACTTCCTGGGTTGGAGCTGGCTGTCCCTCTCTTGGATGAGACTTCTGAGCAAAGCCAGGACCTCCCCTGCAGCCTAGCAGTGCTGAGCAACTCACGCTTGGGCCCCTGGTGCTTTGGATCAAGCAAAGGGACGATTCACACCTAGCGCTTTGCACCACATCTGCCATACAGGATAGTGAATGCACAAGAAGCCACCCCACCCAGGACGACACACAAACTGGCAGCATCCCTGGGCCTGCAGCTGAGGGTCCACCTAGGCTAGGCCCTGACCATACAGCAGAGGGGCCTCCCCAAGGTCCCTGCCAGCACCCACACTGCTGGCCCTGGAGGAGGTTGTGAGCCTCTTCGTCTCCACAGGAGACGGGTCACTGTCCTGCCCTCTGTTCTTGTTTTCATTTCTACTCTAACTGTACAGCCAAGCATTGCAGGGCTCCACTGAGCAAGAAATAAGTGTGTTTGTCGTAAAACAAGCAGTGATTCTTCTTAACCTTTTCACAAACCTCAAGGTAGAACGCAGCAAATGTCCAGATGAACAAGTAGGATACTCCAGACCCTCGAAGCCTCCTCCCCTCCAGGTCATGATGCTCCCTCCCAGCATGGCACAGGGTCCTGACTGCTGGCGCCAACTGTTGGCCGCTGCTTTCTGAACTCTGATATGATGTGAGTGGCGTTTGCTTGTGGTTTCTTCTGATCTACGTTGTGTGGGGGTCCGTTCATTCTGTGTTCTTCAGCTCTAGTTCTTTCCATTGACAGGTTGTGGGGTTCCCTTATACAAATGCGCAGAACAGTCCCCCAAAGTCATTTGCTGCCAGTTCTTACCCAGTAGCAGTAAAGGAGCCTCCCGTCGCTCCCGGCTTACACAGCGGGCCTCGGCGATTCTTTTCTTTCACTGTTACCCTGAGCTGGGCACGGTGCTGCAAGGTGGATTTAATGTCCCCACTTCTGACCACAGAAGACATGAGACAACTTCCTCTGTCTTTCCTTCCTTCCTTCCTTCTTTTTTGTTTCCTGGTGAAGAGCCTTTTGAGTCCTTAGCTGTTTCTTCCTACTGAGTTGTCTGATTTTAAAATAACGCGTGAGGGCCTTTCTGCTCTTTGTGTTTGCCCACTACAGACACAAGAGACACCCTCTCAACCTGGTGGCTTCCTCTCTCACTTCCTTTATAGTGATTTTTATAAGTTTATTTTATTTGATTTCTATTTTTACGTGGTGCTGGGGATCAAACCCAGTGTGTCACACCTGCTAGGCAAGCGCTCTACTACCGAGCCACAACCCTGACCCCCCTTTATAGTGATTTTTATAAGCATAGATTCTTGAGTTTAATGAATCAAATTTACCTCTATTTTCCTTTTGCTTAGGAAATTTTGCAAATTACTTAAGATGTGTTTTCTTACTTGGAATGGAACCACCATTTGACCCAGTGCTATCACTCCTTGGTGTATAGCCAGAGGACTTAAAATTGCCACTGTAGTGACATGACCACATCAATGTTTATAGCAGCTCCATTCACAATACCTAAGCTATGGAGCCAACCTAGGTTCCTTTCAACAGATGAGTGGATAAAGAAAATATGGTACATATACACCATGAGATATTACTCAATCGTAAAGAAAAATGAAAACTGTCATTTGCTGGTAAATGGATGGAACTGAAGACTACCATGCTAAATTAATTAAGCCAATCCCAAACAACCAAAGGCCAAAAGTTCTCTCTGATATGTGGACGCCTTTGGTTGGATTGGGTGCAGGAGGGAGAGAGGTTCACCAGATGGGTGAGGCAGAGTTGGGGGAAGGACAGGGAATGGGAATGGTAAAGACAGTAGAATGAATCAGACATGACTTTCTTATGTTCATACATGAATACATGACCAGTGTAACTCCATATCATGACAACCACAGAAATGGGAAGTTATATTCCATGTATGTATGATATGTCAAAATACATTCTAACCTAAAAATGACATTTTTTTTTACTTTTTTTTGACTAATAAATTTTTTTAAAAGATGTTTTTTCTTATCCTAGGGCCATTAAAGTTTTCTTTTATAATTTTTTTATAAGTTAATTGTCACCAATCTACCTACAAGAGGTTTTTGTATATTTCAACATTCAGTTCTGGCACCACTTGCTAAAAGATGTCACCATCATTACATCACCCTGAGTGTTCTGCTGCCTCCTGTGTCACAAACCAATTTTCTGGTCCCAATTCTGAGTCTCTAATACGTTGGTTCTGTTTCTGTTGTGATGATGCCCACAGTTAATTAGTGTCATATCTGGATATGAGATCACATGGTTTCTCCCTCATTAATGATCTAGAGGTTCTAGTGACTGCATTTTTATTTCATTTTGCATAAATATATAATCAATATAATCAATAAATATTTCTTACTGCTACATATGCTTTATATATAAAAGCATTATTTTGTATATTAACCTTATATCCAGCAACTTGAAAAAAAATTATTCAATCCATATGATATTTTTTTCTATAGGATTTCTGATCCATTTGGCTATTATGGGATAGCTACCATTAGTTTAACTCTCCTATCAAGGACTAATAGAAAGATAGGACAATGTTTCTAATAAGTACAAGAAAAGGAATAAAGAGAGGAAAAAAGAATAAGAAATAAAAGAAGAAAGGGGGAAAGAAAATAAATTAAAAATCTCTGTTTAAAGGAATGGGAAAATAGCCACTTAAGCCAGATATAAAGGATCAATGTTCTGGAAAGAAGAACACATTGAGGTGGAACCTAAATTACTTGCGCCATTTCCCCTCTGGATATTTCCAATTTGTAGTTTACATTGGTTTTCTTTTTCTGTGTAATGAATTACCACAAATGTAGCAGCTTCAACAATACACATCCATCATCTTACAGGTTAGCTAGGTTTTCTGCTCAGGGTCTCACAAGGATGAAGTCAAGGTACCATTGAGCTATGATGTCATCTTGATGCTTGGCTGGAAGAATCCATTCCTAGGTTTATTCAGATTGCTAGTAGAATTAGTCTTCCTTCAGTTCTTTTCAGGCTGGAGGGTGCCCTTACTTCCTGAAGGCTACTTGTAGTTCCTGGATGGGCATCCTCTACATGGATGCTTACCTCATCAATCCTGAAAGGAGACGTCTCACTTCCAACTCTTCCAAGACAGTCTCAAATTATGTATTAGGGTTTTGCAAAAAAAATAAATAAATAAATAAAATACAAAACCAAAACAACATAACCAACAAGATAGATATACAGATCACGGAGATCTATTATAAAAGATTGGCTCTTATGATTGTGGAGACTAAATGTCCCAGTAGATACTGTCTGCAAAAGACCCAGGAAACTGGTAATATAGGTCCTGTCCCAGTCAGAAGGCATGAGAAATAGGAAAGCTAATGGTTTCAGTCCCAGTCTGAGTTTAAAGACTTAAAACCAGGAGAGCTGATGTCCAAGGGCAGGATAAGATGGTTATTCCAGTCAAAGGTCAAAGGGTAAATTCACTTTTTCTCCTGTTTTTCACTCTATCTGGTCCCTGAACAAATTAGACAATGTCCACCCACATTGGTAAGGGTGATCTCCTTTACTCCATCTACTGATATGAATGCTAATCTCTTCCACAAACAGTCATAGAAACACTCAGGAATAAAGCTCTATGGATGTCTAAGCATCATTCAGGCCAGCCAATGACATGCCAAGTTCACCATCATGTATGAGGAACCATGATCATGAATTGACCTCCCTCACTCTTTACCATGTACTATGACCTCCCAGAAAGAGTTCCACCCTACTCTCTTTGCCATGTTCTGCTCCTTAGAAGCAGGGTGTGGGTTCCAGTGGAGCACTAGTTCTGGAGAGCAGGGGATTGTACCAGCATCTGGGTCACTGGGAGTGAGCTCAGGGCATGTTTGCCATTGACACTTTGATATGAGGTCTGAAAGCAAACAAAACACACCAGCCCAGAGTAGTGGAAGTCCCACAGGGACACAGAGAGAAACGTGGACACACAGAGGTGCCAAGACAGCCAGCAGCCAAGAGGGGGGTCACAGAGAACTGAGGGTAACATACACAATTCCCCCTCAAGAGCTAAGGATTCCAAGCAATGTGCTTTCAGAGAGAGAGAGAGAGAGAGAGAGAGAGAGAGAGAGAGAGAGAGAGAGAAAATGATAATTTCAGCAGATAAATATAAAGGAACAAAACATGTTATCAGTCATTTCCACAACCACCTGTGCTGGAGAGTTTAAAATTAGAGTTTGAGGTCAACAATATGGAAAAGCCATGATTTTAAAAAAGAGAAAAAAAGAGGGAAATGTCATGAATTTTATCTGGGACTCCTGATGGAATCTCCCCAAGAGTAAAGGCCAATCAGAGGAAGGCAAGCCCCATCTGCCTGGATTCATCATAACTGATTCAAATTGATCTGCAGAACTCCTTCTGTTGACCAGAAAAGTGCAATTCTTTATGGAGAAAGTTAAGTGATCTGAAGCTTCTACAGTATTTTATACTCAATGGTGGGTATTGGAGGGGGGAGAGAAGAAGAAGAAGAAGAAGAAGAAGAAGAAGAAGAAGAGGAGGAGGAGGAGGAGGCAGAGGTGGAGGAGGAGGAGGAAGAGGAGGAGGAGGAGGAGAAACACCAAGGCTTCTAAGAAAAGACTCTGAAATGACTCAACAATAACAGGAAACACAACAGACTATAGAAAGTAACCCCAGAAGATTCGGCTAATAGAATCAATAGACATAATCACAATTAAGACATCCAGGGAAAAGGAGTTACAAAATGTTATAAAGTTGAAAAATATAATTTTTAAAACTACAAATTTAAAAGTTCTGTTCAATGGTAAAATGAATACACAGTAAGAAAAGATGAGTTAGCTAGGTTGGGAAAATACAGTAGAAAAATACAAAAGGAATGGCAGAAAAAATGTTTAAAAAATATGAAATATGGTGTAAAAGTATGACATATCTCAATTCAGTCCAGAGAACAGGTATGAAAGGATTGACAGAAAATTTGAAAAAAAATTTTAACTGTAATTTTCCAAAAGTGCTAAAATACTTCATGCTAAGAATTTATGAAGTTTCAATACCTCAAACTGGACACATAGAAGAGGGGAACTGCCCTACACAAGGAAAATTATAAAACAGATACAAAACACATCACAGCAGCCATGTGGAAGTCAAATACTGGAAGAAAGTCTTTAAACCATTTAGGTGAAATGACCCATTTCCTTTGAAAGCACACTGTTAGGCTGGCTTTTTAATAGAACTAATAGACACCAAAGTGAAATGCAATGATGTCTTCCATGTGAGAAATCATGATGATCACACTGTCCAACTAGCAAGCTGTAGCTAAGTACAAGAGCAAGAATAGTAACAGTCTTCAATAAAGATGAAATGCATTGTAAAATAAATTAAAAAAAAATTCAAGACAGACTCATGCTAAAGACAGTACCATAGAGTTACAACAACAATAGTATGTGTTGTTGGTTTAAAGTGTACACAGAATTCAAATACAGAACCATACCACAAAATGTGATGAGTGTGTGTGTGTATATGGGTGTACATATGTCTTTGAATAGAATTACATTGTGCAAAATTCTGGCATTACAAAAGATTTACCAGCAGGTTCAATTGTTCTTTTGGATCTGGAACTTGGTTTTGTTTTTGGTACAGTACTAGAAAAGTTCTGGAAGATGCTGTAATTTTTACTTTAAAATGAGAATCTGGTGTTTCTATATTTTATCATTTTCAATAAAACTTCTTAAGTGTTAAAAAAAATTTTTTTAAAATAAAAGATTTAGAGTTCTTATTATACTATTGGATTTAATAACTAAAGAATACATATTAATTTTTTGAGTTTCATAAAAAGTATAATAAATGCTACATAACTAGCAAGAGAATAAAAAGGAAAGTGGAACATTTTTAAAGTACTTAATTAATCCAAATATACTTTAAAGGAGAAAGAAATAAAAACAAAATTATTTAAATGTAAATGGCTCAAATAGTGCAGCATTTTTAATGAGATGATCAGACTGAATTTAAAAAAAAAAAACTCTACATTCTTATAAAGCCACATCTTATATATAAAAGCATATATATTTAAAAGCAAAAAATGAAAAAATACATATCATGTAAAAATTAAGCAAAAGAAAGCTGAGGTAAATAACCAAATATGCAAAATGAGCTTTAAGACTAGAAGTATAACAAGAAGTAGCTATTTCATAATGATAACACAGGCAATTTAATCATAAATTCCTGACTTTTATATAGTACTTGCTAAGACAGTTGTGTTAAAATCTCTAACTATGATTATAGATTTATCATCTTCTTCACTATATTTGGCCATTTTATTCATAAAATTTGAGGCAATATTTGTATAAATAAGTATTCATATGATTAGATTCAATAGACGGTTTACAAATTTGATAAGATATACATATACAGAAGCCAATTAACAAACAAGATATACTTGCTTTTCTGATAAACACAAAACATTTGTATTCTGCAGAACTGAAATGAGGTATTCTGCCACTCTGATCATGCTAGAGTTAAACCACAAAATAATTTTTTAAAATATCCAAATATTTGGAAATTGTAAAACACATTTCTAAGTATCCCATGAGCCAAAAAAGAAATTAATGAAAATCTTAAGGTAATATTTATTCTTAAAAGATGTAGTCAAAGCTGTAATTAGAGGGAAATTCAGATTCTTAAGTGCACACAAAAGAAAATAGTAACTGAAAATTAAGGACCTAACCATCCAAACCAAGAAGCTACTCTTGGGCTGGGGATGTGGCTCAAGTGGTAGCGCGCTCGCCTGGAATGCGTGCGGCCCGGGTTCGATCCTCAGCACCACATACAAAGATGTTGTGCCTGCCGATAACTAAAAAAATAAATAAATAAATGTTAAAACATTCTCTCTCTCTCTCTACCTCTCTCTATCTCTCTCTCTTAAAAAAAAAAAAAAAAAAAAAAAAGCTACTCTTGCTGGACTGTAAGTTAAATTCATCTTGACTTTTAAAGAATCTGGCAAACTTTGAAAAAGTAGTTTTTATATTTTGCTTTCCCAGCAGAAATGCCTGAACATTTTATTTTCTTTACTTTTTTGGAAACATTTCATACTGTCAAACGCTTTGACTATATCCATTTACTGGGAGTGAAGTGGTTCCTCATTATGGTTTCAGTTGGATTTTACCAATCACTAATGAAGACAGTTCTCTTAATGTGCGTATTATCTATTTGTAAATCTGCTTACTATTTATTTGCAAATCTTCTTTTTACATCCTTTGCCTCTCTTTAATATTTGTATGTGTTCTCATTTTTGAATTACAATCCTGATAGGATCAGAAAACTAACTTTCTATGATCAAAATCCTTAAAAATGTATTGGTGTTTGTTTTATGGCCCTGTATCTGATCTATGTCAGGCATGTTTTAAGAACTGTGTTCTGCTACTGTTGAACAGTTTTATACACATCATATATATTTTTATGCACACATATAAATGTTATACTTATGCAAATGGGTCAAATTCATATTTCTGATACTATTCAATAGTTACACAATTATAATACATTTTATACACACATCTACATATGTCATATGCAACACAGGGCAAGTTCACGCACTCCACCACAGTTGAACGGCCACATGCTTTATGCACACATGTACAATCTCGTGCCCACGCAACACGGGGCCAGTTCACTTGCTTTGCTATTAATAGATGTTTCTTTACATGTAATATGTTTCATGCACACATATACATTTGTCATGCTGATACAACATGGGTCAAGTTCCTGTATTTGACTGTTACTGAACGGTTCCACACATGTCATGTATTTGTATACACATATGCATGTTTTATAATTATACAGCAAAGGTCAAGTTCATTTTTCATGTTCAAGTCTTTGATATGAATTTTTTTCTTTCATTTAAATGATCTATTTGCTACTGAGACTGTGATTCTGAAATTTCCAATTGTTACTATTGAATTACTTATTTCTCCTCCTATTCTTTCAGATTTTTGTTTCATCTTGGGGTGCTTTCTTGTTAAATATACGATTATATTTGTTATACCAGCCTACTTGGTTAATTGGCCCTTATGTCAATATGAAATGTTCGTGTAGCAGATATTTATTTTGTACACATGTAGATAACACATGGGTCTTACCCTATCGGCTCTGGTGTCAGTTACTGATGCATTATGTGTATTTGTCCCATGATTTTACTTTCCGTCTATTTGGTCCTTAAGTTTACAGAGAATCACTGGTAAGCAGCATGTCATTTAACCTTGTTTTTAATCCAATCTGATAAGCGGGATTTAATCCTTTCACATTTAATGCTGGATTTATGTTTGCCTTTTTGTTATTTCATTTATATATATCTTATGTTTTCTAGTTTCTTCCTTTTACCCAAAAAATAAATAATTATAGTGTATTATTTTTAGCTGCTAATTTTAAAACTATCCTAAACATTTATTTTCCTGGCATTTGCTGCTGAGACTAAAACATTTATTTTAAATTACCACTTCTACTTTAGATTCCCGCTAACAATTTTACAAAATCTAGAAATTTTGCTCTAATATTGCATCATTTTCCTCTTATTTGTTTGGCCATTATCATGATATATATGATTATACATATAAATACATATATGAAATTACATATATAATTACATGTATAAAATATATGACTATATATAAACCATGTAATATATGAATTTCATAACAAAACCAATAATACAGTGTTGCAATTATTTCTTTAGACAATCTATGTCTATTAATAAGAGAAGACAGTTTGATAGCAACAGGATTACCCAGTCTCTGATTAGCTGGTGATGTCTTTATTGACTTGAATTTTGAAGGCTAGTCTTACTGGATGAGTAATTCTTCCTTGAGAGTTTATTTTTCCTTTTAGTACTTTCAATATGTAATTCTACTGCTCTTTGTTCCCCTTGACTCTGATGAAAAATCAGCAATTAAACCTGTTGGGTCTGCCCTGGGTGAGCTACTCTTCTGTACTGTTTTCAATAGATCCTCTTTGTACACGTTTCCATGGCCTATATGTCTGGAGTGGATTAACTGAATTTTTAATCAAATTCTCCATTATATTGATTTGATGGGTCAATATTAAGTTTAACAAATTCAATATTTACAAAGGCTCACGAGACCTGTGTGAGTCTGCAGCCCTCAGATAATAAATTCAGAGTTCAAAACTTCTTGGCCTAGATGACCAAATAAAGCACTATCAGGAACGCTGAAGCTCCACTGAGGCTCAGGAAGAAGACGTTTGCCCATGGTCACGGGCACCACACTGAATTCTGCTGATCTTGCACTCCCACAGCTCTGTTCTGACGCTCCAGTCTCCATCCCTCTTCTGAGGCCTCCTACCAATCCAGTGGAATGACTTCTACTTATTCTTATGGTTCGGGGGTGAAAAGAAAGCACCTTCAGGTAAAACTTCGTGAATAGAATGAGCAAAGTTTCTACCCAGACTTCCCCCAGGCACAGCAGAGCAGCATGAGGCTGGTTCCCCATGCAGCCAGCTCACACGTGACCAACGTAACCAGCCAAGCCAAAGACACAGGTGGCCTAACCCCTGGGACAGAGACTGAAAGGCATTGAATTCTATGGGGCCTCCTGCAACAGTTCCAGACACAGCACTGCTGGGGACAGACACTTTGCGAGTGAGCTGAGGTCAAGCAGCTCATGGTGACAGTGACATAGTCTCCAAACAGGACACAAAGCACCTGGGACCTCTGCAAGAACCGAGAGAAGGCGCTCCACCAGTTCAGGCCAAAGTGACTTCTTGTATTGTCAGTACATGGCTGTATGTATTCCTGGGACACAAAAATGTGAAATGTGCTGCTCAGCCTAGAGGGGAGACCCTCACAATGCCAGGGGGCAGTCCCCTCCCACCAGGTGTCTCCACTGGAGGTGACCCATTCTCCAAGGATCCATGGCAAACTTCTGCGCTGCCCTATCTTTCCCTATCTTTCCTGCGCCTCCTGTGCTCGGCCTGACTTCCTGAGCTCCCCGTGTTCCTGCACCCTTCACCATACTTCTCAGCCTTCACCAGGCTCCACAGGTATGGGTGTTCCCATGGTCACTTCTAGCATGGGATTGGGGCACTTCCTGTCCTCCTACTTTGTTGTATTTGATGTGTGCCCCAATGAACCACTGTGTCTTAGAGAACTTGGCTCAGGTCTCGGGATCACTGTGCTTCCCCAATGACTGCAGAAGGGACCCATAGTAGATTGGGGACAGTACAGTAGAAGCCTCTTGTTCTACACCCCACCTGCTGAAGGGACTCACTGTTGTCACTTTGCCTGTCTATGTTTCAAGGGGCACAGTTGTAGGTGGAATTATTTGAATATAGTGAGAGAATTAAAGAAAAATAGCAATACTGATTCAAATGGCTTTCATTAGTTTAACACAAAATTGCTGAGCAAATAACACATGCTCATTTTTGACTGCTGACTAAGTCGATTTCAAACCTGTTAATCTAAAAGACAGTTCTGAGAACTTCATAACCCAGGTCAGTTGGCCCTTGCTCTGTATGAACACAACCCTAATTTAGTGGTTCTCAGTTTTGTGGGTTGGCAATCTGGACCAGGATCTCATCTCAGGTGGCCAATGGGGAGTGGATAGTCTAGGACAGTCCTGGTCAGGGGGCTGCTTGGTGGCTCCTCAGTTCTGACTCACAGAGCTTTCCAGCAAGCTGGTCGGTGCTCACTGACATCAGGGCCTTGCCCTTCCATGTGCAGTGCAGAGGGTTGTTTCAAGACTCTGCTTGGGTAACAATTTCTCAGGTCCTGTGGGCCCCATCTGTCACCAGGCCAAGCCCAGATTCAGAAGGAAGAAGAGTAGCTGCCAACTCTCAGTAGGGCCAGCCAAAAACCCTTACAACCTCCCCCACCCCAACACTTCTCCGTCTTCATTGCTCACTAACAGTCCTTCTCTCCAAGTCAGGCCTTTCCTGTTACTTTTTTTCTTGACATATTTTAGTTAATTTATGTATTTATTCAACTCGCAAATATTTGTTAAGAGCTACTACTATCAATCATATCTCCAAGCACTTGTGAAATGAAGGCAGAGGTTTAAAAAGATCCCAAAGGTCATTAAGAGAAAGGTCAGAACAATTCTCGGAAAAAGTAATGTCAGTAATAAAGGTATTTGCAGGCTGTGGGCTTCCAGAAGGTCTGTACAAAGGACGCAGCTTGGGCCTTGGCCATGTGCTGAGGCTCACCAGGGCATGGGGAAGGGGAGCCTTCAACCAGCCCCGAGAGGAGCAGGGAGTAGCTGCTGCCCAGGACAGTGAGCGCCTCATGATGCTGGAATGGAGAACACCACCGTGTAGACTCTGGCTCCAAACTCCTCCACGGGTGTGAGCAGTGACTTCACAGTGTCGATAGTGCGCAGGCGGCACCCTGATGGGGGTGAGCATCCTGGGGGAAGGGCACCCTGCTCCAGGGAGGAGACGGCCGCCATGGAGATGCTGTTTTGACAGAAAAATGAGGGATGGGAATCTAAAAGAGAGACTCGTGAAGCTGAAGACCAGGAACGATAAACCAGTCAGGTGAACAACAGGGAGCTCTGAGGGTGAAGAGGAGGACACTGGGCGGGTGCCCGGGACAGATGCCAACCAGCCCCGGAGGGTGTAGGACAGAGATGTGCCAGCCTCACTCCAGGAGCCGTGGAGACCGTGTGTGCGTGTGCGCGTACATGTGCACACATTGAGGAGGAAGTCGGTTCCCTAGGACCCCAGCTGCCATCCTCTAATCTTCCACCCTGCCCCTGTGCACCTCACTGCCTGGCTGCTGCCCTGTGGCCTCTGGGAGTCGCCACCTCACAGGATGCTGTACTTACCTATGACAGTGGTCAGGGAAGGGCTCAGACTCCCTGGCCACGGGGTGAAGCAGAGGTCAGGAGAGAAGTCACCATCTGAGCACAGGAGGCTCGGCTGCCTGGGACACTGCGAAGGCCAAGGAGGGGCCACTGAGCTCCTGGGTCCTCTCTCCTCTCTCTGAGGCCAAGGCCAGGCCATCCACAAGTGAGAGAAGAGGAGGCAGGGCAGAGGCCCGAGGGGCCTGAGGCGAGAAGGAGCTGAGGGGATACGCTGAAGGCCACCTGGCTGTATGCATGGTCACCCAGCTCGTCACCCCCTCCAGAGCACTCCTCCAGGGGCCCACACAGCCTGCTCCAGTGCACTCAGGCTCGGGCAGGCTGGCCTGGTGGTGGACGTCCTGACCTGAGCGCCCACACTGAGTGTCCCTATCTGAAATACACGTGCTGAGATCGACAGGGCTGGGGAAGGGGAGCCTGAGGAGTCCAGCCTGGGCTGGAGTGGTCACATGGCTTTCTCCTGTGACAGCTCATGTTCTGGAGTAAGGATATTTTATGGTTTAGATGTGAGGTGTTCACAAACAGCTCACGTGAGATGATGCAAGAAGGGTCAGAGGAGAAATCAGCGTCTTAACCCCATCAGCGAATTAATCCCCTGATAGGGATTGATTGGGTGGTAACTGAAGTGGTGGGGTGTGGCTGGAGGAGGTGGGAATTGTACCTGTTGAGGGGAGACCTCTGCCTGCCTCCTGATCACCATGTGAGCTGTGTCCCTCCACCACACTCTGCGGCCGTGATGTCCTACCTCACCTTGAAACCTGAGGAATGGAGCCTGCTGTGTATGGACGGAAACCTCTAAAGCATGAGCCCCTAAATAAACTTTTCCCCCCTACATTATTCTGGTTAGTCTCTTAGTCACAGCAACGAGAAAGCTGACTGAAACAGAAATTGGTACCAAGAAGTGGGGTCATTGCTGTGACTCACCTGACCATGTGGTTCATAAGCATTTGGAGCTTTTTGGAATTGGTTGGAGGAGTTTTGAGATATGTAGCAGTGAAAGCTGGAAATGCTGTAGATTGCTATAAGCAGAGCTTAATGGCTGATTCTGGCCATTCAGAAGACCAGAATGCCAATAGGACTGTGGACACTGCAACAGGGCTCAAGTGGGTTTAAAGGAAAAGGAGGCCATACTGAGGACTGGACTAGAGACCATTCATGTGATGTTCTGGCTGAGAAGTGATCTGTATTTTGCCAATGTCCAAAGACTTTCTGTGAGGCTGATTTTAAAAGCAACAGATTTCTTAATCTGGTGGGAGAAAAGTCTAGACAGTATAGCATTCAGGGAGAAGTGGCAGGGTATTACTAGTGGCTTTAAGCCAAATTTATTGAGATATTCAGGAGCAGAAATATTTAAAAACTTGGACTTGAAAGGCAGGAGTAAAACTGGGGCTAAGGAGGTGGCAGTTGTTAAAGAGATTGCCATCAGTAAGGAAATGCTAAGGACTTTGAGCAGACACAATGAGAAAGATGGCATGAGGGCATCTCCGGAGCCGGCAGGGAAACACCTGTCTCAGACTCAACAAAGCAAATGTAAAAATAGTCTTGAGAAGAGATCAATGCAACACACTTCTCACACAAGGGCACCTGGGAAGTTTTTCCACCTTCTCAGCCACCAGGCACTCAGAGGCTGCTGCAGTTAGGGTCCTTGAAACTTGGTACTGCTCAAGACGGTGGCAGGCCTTGGCATGGGGTGCTGGTTCTGCGGGAATGCAGGGTGCCGGAATCTGGGCATCCTGGAGGTCTCCACCCAGACTTCAAAGGGAGGCCTGGGAGGCCAGGCACAGGGCAGCAGAGTCAGAGTCCCCGGGGGTGCCCCTGAGAAGACAAAGCATGGAGATGTGGGAGGAAGCCAAAGCTGCAGGGAGACCCCCAAGATTAAGAAATGCAGTACCATGGGATGCCCTGAGGAAGGCTTAGGAACTGGGCCTAGAGAAGCCATCAGGAAGGCCACTTGGGCCGCAGCCCACAAGACCACGGAGGCGGAGCTACACAATGCCATGTGCCCCAGATGCCAGACACAGAACTACAGGAGTGTTTGCAGCTGGGCTTCAGTCTTGCTTGGGTCCTATCCCTTCTTCCTTCCTTTTTTTTTTTTTTTTTGTGGAGGGGATTGAGTCCAGGGCCTTGTGCATGCGAGGCCAGCACTGTACCAACTGAGCTAATCCCCAGCCCCGATTCTATCCCTTCTTTCTATGGCCCTATTTTTCTGAGTGGAAATGTTTACTCTGTCCCATTTCATATTGGATACTTGTAAATCGCTTTTAATTTTGCAGGAGCTCACAATGCAATATTGCCTTGAGCCTCAGAGTAGACCTTGGACTTGAACTTTGAGCCATCTCGGAACTGTTGAGACTATGGGGACCCTGGGGAATGGACTAAATGCCTTTTGGGTTGTAGGATGAGTTTGAGATTTGGTGGGCCAGGGGAGGAATGTTATGACTGGATGTGAGATGTCCCCTGAAAGCTCACATGTGAGACAATGCAAGAAGGTTAAGAGGGAAAGTGATCGGATTACGTACAAGAGCTGTAACCCAGTCAGGGAATTAACCACTTTAGGGGATTAATTGAATGGTACCTGAAGGCAGGTGGGGTGTGGCTGGATGAGGTGGGGCACTGGGGGCGTGGCTTTGGGCATATTTGTATCTGGAGAGTGGAGTCTTTCTCTGCTTTCTGATCATCCTGTGAGCTGTTTCCCTCCTTCACACTCTTCTGCCATGATGTTCAGCCTCACCTTGAGCCCAAGGAATGGAGCCAGCTGACGATGGACTGAGACCTCTGAAACCGTGAGCCCCAGATAAACTTTTCCTCCTCCACAATTGTGCTGACCGAGTCAAAAAAACTGACTAAAACAAGACTCTATTGCAAACTCAGTCCAGGCAGCCAAAGCGAAGCCGTGGATGAAGCTCATGTGGCGAAGGTGTCTGGGTAGTTCCCGGGCTGCCCCATGCGAACTGGCTGCTGCACCATCCAGGGTCCTCGCCACTGTGACAGTTCAGCAGGGTCTCAGCAGCACCTCTGTCTCCACCCACCTGGACTGGCCTCGCTCTCCACTCCCACATGCTTCTACCCAGCTTCCCACAGGTTCAGGAGAGTCACCAGCAGGTCCACTGACGGAGTCTCACATGAACTCACCTCCAACAAAAGATGTTTGAGCCAGGATTGGACTTCTGGGGTCCTTCTGGGGAGTGTAGCTGTGCTTGCTGCTGAAGCACCCTCCCTGCCGGCGTCTGGATGCTGCCTTTCTCCTTACATCCCAGCACCTTGGAGAGGTCAGGAAGCATGCGTCCCTGAGGGACGCAGGGGCACTGCCATGGGCACACAGCACACTTGAGAAGCCCCTGCTTCTTGCTGAGGAATGTGGGCGTGGCTGCATGTTGTGGTGTCCCCAGAAGAGTCAGGTGTGCCCAGTGGCCCTAGTGCAGTTAGGAGCAGTGACTGTCACCCGTGAAACTGCTTAGTTTGGGTGGCCACCCCCGCATAACAGAGCCTGTCATGACAGAAACGACTCCCGACCACTAGACACAGAGGAAATGGCCAGAAGGAACAAACACGGAGGAGGGATGCTGTCAACCTAAATGAAGAAAAGAGAAAAGGCGGTGAAAAGGAGAAGAAAAATGCCCACAATAAAGCAATAGGAATAAATCTAGCTCGATGGTTAAATGCAATCACTGCAAATAGAATGAATGATCCATAGTTAAAATTGTTGAACTATCAAAGTAGATTCACAAAAGCCTTTTTATGAGATGACATAAAGATACAAAAGGTAAAAAGCAAGAGGATAAAAAAGATACCTAAAAAATAAAAACATGAACCGCTATTTTAATTATATTAAGTAAAATGCATGTTCACACAGAAGGGATCTCCACATGTTGATAGAAGGTCACACATATGAAGTGAATAACATAGGGTCAAAATACAAAAGGCAAAAATTAATCTGATTTCAAATACAAGTACCCAAACCCAATATGGTCAACATGAATAAAGTTCTACAAAACTTAAAGAAATTAGAATATCTGAACAGCCTCATTAAGACTGATTTAAAAGACATGTAAAATGTGGCCTCCAGTGACACCAGAGCACAAACTGCTTTCAAACAGGTGGGCCACAGCAAGCACACACAGAGCTCAGGGGCTGCTCTATAGAACTTAGCGAACATTAAAAGCTGAATAGCATCAATAACAATGATTTCTACCACACTAGCCACACACCAACAGTGTTCTACAGTTGGTACATGAATTAAGTGATATAACTTGAGTGATATTTGTATGAGTTGTATGTTCTTACTAACTTTATTTTACTGAAACATTGAATGGTTAAAGAATTAGTTTGGGGCTGGGGATGTGGCTCAAGTGGTAGCGTGCTCGCCTGGCATGCGTGCGGCCTGGGTTCAATTCTCAGCACCACATGCAAACAAGGATGTTGTGTCCGCCGATAACTAAAAAATAAATATTAAAATTCTCTCTCTCTCTCTCTCCTCTCTCACTCTCTCTTTAAAAAAAAAAAGAATTAGTTTGAAAATCAGGAATATAGTTATTAAAAGAAATAATAAAAGATATGTAAATTAATTTAACTTAAATTTTTTTAAAAAAACATAAATTCTAAAAATGACAAAACTAAATAAAGCTGGTTAGTCATATACCCAGAGGAGAACTGAAATTACTGAGTGAATATGTTGCCACAAAGGAAAGCCCTAACATGAGAGTTTAAACAGCAGGTGGGGGAAATGTCCAGAAAATACTGTTTCTATTTTACAGGAAATATCTCAGAGGAAGAAGCAGGAGGAGGGGAGGGGGGAGGGGAGAGGGGGGAGGAGAGGAGGAGGGGAGGGGGAGGGGGGAGGAGGGGAAGGGGGAGGAGGGGAGGGGGAGGAGGGAAGGAGGGGAAAGGGGAGGAGGGGAAGGGGGAGGAGGGGATGGGGAGGAGGGGAAGGAGGAGGAGGGGAGGGGGAGGGGAGTGGGGAGGGGAGGAGGAGGGGAGGGGAGGGGGGAGGAGGGGAGGGGAGGAAGCAGTGGTGCACAGCCCTCTCCAATTCACTTTATGACATCAGTGTAACCTGGATACCAGGACCAACAGAAATTGTGTGGAAGAAGAGAACTGCAGGTCCTGCTCATCATGCACATACATACAACAATCATAATAAAATATCACCCGACTAAACACGGCTTATTAATTTCATACTACTACATGCCAAGTTGTTTATCCTGGGAATTAAATGGTTAAAATTTAAAATCAGTGTCCATTCAACACATTAATAGAGTATTTATGGAAAAAATATCATATTTTAATAGATGTCAAAGAATGCACTAAGAAATTCAATATCCCTTTATTATACGTACATATGTATATAAACACACTCCGTGTTATAATAATTCCGTGTTGTATATATAGTATAGTGTCCTATACATATAACTTGGGGACACAGAATGTCTTGCATGTCTATAGTAGATAGTATGCTGGCCCTGCACACGTGTCTGCATCCTTATGCCTGGAAACTGGATGCTGCTTTTCGTGGAAAAGCCGCTCTGCAGAAGGACTTCCAGACAGAACATCACGGATTACCTGGGGAGTCAATCTAGTCTTGTGAATTCTTAGAAATGAAGACCCTGCCCTGGTTGGGGTCAGCAGACAAGGAGCAGGCCGACCACAGTGTGAGGACACTAGGGCCAGCTCTCATAGCCTTGAATGAGAAAGGCGCTCAAGTAAGGTCTGCAGCAGCCTTTGGAGTCAGAGACACCAGAGACTTGAGGCAGGGAATGTGACTCTGTTGATATTGAGACTTAGCCTGGGAGACCCCTGTCAGACCCCAGCCAGCAGAACTGTGAGTCATGAACTCCTGATGTCCAAAGCCACTAGCCCTGGGGTGATCTGTGTGCAAATGGTATTTTGCTCACTCGTGGGTACCATGTGTCTACTTGATGTCTAGCCTTTTCAGTTTTCCCTTCTGCACATCATGGGTCCATATCCTTTGCCCATTTTTCTTGTGTCATGATGGTCTTTTTATTATTTACATTAGCCCTTTGTATATTAAATATTAACTCTTATCTGCTCTACGTTACTCTGCTGAATGGACATCTATCTTTCAAGATTGATTATAGTATTATTTTTCTATAGTCTTTTAATAATTTTTAGATAAAAGCCATTAAACTTCTTAAGTCTTTCTGCTTTTGGTGTATTCATCTCAAGATAAAATAAATACATATTTATATGTCCTTTCAGAAAATTTCTGGCTATTTTCCTTTAAAATTCGCATTTAAAAGTTTATTTTTGAATCAACAATCTGTTTACTAAAAATTAACCAGGCATTCAAATATTAACCTTTCAACAACCTTTCCTGTCTGTATGGATTTGTAATGTTAAGCTTATCACTTCTTAAATTTTGTATGCTCTTTCTGAATTTTTGTTCTATAGTGATAACTGCCAATTCTAGGCCCAGTGCATGGCATTTTAATTATTTCAATTTGATATTACAGTTTTTGATCTGCAATTGAACATTCTCCCTCATCAGTCTTCATTTTCAAAATACTCCTCCTGATTATCAAATATGCACCTGCATGTGGACTTTAGAATCATTTTGTGAAGGTAAAATGATGTTGAAATTAGGTTAAGATTACATTAAGTGCGGGTAGCTTAGGGCTTTCTCCCATCCAGACTATAAAACATAATTCAAGAATTAAAAGAAAGTTTCTGGGAAGATTTCAACTAGCATTCATTTGTTATATTTTTAGCTAAGTGTTCCCATAGTTATAAAGTAATAATTTATTTATTGCTGCAATTGTGAGTAGTTTTTTATATATTCTTGGACACTATTTTGGTTACTTTTAAACTTTTACTCTATAACTGCACTTCTTATTGAACTCTTCCTTGAATTTATAAAAATTTTAAGTTAATTCTCTTAGCATATTATCTTGTTTAAAATCAATTAAAAATTGTTTTCTCTCAAATATCACTTTGTGTTCTGCTGGTGCTCAGGGCTCATCTTGTCTGATTGCTTTGGCTAGTGTCGCTATATGCCATAATGTGACACGGGAGGGCCGAGCATCTAGAGCGTCGAGGGTACTGAGGCTGCAGGTCCTTCAGTACTGAGATAAGTAGGCAGGTAGCTGAATCCATTTGAAGTCCTAGAAAGAGATTTTTTTTTTTTTACCATTATTGATACTTCTTCCTCCAAGGCCACCTGAAGTTCTTTTTTAAAAAAATCTTTTTTGTAGTTGTAGATGGACAGAATGCCTTTATTTTATTTTTATGTGGTGCTGAGGGTCGAGCCCAGTGCCTCCATGGACTAGGCCAGGGCTCTGCCACTGGGCTACAGCCCCTGCCTGCAGCTGTAGTTCTGACTGGGATTTCGTCTCCTCTGGCCGGATCTCTTCCAGAGGCATCATCCAAGAGGCACAGAATAGTAGAGCCCTGAGCACCCAGACCTGGAGCCCAAGCCGGGGTCAGCAACCACCTGGCCCCTGTGGCTGTGGGCCCTTGGGCGGGATGCACAGCCTTCAGTTATGTATGTAGGTATCTGCTTATTTATTTTAGTTCTGGAGATAGAGCCCAGCAGGAGGCTCTGTTCATCTCCAGCCCTTTTTATTTTTTAATTTGGAGTCAGGATCTCACTGAATTGCTGAGGATGGCCTCAAACTTGAGATTCTCCTGCCTCAGCCTCCCAAGTGATAGAAATTACAGGTGTGCACCACCACACCTGGCAATTACACAACATTTTGAGTTTGACTCAAAAGGAGAAAATAAAAACAACTGCACAGAGTTGAGATGAGGGACAGGCGGGCCGATACAGACAGGGACCTTAGAATAGTGTCTGCCAGGTGAACTCTGTGTGTGTGATGTGTGTGTGTGTATGTGTGTGTCTCTGTGTGCATGTGTGTGTGCATGTTGTATGTGTGTGCATGTGTGTATGTGTATGAGTGCCTGTGTGTGCGTGTGTATGCCTGTGTGTATGTGTGTGTGCATGTGTATGTGTGTGTGCGTGTGTATGCATGTGTGTGCCTGTGTGTGCATGTGTGTATGCCTGTGTGTATGTGTGTGTGCGTGTGGTGTGTGTGTGCGTGTGCATGTGCGTGTGTGTGAATGTGTATGTGTGTGTGCGTGTGTGTGCATGTGTGTATGTGTGTGTGCGTGTGCGTGTGCGTGTGCCTGTGTGTATGTGTTCCCCCCTGTGGACCCAGACCTGCCTGGGCCTGACCTGGGCCTGCTGCGGGTCTCCAGCAGTGCCCACGTCTCCGCTCCCCATGGCCGTGGGCAGCAGGTGCCTTCAGCCACAGGCTCTTTCTCTAATTAGAACAATTCTCTCTGCATTTTGTTTTTCTGGTGTTAATTTTCTTTGTCTTCCTCTCATGAACTCTTCCTTTAATGCAGAGGTCTGCTGCCATTGCCAGGAAGGTGTCCTCTCCAGGGGACGAGGTGAGGGGTGTGAGGACAGGGGAGGGTGCCGGCTCTGGGAGAGGGAGGAGGCCATGGTGCTCCCCGGGCTGAACAAGAAACAGGGGATGCAGTGGGACTGGAGGGCAGAGCCGAGGTGGCCGGCGAGAAGCCTTGCACCCTGGGACGCAGGGACTCGGACCCCTCGCTCACTCAGCTTCTGTGATGCTCTTGCCAGAATGTGGCAGGACCCCCCTGGAGGGACCACTGGACTGAGCTGCAGGGACATCCATCCTGCCAGCGGCTGGCCGCACTGGCCAGGTGGAGACTGACATCAACCTCCAAGTGCCTTCAGTCCCCAGGTGGCACTGTCACCGGCTTTGTCCAGCACTGTTCTGCACACCTCATGGTGGTTAAGGGACCCTTATGGAAACTGCCGTGGGTTCCAGGAAGCTGAGGGCTGCAAGTGTCTGCACTGCCATGTGCCAGCCACAGGGACCAGCCACGGAGACCAGCTACAGGGACCAGCCACGGAGACCAGCCACGGGCACCAGCCACAGAGACCAGCCACGGGGACCAGTCACAGGGACCAGTCACGGAGACCAGCCATGGAGACCAGCCACGGGGACCAGCCACGGAGACCAGTCACGGAGACCAGTCACGGGGACCAGTCACGGGGACGGTGCAGATGAGCTACATGCACACACCATACAGCGAGATGTGAGGGGAGGGAAATGTGGGTAAGACTGTACACAGCACTGGGCGGAGAGGCCACCCACACCCCTAGCCCCGGTGCCAAAGTGTCAGGGTCACAAGCATCTCCACCTGCACTGGGAACGCAGCTCCGAGTACAAGAGACACCACGAGCCGGGAGACAAAGGTGGAAGAGGATCACCATCACAGGAGGCCGCGAGGCGAGACCACGGGTGCCCATGTGTCTGCAGGAGAGTCAACAAATGTCCCACTTAGAACAATAGACTTTCAGGGCCTGTGAGTGGAGCGAAGCCCTGGGAGGGAGTGTGGCCTGCTCTTAATCCCCATCTGCTTGGGGTCACTGGTATGAAGTCGTCCTTCTATAAACTGTCAGCTCTGCCCTAAAAATGCCCAGCACGGCATCCTCTCTCTCTCTGCCCATAGCTGGGGGGCTCCGTGGCTCTGAACTCTGTGGATGTTAGACAACTGTGTTCATCCTGAGGAGGGACTGGGCACTCACATTGCACCCTGCAGCTGGCCTGGTTAGAAATAGGAATGGCAGCCCATTAGAGATGGGGCATCAGGAACCCCACTGGGATTTGAGGGGTCAGGAGGAAGGAGAGCAGGATGACCTGTGTGCATCTTAGGCCCACCTGCAAATTCCACCACCCAGGGGATTACTAAATGTCAAAATCAAAGCCTCTGTGTGTAGGCCTTTCAAGTTGCATTTAAAATCATCGCATAGGAACGTCTTCCAGTCTCGCTCAGACTTGGCACACAGCAGACAGTATGGTCTTGGGCACCCTCCTGTCCTCCAGTGGGAGCCACCAAGGGAATGGAGGCCATCCTGGGGCAGGGCCTGTGTCTGTCCTGACCTCATACTCAGCAGCAGGGCTCACCTGCCTCTCAAGAGGGGAGCGTGAGGCACAGTGTTGGGCTTGTTAATATCAATAGGAAACTAAGCAAACTTTAATGCTTTTTATAGTGTATCTACATCCCTCAGAAGTATCAGAGATGCATGTGAAGAAGCCCTTTCTGCCACCATCAGCAATTGAAGGGAACCAGCAGGTTTTAGGCAGGTGCTCTCAGGCTGTCTGTAGGGAAAGGCCTGCAAGGAGCGTGACCAGGAGCGTCCTGAGGATCGCGGGCTCTGCACAGGCCACCCCGTGTCAATGGCGCCCAGGCTCCTGCCTGCAGACAGCTTCTTCTCATGGCTGCTGCAATGAACTGACAGCTGCGTATTCTGGATTTTCAAAAGATGTCTAAAAACTCTCAGACAGAAGCAAAGACAGAGCCTCGTAGGCATCTTAGTCAGATCACATGGAGCAGGGTGAAGTCAGGTGGATCCTGTGGCAAGGCACTTTGCAAAGCTGTCGCAGAGTCCAAAGGCCTCCCCGTGTCGGGGAGAAAATGGGCCACGGAGGTCTGCCTGTTCCTGGAAGGCTGCTGACACGGTCACCATGGGAAGGGGCTGGAATCGATGTTAATGGTGACAAATGGCACTCCTTGATTCGGATATCCAACTTGTAGAACCTTTTTTTGATAAAATGTTAAAATAAATGAAAGAGAAACAGTCAGGAAGACAGAAACAATCTAGGAACCAACAGATAAAACATGAAAGTCTGGTTGATTAGGGTAGGAAGAACATTGAATGTTTCCTAATTCTGAATCCATCACCGATTGAGGTTGAGTCATCTGACTTTTTGTGACTGGGTTACTACACAGAGGAAGTATCCGACCACAGATAAACATGTGCAAAATACCAAAGGATCTTATTCAGAGTCAACCAGTGAAGGGCAGGACCAGGAGCTGGGACAGGAGTGTGGGACCAGGTACCCAAGACTACCAGGGCAGGACCAGGAGCTGGGACAGGAGTGTGGGACCAGGTAGGTGCCCAAGACTACCAGGGCAGGACCAGGAGCCTGGGACGTGAGTGTGGGACCAGGTGCCCAAGACTACCAGGGCAGGACCAGGAGCTGGGACAGGAGTGTGGGACCAGGTGCCCAAGACTACCAGGGCAGGACCAGGAGCTGGGACGGGAGTGTGGGACCAGGTGCCCAAGACTACCAGGGCAGGACCAGGAGCTGGGACGGGAGTGTGGGACCAGGTGCCCAAGACTACCAGGGCAGGACCAGGAGCTGGGACGGGAGTGTGGGACCAGGTGCCCAAGACTACCAGGGCAGGACCAGGAGCTGGGACGGGAGTGTGGGACCAGGTAGGTGCCCAAGACTACCAGGGCAGCACCAGGAGCTGGGACGGGAGTGTGGGACCAGGTGCCCAAGACTACCAGGGCAGGACCAGGAGCTGGGACAGGAGTGTGGGACCAGGTAGGTGCCCAAGACTACCAGGGCAGGACCAGGAGCTGGGACAGGAGTGTGGGACCAGGTAGGTGCCCAAGACTACCAGGGCAGGACCAGGAGCTGGGACGGGAGTGTGGGACCAGGTGCCCAAGACTACCAGGGCAGGACCAGGAGCTGGGACAGGAGTGTGGGACCAGGTAGGTGCCCAAGACTACCAGGGCAGGACCAGGAGCTGGGACAGGAGTGTGGGACCAGGTAGGTGCCCAAGACTACCAGGGCAGGACCAGGAGCTGGGACAGGAGTGTGGGACCAGGTAGGTGCCCAAGACTACCAGGGCAGGACCAGGAGCTGGGACAGGAGTGTGGGACCAGGTAGGTGCCCAAGACTACCAGGGCAGGACCAGGAGCCTGGGACAGGAGTGTGGGACCAGGTAGGTGCCCAAGACTACCAGGGCAGGACCAGGAGCTGGGACAGGAGTGTGGGACCAGGTAGGTGCCCAAGACTACCAGGGCAGGACCAGGAGCTGGGACAGGAGTGTGGGACCAGGTAGGTGCCCAAGACTACCAGGGCAGGACCAGGAGCTGGGACAGGAGTGTGGGACCAGGTAGGTGCCCAAGACTACCAGGGCAGGACCAGGAGCTGGGACAGGAGTGTGGGACCAGGTAGGTGCCCAAGACTACCAGGGCAGGACCAGGAGCTGGGACAGGAGTGTGGGACCAGGTGCCCAAGACTACCAGGGCAGCACCAGGAGCTGGGACGGGAGTGTGGGACCAGGTAGGTGCCCAAGACTACCAGGGCAGGACCAGGAGCTGGGACGGGAGTGTGGGACCAGGTGCCCAAGACTACCAGGGCAGGACCAGGAGCTGGGACAGGAGTGTGGGACCAGGTGCCCAAGACTACCAGGGCAGGACCAGGAGCTGGGACGGGAGTGTGGGACCAGGTAGGTGCCCAAGACTACCAGGGCAGCACCAGGAGCTGGGACGGGAGTGTGGGACCAGGTGCCCAAGACTACCAGGGCAGGACCAGGAGCTGGGACAGGAGTGTGGGACCAGGTAGGTGCCCAAGACTACCAGGGCAGGACCAGGAGCTGGGACAGGAGTGTGGGACCAGGTAGGTGCCCAAGACTACCAGGGCAGGACCAGGAGCTGGGACGGGAGTGTGGGACCAGGTGCCCAAGACTACCAGGGCAGGACCAGGAGCTGGGACAGGAGTGTGGGACCAGGTAGGTGCCCAAGACTACCAGGGCAGGACCAGGAGCTGGGACAGGAGTGTGGGACCAGGTAGGTGCCCAAGACTACCAGGGCAGGACCAGGAGCTGGGACAGGAGTGTGGGACCAGGTAGGTGCCCAAGACTACCAGGGCAGGACCAGGAGCTGGGACAGGAGTGTGGGACCAGGTAGGTGCCCAAGACTACCAGGGCAGGACCAGGAGCCTGGGACAGGAGTGTGGGACCAGGTAGGTGCCCAAGACTACCAGGGCAGGACCAGGAGCTGGGACAGGAGTGTGGGACCAGGTAGGTGCCCAAGACTACCAGGGCAGGACCAGGAGCTGGGACAGGAGTGTGGGACCAGGTAGGTGCCCAAGACTACCAGGGCAGGACCAGGAGCTGGGACAGGAGTGTGGGACCAGGTAGGTGCCCAAGACTACCAGGGCAGGACCAGGAGCTGGGACAGGAGTGTGGGACCAGGTAGGTGCCCAAGACTACCAGGGCAGGACCAGGAGCTGGGACAGGAGTGTGGGACCAGGTGCCCAAGACTACCAGGGCAGCACCAGGAGCTGGGACGGGAGTGTGGGACCAGGTAGGTGCCCAAGACTACCAGGGCAGGACCAGGAGCCTGGGACGTGAGTGTGGGACCAGGTGCCCAAGACTACCAGGGCAGGACCAGGAGCTGGGACGGGAGTGTGGGACCAGGTGCCCAAGACTACCAGGGCAGGACCAGGAGCTGGGACAGGAGTGTGGGACCAGGTAGGTGCCCAAGACTACCAGGGCAGGACCAGGAGCTGGGACAGGAGTGTGGGACCAGGTAGGTGCCCAAGACTACCAGGGCAGGACCAGGAGCTGGGACAGGAGTGTGGGACCAGGTAGGTGCCCAAGACTACCAGGGCAGGACCAGGAGCTGGGACGGGAGTGTGGGACCAGGTAGGTGCCCAAGACTACCAGGGCAGGACCAGGAGCCTGGGACAGGAGTGTGGGACCAGGTAGGTGCCCAAGACTACCAGGGCAGGACCAGGAGCTGGGACAGGAGTGTGAGATCAGGTGTCCTCCAAGAGGGTTAGGGTGAGAGCAGGTGCCCCAAGGGAGAGGGTGGGGCCAGGTGCCCAGGAGGGCGAGGGCGGGGGAGGGGCTGGGGCTGGCCTACCTGCTGAGGCTTCTCCAACAGGTCTTCCCTGTGTGCCCAGTGTGGACCTCATGACTTCTTTCTGTGTCGTGGCTGAACTATGTTCTGATAACTCACGTCGATCTTCCCAAGCTCATTGGGATCTAGCAGGTTTAACCTGTCTTTGTTAGAAAAGAAGAAGAAAGAGAGCGCGGGAGGGATCAAACATGGTTTAAGGTCCCACACCCTTGTCCCTCAGCCGCTCAGGTCCTCGCCCCCCCCCCCCCCCGGTCAGTTCAGGGGTCCTCCAGGACACTCTTCCAAGCCAAGTGACCATTTCCTGCATGATGCAGGCAGGGCTGAGGGGCAGTGGTGACCACCACGCGACCCTGTTGCGGTGCTGGCTTTCATCTTGAAGTCGGGCCGGGATAGGCTGGAAGCCGCCTTTCTTTAATCATTTAGCCGTGGACCCCGGCAGCCCACTCCTCTCCGGCATGACTTCTTGAGCCGGCTCTTTTGATCTCCGACTGCTTTCTACATTATAAGTCTAATCCTATATTTAAACATATTTCTACATTGCATCCAACAGTCTGATTTAAATTTGCAGTAATGTGGAGAGCCATAGCAATCGACTCCCCCACACTCCACGTCCCTTGCTATTGCTCTTTTAAAAATAAATAACAGCAAAAATGTTTAATGAAAGTGACAATTACAATACATTTGAAAATACTCGACAGTTTAGCATCACAAAAAGTGAACATTTAAGGCCTGTGCTTCCAAATGCCACCCTAATTACAGGAGTGTCCCTCTCCACGGCTTTTTCACATGCATAAGAGGCCTTATTCAAATGAGAGAGACCTTTGCAGTGGCTCTAATAGAGAGCTTAGCATAACTCAGGCTGCTTGTCAATGCAAATGGCAGCGAGTGGCTGGCGTGCGGATGCAGATTATAGTTATCCTCTTCACACACGGTGTGAGTCTTCACGCTCTGGAAATATTTTGCTTATCAGTAAGAAGCAATGATCAACACCTCACACCCCAGCCCCAGAGAGACTGAGAGTGAGATCATCAACATTCAGATCAAGTCGGGTTCTCCCAGGGCCACCTACTCCTCGCCTCTGAAGTGCAGGCTGACTTCAGCGCATGCTTCCTAAGGGAAACGTCTGACGGCCACACATCCAGGTCCAGACACAACAATTAAAAGGCAGTTTCCCCAAAAGACACTGCTATTAGCCCTGAAAAACATTTTGTAAACCTTAGAAAGGTCTTTCCCCCACCTACTGAGAGAGTGTGAGAGCCAGACCCTCGCAGTGGACACTGCAAAGGGCTGAGCTTGAGAAGCCAGCCCCTCTTCCTTGTGCTCCTCAGAGTTCTTTGCCGGGGAGGGATCCGTCTCCGGCCCAGGCACCTGATTTGAGAAGCAGGAACACTCCTGCAGTGCGGTTTCCATGTGCCTTTACTCCAACCCACATCCCATCTAGAATCCACAGCAGCCATCCTCCACCGGCAGCAGCGGGGCCAGCTTCCCGAGAAAACACGTCACTGGACACACGCTGTGGACACAGAGCTCCTGGGGTGATGGCTGGGAGGAAGAGGGCATGGCCAGGTGAGAAAGTCCAGTGTTGTTTGCAAGGACTTTCAGCTACCCCAACTCAGACCTGGGGCAAACGTGAGCTGTGACTTCTTGTCCTGTGGAGTGAGATGACGCTGGGTCTCTGGAATCCAGCCCAGCCCAGGAGCCTGTGGTCAGCAAGGCAGGAGGTGGGCTGGGGCGGGGTCTCCTGGAGGCAGGACCTGCACAGTGTACAGGACTTGACCAGTGGGTGGGGATCAGCTGCTTTTGATATATTAAAATAAATTAAAAGGAACAAATTGGAATGAAATGGATCCTATCAAAATTCATCAAACCCAGAAAAAAAAAAAAATTAGATACTTTTGATTTTCTCTACTTTTATGTGTGTGGTGTTTGCATGTTGTTTAATGATACAAGAGTGTATATGGTGCCTGCATTTATGTGATATGTTGTGTGTGTGTGTGTGTGCGTGTGTGTGTGTTTTGTGTGAGAGACATTTGTGTCGGGCAGGGGGACATGGGATAGGTGTGTTTGGTGTAGACACCGTGTGGTGTATGTGCCTATGGTGTGGTGTGGCATGGATTTGTGATGTGGAGGGTCTGATGATGTGTGTAGGATACGTACTAAGTGTGCAGCCTGTGTGATATGTGCATATGTGTGCTGTGTATTGCATGTGCTCAAGTGCACCTACCACACCCAGAAGCCATGGGGGATGAGCCTTCAGGGCGGCTTTGGGCAAACTGTCAGCTTGTGATTTCCAGTCCTGACCTGTCCAGCAGCAGCCCCAGGACAATGGCTGATGATGCTCCATCTCCGTTTCTGCAGGTGCACATTGTAGATCCCGCTGGCCTCCTGGACACTCTCCTGCAGCAGAGAGCTCTGGGGATCAGCCTGGGACTGTGTCTGCTCACACAGATCCCATGCCCACTGAGCCAGAGCTCCTGGTTCCAAGGATGGAGGGTAACCCTGTGAGAACACAACTGGCCAAACGGGGGTGATGGGAGGAGGAAGGGACAATGGGACCTCTAAGTGCACAACAAATAGTGGAGCTCCCAGAAGAAGTGTCACAGTTCAGCAGTAAATGGAGAAGGAAGAGCTATTTATGACATGTCTCAGAGCAAGGAGTCAAAGAGGAGAACGTCCCTTGCCAGGCATTAAGATACAGTATAGCCACACATGGTGGCACATGCCTGTAATCCCAGCAGCTTGGGAGGCTGAGGCAGGAGGATCATGAGTTCAAATCCAGCCTCAGAAAAAGCCAGGCACTAAGCAACTCAGTGAGACCCTGTCTCTCTAAAACAAACAACCAAAAAACAAAACAAAACAAAACAAAAACGAAATAGGACTGGGGATGTGGGTCAGTGGTCGAGCGCCCTGAGTTCCATCCCTGGTATCCTCTTCCCCCAAAAAATACAATATAGAGACTCAAAAGAGAACTGAGAGAAAAACAAACAACACAGAAGGTCCATCAAGAGATCCAGTAAATATGAGGAGAAGAAAAAGTCGATGAGAACATCTCAGATCAGTGAAGATATGGTGGTGAACCCTAGCTGCTAGCCGTGTGGTCAGTATTTGAAATGAAAAATAACCAGGCTCAGAGTCTGCCTCACAAACAGGATGAAATCTAGGTAAATGGAAGATCTATTATTGACGATTACAAAAAATGGAAACAGGAAAAAGCAATTCTTTCTAATTATGACGCAAACCCAAAAGCCAGAAAAAAAAAAAAACTGATAAACTTGACTATAAAAAATTAGAAAAGAAAGCTTCATGGGAAAAAATCGGCAAATTACAAAGTGTTTTTCACTCAAGTTCTGTCTGAAGAGTTCGCCTTCCCAACAGGTAAGAAGTCCTGTCAATTCAAAAGGAACAGTCACAGCTGGTAATAAGTGAGCAACGGGAGTTGACAGAGAAGTCAGTAGTGATGTCCCCTCAACGTGTAGCCAGACCCTTCACCTGACCCACAGGATAGTCAGCTGTCACCCCCATGAACACTCAGACCGTAAGACCACAGCAGGAACGGGTCGACTTGGGTTTGTGGCTGTGGAGATCTCAGTCCATGAGCAGTTGGCCCAGTTTCTTTGTGGCCAGGGAGCATGTCATAGTGTGAGTTTGTGCTGGAGGAAAAACCCTCACCTCATGTCCAGAAAGGAAGAGAGAGAAAGAGAAAGGGGAAGGAGTTCAATATCCTGTTTGAGGGCACATCCCCACAGACCTAAGACCTTCCTCAAGGAATTACCAGTAAAGGTCCAACTAACACCAAGCTGGAGTCCAAGACTTTAATACGTGGGCCTTAGGGGGGCATTCAGCATCCAAACTATGCTACTCCTATGAAGCAAAATCCCCAATTCCATTTCCATTCTGTTACAGTTTAGGTACAAGGTACCCCCAAAAACTCATGTGTGAGACAGTGAGAATTTTCAAAGATGAAATGATTTGATTATGAGAGGTGTAACCTGATCAGTTGATAAATCCAGTGATAGGGGTTAGCCCAGCAGTAACTATAGACAGGCATTACGCAGCAGAAGGAAATAGGTTGCTGGGGGTGTGCCTTTGGGATAAATATTTTGTCCCTGGTAGGTGATGCTTTCTCTGTCTTTCCTGGTGACCGTGCCCTGAGCCGCTTTCTTCTGCCACACCTTTCCACCACGATTCTCTGCCTTTCTCAGACCCAGAGTTATGATGTCATCGGACCACTGAGTGAACCTCTGAAATTGAGTCAAAATGAACTTTCCTGCCTCTAGTTGATCTTGTCAGGTCGTTTAGTCAAACAGTGAAAAAACTTACTGCAACAGCAATTGGTATCATGAAGTGTGACTGTTGCTGTGTCTAATCTGACCATGTGGTTCAGAAGCATTTGCAGCTGATTTGTGGTTTAGAGATGCAAACTGGAAAAGCTTCATAATATTGTAAACAGAGCTTAATGGGCAATTCCAGGAGGAGTTCAAAAGACAGAGTACCAATAGGACTGTGGACAGTAAAGACTGAGCTGATGTGGTTTCAAAGGAGATGGAGAATTCTGATGGAAATTGGACTAGAGGTCATTTTACATTCTTTATATTCTGGCAAAAAATTTGTATACATATTGCTCATGTCATGGGAGTTTCTGTGAGGCTCAATTTAAAGGTGATGACATAATTAATCTGGTGAAGGAAATTTCAAAGCAGCACAGCATTCAGGTGGTGCCAAGGGTATTGCTGGTGGATTTTAGCTAAGATTACTATGATAAACAAAATCCAAAAGCAAAGCAGAAAGATATAAAAAGCTTGCAGTTTGGCCAGAAATATGCAAATAAAACTGAGATTAAGAAATTATGGTTGTTAAAGAGATTATAGATACTAGAGAGATGCTAAGTACTTAATTCAGAAATACTAGGAATGATGGCTTAAGGATTGGAAAGCTCACACCCATCTCAGGCTTAAGGGTATTAAAGGGAAAAATTCCTTGAGAAGAAAACTTGGGGGCACCCTTCTTGCACAGGGGGATGCAGGATGTTGCTTCACTGTCTCAATCACCCAGGCACTCAGAGGTTGCTGCAGCTGTGGCCCCAGGAATCTTGGTACTGCTCAAGATGGTGGTAAACCTTGGCATCAGCCATGTGGTGATAGTTCTGCAAAATGAAGAATGTTGGAGTTAGGGGATCATGAGGCCTTCCACCTAAATTTCTAAGGAGGATGAGGGAGGTCAGGAAAATGTAGCAGAACTGGAAATCATGCAGGCTTCCCCTAAAGGGGTACATGAATATATGAGAAGGAAGACGAAGCTGCAGAAGAGACCCCTGATGTTAAGAGAGATGGTGCAAAATCTGCTAAGGACATCTGCAGGAATCAAGCAAAGACAAGAGAGAGGCCGTGTGATCTGCAACCATAAACCCAAGCCCTCTGGAGATAACACAGTGCTACATTCCTCAGAGGTTGGACATGGAGCTACAGGACTTGTTTGCCCAGCTGGATTTTGGTCTTCCTTTGGCCCTATCCCTTCTTTCTATGCCCCTCTCTCTCCCTTTGGAATAGAAATATTTACTCTGTGCCATTATATATTCGATATACATAAGTTGCTTTTGATCTTTATTCTCACAGTTAAGAGTTTGCCTTGAGTCTCAGATGAGACTTTAGACTTGTACTTTTGGGAAACTGTTAAAATTCTTGGAAATGAATTAAATGTATTTTGCATCATGAGATGAGTATGAGCTCTGGGGGCCAGGAGATGTGATGGTTTAGATATGAGAAATCCCCCTAAAGCTCATGTGTGAGAGAATGCAAAAATTTCAGAGGTGATATGTTTAGACTAAGAGGAGTGTGATCAAATCAGTGGACTAGACCATAGATATGGATTTACTGAGTGGTAGCTGTGAGCAAGTAGGGTGTGACTGGGGAAGTAGGTCATCGGGGTGCCTTGGGGTTTATATAGTGTTCCTAGTGAGTGGAGGCTTCTCGGCGTTTCCTCGTTGCCGTGAGCTGAGCTGCTCTCCCCGGCCACACCCTTCTGCCTTTATCACTGTGGGTCCCAAACTGTGGATACAGCCAACCATGGTTACAGGAGCCTGCCTGTGGTTACCTCCCAGGTACTTCATATCAATGGGTTGATCCACTGATGATTGGGCCACCTCTCTCGTAGCCCAAGCATTTCATCTCAGAACTTTCTTGCATTGTCTAACACATGAGCCTCTGGGGGACTCCTCCTGTCTAAACCACAGCAACTATGCAGCTGGGTGAGTGAGCAAGAATGCTACTGTATATTAATGTGGAAAGTGAGGGAAGACATGCTAACGAGGGGAAGATGTGAGATGCAGAACACCATTTCCCTACAGTCGATTTCTACTGTGGGTGGGGGGACGCATTGACATTTTCTTCTACTTGTGTACAACGTCTGGAAGTTAATATCTGCTAGCTGATGCAGTAAAGTGGATGGGAAACTTCACTGGGTATTTTTATTTTTTACTTTTTTCTCCTTGAATTAAATTATTGATTAAAACAATAAATTATATATGTGTGTCTATATAGGTACAGAAATGAATCGGTATGCACAGCTTTGTATGTTATGCGTAAGAGTGTTGATGTGTGTAAAGTCTATGAAAATATCACACATGCACTGTGTGAGTGAGGGGGACACTAGCATGGGGAACCAGAAAGACACTTAAAGGGACCCTCATGCCAGGCTAGAGTTCCATGGACCCCACTTTGGGAACTGTTAGGCAAGACAGAATCCAGCTCCCTCCTCACTGCAGATTCTATTAAAATTTGAAAATGATTGGAAAGATAGACATTTTTGTAGACTCAATAAGACACAGTGAAGCCACAGGTGGGGGGATCCAAGAACCCAAATCCCAGATGTTTTCGGAGAAAATGGTCAATGAAATGCACCAGTATCTCCTGGGAAGCCCACTCTCCCCTCCACGTTTATCAGACTTTCATGCATCTCCTGTTTACTTGGGTGATGTTTTCCATATTGACTGTGTATTTGTATTACACTTCAAACCATTGACCACAGGAACAGTGACGGCACGCCATGTACTGTTTCTGGGTCTCTAGGGAGTTTTTCTAACTTTTTGGGCAGAAACAGGTGCCCTGGTCAGGTGGACGAGGGTGCCCGCAGAGGCAAACACAGCGGCTGCACGTGTCTGGGCCAGAGTCTTGGGGGCGGTATTAGAGATGCTTATGCCGAGGCTCCAGGAACATGTCCTCAGTGCCCCATCTGGCGCTGTATGGGAAGTGGTCTGCCCACTGTAAATCCAGCCTTCCCAAGATTTCTCATCCATTGCCGAGAGCCAGGTGCAGAGACAGGTGAGGGAGCTAAGTTCCACACTGAGGACCAACAGCACAGTGTGGATGCTCTAGTTTTGTTGGTTCTTGAAATGTTTCCATACCACGTGCTCTGCCTCCCCCCACATGCCACTCACCCAGGTCAAGGATAACAAGATTCCAGGGCCTGAGATCCTCCACCCGCGAGATTCGGAGAAAAGAGGCACCTCCTCCAAGCTGAAGGCTACAGAGCTCCTCCAGCTGTCCCCACAGCATGCTCCTGTGGCTGGGACTGGGTACACCCTGTCCCCTGCACCCAGCCGGGCCCAGGCCTCCCTGGAGACGGCTGGTAAGTGGGACATTTAGCCAGAAACTTGGCTGGGGTTGTCTTCCTCATTTTTTTTTTCCTTAGAAATCAGAGTATACAACGAGTTTATCATCAGGTTGTTGTTTAATAAGTTTTCTAAAGCAGGCTCATAAAATGTTCTCATGCATTAATTTATTCTTATTTCAATACAGCTTAATTGCCTGAAACTGCCGAGAATTAAACTATTTTGAATACAACTGGATTGTTGAAAACAGTCCTGAGTAGGTAGTTCTTTCGTATTCTCAGGACAATCGACCTATAATATCCTGTTGCAGGCTAAAACTTGAGGTTCCATTCCTGTTCTCAGTCATTAAAAGACTTTCCCTTTTATCTAATAATCTACCCTGTTCTGACATGCAGAAAGGAGACTAATTAAAATAAAATCTTTAAAAAATTGTTTCTCTACTCTGTTACCTACAGCGAGACTTCAGCCTCCCACTAAGGAAAGTGACGGAAACCTGTCTGGAGTCTAAGTCTTCTGCAGCATCTTCGTCTGAATTGAAACTAGGGCGCTGCATACATGTCAAGTGTGTGTGTCTTGAGTTCAGAATGGGCCCCGGCAGCGGCAGCGGGGGACCAGGGCTCAAGACCAGGCTGCAGCGTGCTCACTGTTCAATTAGCACCCATTTGCAATGCAAATCAGACACGCAAAGTGGAGCAACCTGATCTAAACACGGGGACCCACTGAGGGTGGGCAAACTGACAGGAAGCCCGACACTGGAACATTTCAGAAAAGACTGTGAAAGCCTCGCTGACAGGAGCCATTGGTCGGGGGGGCCTGGTCTCCTCGAGCCTGGCCTCTAGACCATGGTCACTCACGATGGCTGCACGAAGATCAAGAAAGAAAAGCAAATCCACCTTCGTGATGAGCTGGCAATTTATTTCTTAAAAGCTTTGCTGGCTCCACAGACGGACTCTGCTTAACCGCAGCTTCCTTTCCCTCCTTGCATCACAAGTCTTTCCAAGCACCCAACATGCAGTATGCATTTCCCTGGGCATCCTGGAGACCATATCCACTTCTAATTGTGGAGTGACAGCCTGCAATGGGATTTGAGAGCCACAGCACGGGAGGCCCGATGTCTCCAGGTCACTGAAGTTCCAGGGTTCACAAAAGACAGGCCCAAGATGGACACAGAGCTTACTGTGAGACACAAGATTATGGTGGTGTGTTAATGGCCAAGCAAACAGCTTTCCAGACAGACGTTCAGCAACGTCCAGCTGGAAAGGCCAGCACTTGGCCAGAGTGGGAGAAGGACCCACAGGCAAGTTGTGTGATAAAGCTCCTGTGCAGCCCAGAAGAGAAGCACCGCACTGCGTCACGCGGACAATTGTGTTTCTCCTGGAGAAACACGGGTCCTGTGTTCAAATACTCAGGGGCCACAAGTGGGCAGTGGAGGGAGTAGGTTCTCTGTGCAGCCAGCAGAGCGCAAGGTCAACAGGGTGGAGAGAGAAGGAAGAGGAAAGCCCCCTCCGTCCACCTTCCTGCTGGGGAGCAGCACAGGGCCGGGTGGTGAAGCAGGGCTGGGGGCTGGGCTGGTCCCCTGCACCTCCAGGACAAGGACACAGCACATCTCTTCACTCACCAGAGCTGGATAAAAGACCAGCGGGTCCTCAGAGGCCAGGCTGCACAGCACAGGAGGGGTCGTGGGTAGGAGGGTTGTGGAAGGAGGAGAGTCGGAGGAGACGGAGCGGGTGTGTTGGAGCTCCCCGCACCCAGGGCTGAGAGGCGATTGCCTTTGGAAACAGCAGTCTCCCCAGACGCCCAGAGTCACCCAGCCTTTCCGTTTTCTGTTTTTTTTTTTTTTTTTTTTCTTTTCCTTCACTCTGTTCCCATTCTGGCCTTGAACTCCTGGACTCAATCTCCAGCATCAGCATCCAGAGTGGCTGGGACCACAGGAGTGCCACCAAGGCCTGTTTAATCACCAGTTTTATCAACTAACAAAACCACCCCCGGGGTGACCTGGAATGGCAGGACCGAAGTCACTCAAGGTCATTCTCTTTCATCTTTGTCTTCAGTCACCATGATGCAGAAACGGCATCACAAAACCGTGTTCTCAGAAGCTGGACTGGCCATCTGGGTAGTTCTGGGCTGTTACGAACTTACTCCAGGAACAAACGTGTGGCAGAGTCACTTGTATCAGTGACCAGTCGTCTACCGTAGAGTTTTCCAAATTAACTTCCGTGTGAAATGAAGTAATTGTTATAGGAGAAGTGATAATGAGTTCCAGGCGTTTCGGCAGACGCTCTCCAGCGGAGACAGCGGAGTCTGGGGCTCCTTGTGCTGGTGATGCCTGGCCGGGCATCCACTCTTCTCCTTAGATGGAATGCCCTCCCTGCCCTCCTTCGCCTGTCCACCGTGCTAGCTGACTGATGCACATGTAGCTGTGCTTCTTGCTCAGTTTCCCAGCTCCACAACTGGGCAGGCCCTGTGCCCAGGGGTTTTCTATAAGAGCCTGACCCTTGTGGTCTAGAGGTTTTAAACTTTGAGTGGGGCTATGAGGAGACAGGACCCCTGGGAATCATGGCTGGGTGAGTGACTTTGACTCTGAGCTGTTGTGGTTGGATCTGGGGGGTTCCCAATGCAGAGGTGGGGCTTCGGGAAGTGGTTGGATAATGAGAGGTGGATGCAGCCCTGGAGGGCGGGAGACACCCAGGCAGTGGGGCTTCGTGGAGAAGCGGCCCACTGGGGAGTGTCCCTGACTCCTGGCCCTCTCTGAGCTCTGCTTCCTGGTTTCCATGAGCCGAGCCGCCTTCTGCCATGATGTCCTGTCTTACTTCAGGCCCAGCGCAGCAGGGCCAACCAACCCTGGACTGAAACCACAAGCCAGAATTAACTTTTCGTCTTCTCAGTTGCTGTCCTCACGTATCCTGTCTCCGTGACGAAATCAAGACTGAGCCAGGGCTAGGTGTGAGTGGCTGGGTGCCGGGCAGGGGACTGTGGAAGGCACAGTTCCTCAGGTTGGCCCTCAAGGCTTCCTGCTAACCCACCGTGTGTGCCCCCGGCTAGTCGCTGGGATTTTTCTCCTGCGCTGAGGGGTGTCATGGCACAGTGACAGTAAGATGGGGAGGGTATCAGGTGGGCCCAACCTGAGCACACTTTCAACGTGGAGTTTTCTCGGGTAAGCAGCAGGAGAGGAGTCACGTGCTCTGAAGGCTGAGAAGGGTTTGTTGAGAGAGAAGCCAGGCCTCCATCCGGCAGCCTCTGGGCCCTGAGAGGAATCTCAGACCCAAAGCAACAAGACAGTGGGACCTCGCGTCTACAGCTCCCCAGGAGCAAGGGCCTCTGTGACCAAGGAGTGTGAGGAGGATTCCCCCAGAGAGCCCCAGGATGAGGGTGCAGCCCACCTGACACCGCAGCGCTAGCTCATGTGGCCAAGAGCAGGGGACCCGAGAACTTGCAGACAGTGCCCACTGCCAGGGTGCTTAAGCCGCTGCATTTGCAGTAATGCTGACCATCTAGAGGGGACAGATGCCCCCTCACATCCAGGACCCTTAAACCTCAACAACAATTGCCAAATTGTGTGGAACTCACACGTAGATGCTGGGGCGGGGAGGGGTAGAACTGCGGCATCATGATGATTAGAGGAAGAGGAACTGCTGCTCGGCTTTGCACGCCGTGTACCCTCAGTGCGTGAATACACTGTCCACTCTTGCGTTGTCTCAGGGGCACAGGAGCTGGCCTCTGGGTCTACCCAACCCAGACTCCAGGCCTATGGTCCAAGGTGTTTCCAACCCCAGCCCTTGGGTTGCCCCAGGTTGGTCCCTGGACATCACGGAGCACTGAGCCTGGCCCTCTGCTCTAGCCATTCTCCTGATCCAAGATCTGCCCGCGTAATGCAGTGGTTTCTGCCTCTGGTTCCCAGTGGTTTCCTTAGCAGCAGTGTCTGGAGCACACGGATTCACTCCGCCATCCGTCCATTCACCCACGAGGACCTGAGGACACAGACACATGGACAGGATGTGCTCTCTGCCTCCAGGTCCCGACTCCTGTTCATAGGCCTCTGTTGTCCCTGAGTACAGAGGGCTGATCATCTCCTGCCCAGGTGCCACTGAGCCAGCCCAATTGCAGATGGACTCTGTGGGCACACTGCAGAGGGAGGGGCCCGCTGGTGGACCCGCAGGTCTGATAACACCAGGGTGACGGTCCCTCGCGAAAAAGTGGAAGAAGAGAGAACAGTGTGAAAAGGCTCTTTCAACACTTGAAGACGGAAAAAAAAAAAAAAAAAAAAACAGAATCAGTGTGTCTGTCACAGCCAATGAGCATTGGCCTCCACAACTCCGTGGGATATTCTGCAGTGTCCAGGGCTGCTCTCTTTTCCTGAATCCCTGTGTTTGTTTACCAAGGTCACTCGGAGATGGAGAAGGCAGAACATTGTTCTAGATTGTGCATTCGTCTGAAGGTTCTCCTGACCTTACCTGTAATTATTCACTGTTTTCCAAATCCGTCTTCCGTAAGCAAGGTGCTGTAGCCAACTTTGGATGCTGGCAAACACTCTGACCCTAGAACTTGTCATGGTTCTGTGACAGGGAACTGATGAGACTGTCACCAGCATCACAAGTTTAAGTTGAAGTTGTCACTAAAAGCCAAGAGCTCAGAGATGTCAACAGCTGGAAAGGAAATCTGGAAGACCGTGCTTGAGCCCTAGGCCCTGGCTTAACTTAAGGAGACTTGGCCATCAAGGGCCATCACCTTTGATCATAACATCATAAATTAATAGAGAAGCTGTTGAGAGGCAGGAGTATGCCAGGCTCTTACCTGGTGACTGCTTAGCCTTGACCAGTCAATAGATTGCCACCTAACCCATATCATCAACGGGTGTCACACTTGTGCTTGGCACTTGGAGTGGAGACAAGAGCTGAAGGGACAGCGGATGCTGTGGGTGGTGCTGACAGAAGCCTTGGTGTCGGGCTGGGACCCATGCTCCTGCCCAAGCAGCACCACTCCACCTCCCCGGGCCGGGAGGTGGCTGCTTTCCGTCCCTTCTCCTGAGCCCACTGGGGGCACAGGCCCTGCTCTGCTGCATAGGGTGCCATTCCCACCGTCTCCTGACTCAGAGGGGTCCTCCTGGGGCCTCCTCCTGGGAGGTCTCCCCACACTGTGAAAGCAGGGGGGCTTCCTGCCATGCAGAGTCCGGGGGCCTGGGGTTGTCAGTCTGTGCCAGCTCCTGGAGAGCTGGCCTGCTTTGACTTTTTAAAAGTTGAAACCCTTTTGACTTACTATCTTATACATTGAACACTCAAAGTAAAATCTACCTTGTGAACAATTTTTAAATGGGGCCGACTGTAGGCACAACTGGTGCAGCAGATGTCATCCATCTGGCTCAGCCGGATGTCATGCTCCTAGATGGCCGCCTCCCGGTTTCCCACTCCCCTGCCTGAGAACACCCGTCCCCCTTGCTGCTCTAGGTCCCCGGGGTAAGAAGCACCAGGTGTCTCTGGTGGTGGCGGCTCCAGCCGTGACCCCATTCCAGGAGCCCTGGGGCTGGGATAGGAGTCATGGCCGCCACTGCCCGCAGACTCCCGCGTCCTCGCTGACCTGGCTGAGAAGGCACTTCCTCCTGCAGGGACAGGCAGGCAAGGACAGGCTGGTGACCCCCGCAGCTGTAGCACCCATTGGAAGAATTGGACTGAAACCTGCTTGGAGACTCCCCAGGAACTGGCCTTTGTAGTGGGCCGCACAGGGCCTGTTTCAGGTGCCCGCAGGAGCCTGGCCACAGGGTAGACCCCGGGACTCTGCCCTCTCGGGTCCTGGAAACTGAGCCTTTTGTGGTGGGTCTCTGTTCTGTGCTGATACTCTGGCTGTTGGGATTATAACTTTCCAAGAAACAAAAGCAACGTGGAAATAGACTCTGGCATTTTTTTTTTTTTGCCAAAAGAGACACATAGAGCGTTGGAAGCAAGCCTGTCTGGGGAGAACAAAGTGCCACACAGCAGCCAGCCCCTCGGCAGTCAGAGCTGGACAGGGAGGAAGGGGACGGCCCCCTCGACAGTCCGAGGCAGTCCTCACTAGAGCTGGTTGAACACACGCAGTAGCCCATGTTCCCACTCATTAAAACGGGTGGTCATTGATTCAGAGGGTCAGATTGGACCCCTGCTGCAGTGTGCAGTGGGGCCCAGGTTTTTCACCTTGTTAGTGGGAAGAGATGTCTGAAGGGTCAGTGTTGACCATGCTGGGGGCACATGGTGGCCAGCTGCCCACCCACCACAAGCCCAGAGCTAGGCCAGGCTAGGTTGATGGGAGGGTTCTGCAATGGGAGGCTGTCTGCAGTGTCAGTCAGCTGTCACACACCCCTCCCTCAGCGGAGATATGTTCCGGAGGGTACCTCCAAGCTGAGGCCAGTAGGATCTGCCCAGGGCCTCTTCGGGGCCTTGCAGATGCCGTCTCTGCCCCACATGGTCCTCCTGTGTGTCTTTGTTTGTTGTTTTATTTGGGGCACGGGGAGGGACCCAGGGCCTCATGGATGCAGGACCCACATAGACCCTGAGCCAAACCACTGATCCAATCTCCCCTCTTATATATACATCAGATGAACTGGGCCAGTCCATGCCAACAACCTCTTCCTAACTTCACTCCCTTTAAAGGCCATCTCCAAGGACTTGATGCTCTGAGGACTGGGGCTTTGGAGTGCGCCTGGAGCTGGGGATGAGGAGTGGACCCATTCAGCCCATAACGTCTAAGACAGGCAAAAATCAGCTCTAACCGCACCCACCCCCTGCTGGGCAGTCCCTTCTCTTACTTCCCAAAGCCACCCCCTTCCACGGGGGACTCACCATCTCTCTCAGTTTACCTCTCACACTCACTTAGGGCAGTCCCCAGTGTCCCCAGCTGGACCTAGATGCTGAGCGTTTTATGGGAAAGATGGTCCCAGGCCAGAGGAAGTGGTCAGCTCAGGCTTCTGTTGTGCAATGCACGTCCCCGGGATGTGGATGAGCCCCTCTCTGGCACAGCATGCTGAGTCAGGCTGCTCCATCCTCCTGTTGGAAGAGGGTCCCTTGGCATCACAAATCTGCCCAAAGGCCAGTTTCACGAGGAAACAGGACATGAGCCTAGCACACCTACCCTAATACACTGCAGGCACCTGAGCCCCTTCTGGTGCACCTGGACACACCACAGCAGGGCTTTGGTTGGCCTCAGCCTCCCCAGAGGAAATGAGAGGCGCCTCCACAGCCTTGATTTTTGAGGACTGTTCAAATATGCTTAAAAATGATTGAACCACAGGCTACTTTCTTCAAGGTCTATTTTGGTCCCCCAATTTGCCAGTGCCCTGAACAGACTCACCGGCAGTCACCTGACCTTGCAGTGTGCACAGGGCAGCCAGCCAGCTGGGCCTGGCGGAGCAATGAGCCTGCCATAGGCCAGCCCTGAACCTGCGCTCCAGCTCGGGGCCCCGACCCTGCAGTGTGCTAAGGCGAGGGGGATCCCAACGATGACCAGGTGCTGCATTAAGGAGCAGGTGGGGCGAGCAAAGTGCACCTAAAAGGGGGCAGCTAGGAGCAGGTGTGGGGTGGCCCAGCCTTCCCCCGGGACAGTGGGGTCCATGGGTGATAGGTGCTAACACCCTATCACCCCAGCCAACCAGGGTGGCTGTGCCACTGGACCCTCACCTGTCCCCTCAGCCCCCATGCCACTAAGTGGCTGGGCCCTCCCTGTTCACCTTCATGATGGGCTGCTCTGGATACACCTTCCTCTCTACCTCCGCACCTGCCTCCCGCCTCCTACTCTCACCCGCTGCCCGGGGGGGGGGGGGGGGGGGGGGGGGGGGGGATCTCCGGGGACTCCTGCTGCTCGGGAACAGTGAGCCCCGTTGCAGGAGGACACAGCGTGCTCTCCACAGAGGTCGAGGGGGCAGCACTGGGCTCTCCAGGGTCTCAGTTTACACTGGACCTCTGGGCGCTGAGGTGTCCCAGTGTGTCACAGCCGAGGCGCTGGCCCACCCTGGCCTCCTGGGACTGGGCAGGTCAGCAGCATGGCTGCAGATTCCTTACCCACCTACCGGCACCACCTCATTCCTTCATTCACTCGGGAACATTCATGAACCACCTCCTTCACAGGCTCGCAGAAACCCCGCTCCAGGGCGTGAACCAAGATCCTGCCCCTGAGCTGGCCTCCCGTGTCTCTGACAACAGCGTGGTGGCGTTTGATCCTGCAGGCAGTGGGCACAGGGCTGTCCAGTGAGCTAGGACCTTTTCCCAGAGGTCCCAGTCAAGGAGGGGGAACAGGTTCATCCCAATTCAGAAAAGGACCACAGGGTAGAGAGAGAAGCTGAGGGTGGCAGAGGCTGGAGACCGGGAGGAGAGGCCTGCACCCCTGCAGCTGAGGGTGAGCACACTCAAGGCCCACCCAGGCGGGAGAGCCCTGGGAGCACTGAGGAGACAGGAGGACCCGCATGGGTGGCCCTCCGTAGGCTACAGCAGTGCAGGGCAGAAACGTGTGTGGGTGATTACAGTGTTTTTAACTAGATACACTATAAATGTTGGTGTACCTACTTTATAATAATATATCAATATTCAATCTTATTTTAAAATATAATACATTTAATTTCATGATAAAAGATATTTAATTACCTATCATTATACGATGTAATATATAAATTATACAAATATAATAAATGCATAAATTAATTTATCTGATATGTTTTGGGTTCTGTTATGGGAAAATATTTTCTTTGTAATTTCTCACTTTTCATACAAAGTTCCAACAGGAAGGTAGGCTCCACAGAGCTGGAGAAGACAGTGGGGGTGCCCTTGACCAGCACTTGCTCCATACCAGTAAAGTAGGCTGTCATGGCTGGGTGTGCCCCAAAGCCCGAGTGTGAAACCAGGCCAGAACTTCTAGAGGTAAGTGGTTAGACTGGGAGAGGTGGACCTAACTGGTGGATTAACCCACTGATACAGATCAGCTAGGCAAGGCTTTAGGCAGGCAGCCTGTGGCCGGAGCAAGGAGCTCATTGGGGTTACATTTTGTCCTTGGTGAGTGGAGCTCCTGCTCTGCTTCCTGGCTCTTGGGTCCCTTGCTGCTTTCCCCGCCACACCCTCCGCCATACCCTCCGCCACATCCTCCTCCGTGGAGCTCTGCCTCACCTTGGTCCCGAATCTGTGGAGGGGTCAACCAGGGCCTGAACCTTTGAAACTGAGCCAAGACCAACTCTCCCCCCTCTAAGTCGTTCTCTCCAGGTATGTGGGTCACAGTGACATAAAAGCTGAGTGACACCGAAATTGGTACTGAGAAGTAGGCTTGTTGCTGTGACTAACCTGATCATGTGCGTCAGAAGCTTTGGGAGATTTTTTGTGTTTGTGGGAGGAATTTTTAAGATATTTAGATAAATAAGTTGGGAAATGTTGTAAGTGGGGTTTAACGGGCGATTCTGGTGGGAGCTCAGAAGACCATGACACAGATAGGCCTATAGTGGTAAAGACTGGGTTCTTGAGGTTTAAGAGGAGGAGGACTCTATTGGAAATCGGACTAAAAGTCGTTCATAGCAAAGAAATTATCTACATTTTCCCCATGTCCTGAGAATTTCTGAGAACCTCAATTTAAAGATGATAAGCAAATTAATCTGATACAGTAAATTTCAAAAAAGCATAGCCTTCAGGTAGTTGTGTGGATATTACTGATAACTTTTATCCAAATTTACTATGATAATCAAAAGCAGAAATAAAGCAAAGAATTTTGAAAAACTCACAGTTTGGCCAGAAAAGTGAAAGTAAAATTGAGGTTAAAGTAGGTGTAGCTGTTAAAGAGATTATAATCACTAAAGAGATGCTAAGTACTTATCTAAAAAGCAATAGAAATGATGACATAAGGGTATTTCAGAAATTGGCAAGATCCCACTCCCTGTCCCAGGCTCAAAGGTATAAAAGTGAAATTTCTCTGAGAAGAGACCAGGGGACTTAACAAGTTGTCTCCCTGTGTTCGATACGCAGGCAACAGATGCTTCTACAGCCTTGGTCTCAGGAAGCTGGCTACTGCTCAAGGTGGCAGCAGGCCTTGGCATCACCCATATGATGTGGGAATGGAGGATGTTGGAGTTCAGTGGTCACAGAGGCTGCCACCGAGATTTCAAAGAAATCTCTGAGAAGCCAGGGAAAGGGTTGCAAGGTTGGAATTCCCGCAGGCAGTGCCCAGGAAGGTGGGTGTTGTGTGAATATGTGAGAAGAGAGCTAAAGCTGCAGTGGAGACCCTGAAGTTAAGAGATGACAGCATGGTGAGCCATCTGTCAGGAAAGCTGCAGGAACCGAGCAGAGATCAGCCAGGAGAGAGGCCATGAGGGCTGCAACTGGCAAGGTAGTAGGATCAGAGGGGCCCAAGCCTGATAGAGAGAACTTCCTGATGCCATGTGCCCCAGATGCTAGATGTGGAGCTACAGGACTTGTTTACCCAGGTGAATTTCAGTCTTGCTTTGGTCCCATACTTCTTTCTATGCCCCTCTTTCTCTCTTGTGGAATGGAAGTGCTTAGTCTATATATATATCACTCTGATACATGTATGTATATAGCTACATTGATCTCAGTCTCTGGAGCCTAAGAATGTGTGTGTGTGTGTGTGTGTGTGTGTGTGTGTGTGTGTGTACACAGGTGGATGTTGCAGAACCTGCGCATCCTCACGTGGACTATGACTGGGATCCCCTGGAGAGTTTTCTTTGGTTCTCTTGCAGCATCACTATTACAAAAGGGCTCTGACGTCCCCTCCACTTCTTCAGAGATCAAGTACCACCTGTCCCTTCCGGCCTGTCCAACCCCATGTGCAGGTTCCTACTGGAGGACAGATCAGGAGTCACAGGGTGCTACCAGTCCAGGCCCGGAAAAGTGAGGAGAGTGGGGTACAGGCCAGCCACTGAGTCAGCAACTGGGTGGGACTAAGCTTACGCCATTGAATGCTCACACAAAGTAGACACCACTCCAAGACGAGGAAAGAGGCTCCAACCTGCATCCCAAAGTCCTGCTGTGACAGCAGACCCAGAGCCACGCAGCTGTCCGGGCATCAGCAGGGCCTTGACAGATGTGACCGTCCTGTTGCCCCTTGGTGGGAAAGAGTCCCTGGACATGTAACTTTGGAAAGCACCCATGCATCGGGAGAGACTGAAGAGGATTTGGCATCTCAGGGGCATGCTTGACCTGTGGCAGTTCCCGGGAAGCTGTGGCTGTGGTCACAGCCACGCTCAGTGCAAAAGCCAGGCCTCTCCCTCCCAGCAGCCCTCTTGCCACTCTAGTCCCTTTGGTTCCTCCAGGGGCCTCACCCCAGGGCACCAAGCCCATGTCCACACCCTGCTCTCAGGCCTCGGACCAAGTTGCTTCCCTGGAGGCCTTCGTGGGAGGAAGGCGTTGAGCCTGCAGGAGGATGGGCAGCACTAAAGGACCTGCAGCCCCCAGCAGAGGAGCGTATCCAGATCCGGAGGCCCATGCTCCTGAGCTTGGGGTGCAGGCAGGACCTTCTGGGGTTGCAGCTTCTACACCTTCAGACCTGGCCAGAGCCACGATCTTCTTTCTGAACAGTTGCTTTCGCCTCCTCCCACCGCTGGGAGTTCTGTGCAGGAGCAGGGTTGAACAGGGTTCAGGGGAGAGGTGCAGAGGCAGGCGGGCCCCTCCAGACTCCTGCACTGAGAGGCAAACCTCAAAGCTGGCCAAGACTCAGGCAGGCAGGTCCTCAGGCACCCAAGGGCCACATGGCTGTGTGGCTTCCCTTTGATGAACGAGGTGTGGCCCTAGCTGCTCAGAACTCTTTGATGCCTCAGGTTGAGCTGATGGTCGGGGGAGGGTTTCCAGGCCTCGGGGACACCCGAGTCCTAGTGCCTTGCTGACACTAAGCAGCTGGAGTATCGGTGCTCAGTAACTTCTGTGGACTCACAGTGGGTCAGGAGGCCCATCCAGAGCGTGGAGTGTCCCTCTGCTTTATGTGAACTCTTCCTTGTGAGAGCGGTCCTTGTCCATCACTGCGAAATCACACGCAGAGCAATGGGCAGTGGACAGAGGGCTGCGGCCCACCCCGTCTCCTCCCAGAGGCGGTCATCCCAGAAGAACGCTCCTGTTCCCTGTGCACGACTGAGGCCCTTGGGAGAGCGAGGCGGCGAGGACGCAGGCCCCCAGCTGCCCGTCTGTCATCCGCTGCGAGCTCTGCTGGCCTGGGGAGACAGTCCAGGTCCAATCACGGAGGACAGTGGAGGGCCGTCCGGCTGCCCCCGGCGGCCCACAGATGGTTTTAGGAGCCTGTCAGGAAATTCTGTGGCCCTAGGCCCAGGGCGACTTTTTATTTCCAAGTCTGTTATTGACTTTGGTATGAAGAAGATGATCTGCTCTTGTTGCTCAAGGTGACACAGGAAAGCCCCACCACCACGGTGTTTCTTGCACTAAGGGGCCCAGACCTTGGTTCAAATTTTGCCTTCCGACTGCAGGGGCAGCTCCAGCGACCACAGGGAGGTGCTTCCCCTTAAAGGTAGCAGCGTCCTGATGAGACATGGCACGCTAATCGAAAACACAAGTAAACTGAAAATTAAATTTAAAAGCCAATAATTTAGTATCTTCCTTGCCAGGACTGATGGCTTTCATTTGAGCGCGGGATGCGGCACTGTGCGGGGTCAGCGTGGCGCGGCCGACTCGGGCCTCTCCCGAGCTCGGGTGGAGTTGATTAATTTCTCGGAGCACAGCTTTGTCTTTCCCAGCTCAGTGAGCAACTTCATTTCGGCTGATGAGTTCAAACAGGGGTCAGAACAATCCTCATTTCTGACAATCCCACAAAATGGGAATTAATTTTATGAGTTAGTGCCACTGCGCGCAGAGAAGCTGGAAATAGAGAAGGTAGCGGAGCAGCCCAGAGGGGCCTGTGCACCAACGTTCCCCGGACGCCAGAAAACATCCGCCACCAGCGTCACCAGCATGGCCGGCCAGTCCCTCGGAGTCCGGGAGATCAGGGGACATCACCGGGCCTCCACTGCTAGCCAACGGCAGGGGCAACTTATCGATCTTAGAATTCTATGTTTAAATAATTTCTAGAATAGCATCTAAAAAAGAAATCTTTAAAATCCTTCAAGACCAAGGAAATCGTCTCCGAAGCAGGTCAGACACTGCCGTGACAATCACTGCTCCAGCAAGACATCTTTCATAAGTCCATCAGAACGCCGCGGAGGGCCGGTTAGAGGACAGACCCCTGGACCCTGTGGCGGACAGGAGCACAGTGAGCTCAAGGCCTTCCCAGGACTGACTGAGTCCCTGCAAACCCACATGCAGCTGTCCCACATCAGGACCTCAAGGTGACTGGATTGCTTCAGTTAAAATAATGTCCCAATCCAGTTTGCCTGGGTTCCTCACTAGAAGAGGCCATTGGCCACATGAGGGTGCCTGGAGAGCAGGGCCTCTGCAAACCAAGGAAGGAGGCCTCAGGACGGGCCAACACCTTGATCTTGGCTTCCAGCCTCAGAACTGCGGGACGGCCAATGCTGATGTTGAACCATCCTCCTGTGGAACTTTGCAATAGAGGCCTGAGCCAAGATAGGTTTCTTGATTATTAAGGAGACCACCCCCAACTCTGTCCTCTCTATCTAGTTACTTTGAGAATCAATGATAAAATGATGATAATAAAAAATAATAAAACGATAACTTAAATAATACGTCCCCAGCATATGAACTTGAGTGGATCCCAAGGATCCCTGTCAGGGGACAACCAAACTCTCGTTTCAGCCGACGTCATCTCTGTGGGGTTCTCCGTCTTCACATGTTGACTCGAAGGCCACGCCACTAGAGGATCTTCAGAAGTGGTGGTCTGGGGTGTCATTCAGAGCTCTGGGTTCAAGTGAAGACGGTCTTCTTATGCGCTCGCTCCTCGTCCCCCGGCTGTCCAGCTATGAGCCACGCTGCCCTCACAGGTCTGCTTTCTGCTCCCAGGGCTGAAAGGACCCTTTGGGCAGTAGGATCCCAAGTGAGAGAGAGACTGAGCACCTGGCCCAAGGCCCCAGCTGGCCATGAGTCTCAGTCAGCTGGGTCTGCACGTCCCTCAGCAGGCAACAGCCCGGCCAGATGTCCAGGCAGCCAGGAACGGGCTGCAGATGACCAGCGGACCTCACACTGCAGGCAAGACCAGAGGCTGCAGAAGGAGGGAAAGAGGTGAGCCCTTCCCAGGTCCTTTGTCACCACTGGACCAAAGTCAAACCCAACCAAGGCCTGGAGGGCAGGAGGACATTCCCAGGGTGGGAAGGCAGGTGTCAGCTGGCCCAGGAGGCAGGCACTGCGGCAGCCTGTGCAGATGTCAGCCACCCTCTGTCCTAACACCCAAGTGCAGGGACTTGGGTGAGCCTGTGAAGCAGGGCCTGATAGGTGCTTGCAACCACAGGACACCTGATTACCTCGTTGGTAGGGAGTTAAAAAAAAAAACAGGAAATCTTTAAATAACGCTCATGGTCTATCAGAAAAAAAAAAAAAAAAAAAAAGAACACCTTCCATAAAGCATTGACTTTGTGTATTGGCTACATGACTTTGGTCAGCAGAGGAGCAACCTCAGCCTACTAGGATGTGAAGGAGGAGATCTGCCTCACTCGGTGAGTGCAGAGGCAGGTGGCCCACCTGAGAGGTGTGGGCCTGTGAAGGGTGGGCCTGCAGTGTGTGAGCCACCCAACACCCAGGGGAGGTCACCACCCCTCTGCCTCCTCTGGTCTCAGCTCATGAGGGTGGGCAGCAGTGTGCCTCGTTCACACCCATTGGGACAGAGATTCACCCCCGGTAAAGCAACCTTGCCCCACATCTCAATGGTGCATGAATAATACCCTGGTTTCTCCAACTCTCAATTGTCAGTGAGACTGATGCAAAGTTCACAATTGGTCCAGAGTCTGTGGTGCAGTCAACAGGCCTAAAATCGTAAAGAATTCGATCATAAAGCAAAGGTGACAGAAAATGTGCAAGAGGCCCTGGAATGATGACTCTGGCGGTGACACTACCCTGTCTACAGAGTCACCGTTCCCCACCCAGGACCATCTGGACTAGAGAATGTGGATTGTTTGGTCTGAAAAATGGGAGGCCTGCCCCAGAGAGTGAGGGTTGGCAAGGGGGCCCTCTCTGGGGGACCAGCTCAGGGAACGGGAAGCGTCCTCTCTCGAGAGCTGGCACTGCCCATCTGCAGGACTTGCACTGTGGACTAAGGGGACGGGGTTGTCCTCTCCAGGGAGCCAGGACTGTGAATCCTAGAGACCTGGGTCACCTACTCTGGGACACTGGGACTGTCCATTCTGGAGAATGGGGGTTTCCTACCCTAGGGGCTGGGCCTCAGGCCTGGGCCAGCCAGGTTCAGCTCCAAGGAGTGTGCCCTGCCTGTGCATGTGTGCACATCCCATCGTCTTGTCCATGGCCTTGAAGCTGGGCGTGGGCAGAAGAAGGGTGGTGTGAAGCTGTCTTATACCTGGACGACACTAAGAAATCACAAAGCTTCAGGAAGCAGACCCAAGGTCCCCACATTCCTGTTCCATGGCACACTGCTGACTGCATCTGAGCTCCACTATTCCCTGTGAGGGTCCCTTTGGCCGCCTTCTGATTCTAGGAGTTAGTCATGGTCATACACATGGTGCTCACACAGACACAGAGATTAATAAGTACCGAGCGCAGCACCACAGGACGAGCCTGAGTTAAGGCTCCAGGATTCCACCTTGGCCTGTCTCAGCCCATCTCCCCTGACAGGAGTGGATGAGGGTCTGCCAGGCCAGGCTCCTGTGCAGAACTCGTCCCTCCTGGCCTGAGCCCTGCAGTAGGGAGCAAAGGGCTGCCTGTCCCCTGGAATGGGAAGGCAGGAACGCAGCCCAGATGGTCAGGAAGTGGGCTTGCAGCCTCTCCTCACCAAAGCAAAGCATGCAAGAGCTGTCCATCTGGGCTAATTGCACCCTGGCACAGCTATGAGCATCGGGGGCCCCTCCTCTACAAGCAGAGGGACAGCCCCCACAATGCCAGCTTATTTCAGGGCAGGACGAGGTGATTGTGCAGGATGCATTTCCCCATTGCCCTTCCAGCTGTTGGGGAACATCCAGGGTAAAAATGCTTCCATATTTCTGCAGTTGCAGGGGCCACTGATGGACAGACCACAGCAGACACATCACACGGTGGTGGAACTCTGTGACCAGGTGTCCCAAGGCCAGGCCTGCAGGTCACCTTCCCACTCATGGAAGGGAGGACCTTGTGTAGGTGAAGTATGGCAATGAGCGGATGTGTTCACACCCCTCAGCACACACACTGCATGGTCTGCTCAGCATGTTATTTGCATGTAAATCAGGAGACCTCATTTTCAGAGATTCTCATCCTCATTAACTGCCCGTGGAACTCTGTGAACACAGGAACCCAGGTGGGTTGACTTGGCCACGTGTGCTCAGCAATCAAGGAGTGACGATTTTTTGAAGATGTCCCTTCCTCAGTGTCCTCACAAGTCAGCCGATCCTTGTGAGAACTCACTGCCGCTCCAGAAAGCCTTGAGAGAAGCTGACTCGTGCGTCACAGCTCTGCACTGGGATTTCCAGCCTCCCCTCCATGCCAGAAGGTTCCAGAAAGTGGAAGCTACAGACTTCTAACTCCTGCATCCCAATGTCCAAAAGAGCATTGGAAGAATGACAGGTCAAGGGGTAAATTGAAATTTCCCCTGCATCCTTAGAGCAGCCGGACTCCTAGCCCCAGGGGCCCTGGGCTCCCAAGGTGCAGGTGAGCTGCTGGGGAGGACTCGGTCCCAGGGCCAAAGCCACGGAGTTGCTGGACTTCACCCGACTCCTGCTGGGAGCCATCAGCCAAGTAGGTATGACAAATTCCTTGCCAGCTTACTCCCATGCTGTCTAGTGGAAGGACTTCTGAAAGGTGACCTTGCTCAAGGACCAGGGCAGGATCCGTGTTTAGGGTGTTCCCCCTTTAGAATAGGGCAATTTAGCATAATAGGAGAGTAGGGTGTTTCCCCTTTAGAATAGGGTGGTTTAGTAATAGGAGATTAGGGTGTTCCTCTTTTGGAATAGGGCGTATCCTGCTGCTGAGTTCCTCTTGAGTGCTTAGGGTCAGACAGTATATTTTGGGAGACAGAAGCCCATGCGGAGTGGATTTAGGCAGGAGGGGATTTGGGAGAGAGTGGATTTGGGCAGAGAACGTGGATTTCCCCAGAACGTGTTTGTAGACGGCCGGTGTGAGTTCGGGAATAAAGAATTGCTGTTTGAATCTACAAGCTGTGTGGAGACTCGTGATTTGTGCCCAGCAAAAGACTGCGGCATCTGGTGGCTCGTACGCGGAACGCCTGAAGCTTGGGGGTAAGTGAAATTACTCGCCCCTGAAGGAGAGCGAAAGAATGGGTGAGCATTTCAAAAAACAGTGTGTTCTTGTTTTAATTTATTTTGTTTTTATTTCAAGTTGCCTGTTCCTAGAACTTTCTCAGGCAAACTGGGGAAAATGGTTGACTCAAGGTTTTAAGTTGTTCGCCTCCGAGGAAGAGAAATTGTTAGAGAAAAAAGGCAACCCAGTAAGACCAAGAACAATTAGGGCATATGTTGATACAATACAAAAATGTAGCCCATGGCTTTTTAAAGACGAGTTATTAAATATATCATTGGGACCATCATGGTATCCTGCAGAAGGATTTTTCTTCAACGAGAAAGAGATGGTTAGTTCTGTTTACTACATTTGTCTAAGATCTTGGTTTCTACAAAGTTCTAATTAATTTACAAAGCTAAAGTGTTAAAATTCAACCTCTAAATATAAAAATCAAGTACTCTTTACTTATTAAGTTCCATAAGGTAATATATTTAATCATTATGTGTGTCTTCATAAATTGGTGAATGGAAAAAAAAGTTTAATATTGCTTTGGTCTATGTCTTTGCTGAAACAAGGTTACTAAGAGTTAAGATTCTATCAGGTGTAATTTATGTACAAAGAGTATAAGAAGTTTCAGTTGGGTTTCAATTACAGTATTATAGTATCATAAAAAACATGAAAGTCTTTCATCTTCTTAAAGTGGAGTAATTTGTCTAAATCAGAAATTTTAGAAGAGTTATTTCAGAATGTGAATTTATAAAAAGGGTTAACGGCTAAAAAAGAGATTAAAAGATTCAAGATGTAAAAATATATTTTAATATAAAAGGTTAATAGAAAAATAAATGTTTCTAGATGAGATAATCTCTGTTTTAAAGTAAAAAGTTGTAAAATGCCATTTAAAAAGATTTTGAGGAAACTAGACTTACTTTTAAAGCTTGAGAAAGGAAGAAAGAAAAAATAAGGGTATTTGTACATGGCAGATTGAGACAAAGCTTCTTAATGGAGTAAAAAAGGCCTTTGGTTGAAGGGCAGCCATGTAAACTAACATTAAGTGATTTAAACAGAATCTAAGCCTCGTTTAAAAGAGTGAAGCTGTAGGTGGTGAAAAAGTACATTTAAAAGTACAGTATAGATGATAATTGGAAGGCTTTAAAAGGTTAATTTGAAGGTGGTTAAGATGCCTTCATGATGGAGGAAAGATTGCATCATTCGAAACCTAGTTAATCTTAAAAATTGGAAAGGGGTATATATCCCCCAAAGATAAACTTAAAATAACCCTTTTTACTCTAAACTTTTTAAATTTGGATTCATCAGGACTTAGTGCTGCGGAAAGGCATATGTATCCAAAAAATGTGCATAAGCCTAAAGTTCTTTGGAAAGATATTCTAACAGGACAATGGAAAGGTCCAGACCCAGTGATTGTCTGGAGTCGGGGCTCTGTTTGTGTGTTTCCACAGGGAGAACAGCAGCCGATTTGGATTCCAGAAAGACAAACTAAAACGATTTCTACAGATCAAAAAGAAGATGATTTGACTCAAATCCATAATAGCTGATATCTAGAACTCCAGCTTGGCCATTCTTACATCTGCAACAGTGATTAACCAGGATGCTTTTTTCAATATCTATTTTATTATTGCATTTTTCCACATCATAAGGTTCTATTTTTATTTTTTGAGCTCATACAAACCTAGGTTAATGTTTTTCTGATCAGTTTTATTTTTTGACTATAGAGTTTTTAAACATTGCAATGGAGATTTCACCTAGGTAAAGCTACAAGGCCTTTATTATTATCTTATGTGTTGTACGTTTGTTTGCACATTTGTGTTTTGTGTTGTATGTCTGTGTGTGTGTATTTCATATATGAGGAGCGCTCATGAGAAAATGGATCCGAATTTTTTTTTTTTTATTCACGTGATTTAAATGGCTTAATTTAAATTAGGTAAACAGCTGTTAAAGATTGTTTTTAAAGGTGCTTAACATATCTGCTTGTTTACTAATTTAAATCAGGTAAACAGCTGTTAAGGATTGTTTTTTAAGGAGGTTAACAGATCTGTTTGTTTACTTTCACCTTTCCTTTTCATTATATTTAATAATTCTTTTCAGGTTAATGTCTTTTTAGCATCATTGCCAGAATTCCTATCTTCATCCCAATGAATATAACTCAACAAGTATGCTCAATCAAGGAGTCAACTTACTTTGGGAGGAAACGGACTTTGGGAGGAGACGGACAGATTGATAGATTCCTCCCCTTTGAACTGCTTACAGAACTTGCCTGGACTATGTAACTACGTTTAGTGCAGCAAATTGTGGTAATGCTGGCATATCTTTGCTGATGGTGTCACCAGTGATCTTTGCTGATGGTGTCACCAATGATGCAATTTTTCCAAAGGAACTGTCAATTGGCTTGGTGTCGTGGCATTTCTGTATCCTCCTCCCTTCTGCTAGTGATGGTCTAAATTTGGGGGCCAATGGCTATATGCTGGACCGGCAGTCAATGACGGGTAAGAGCCATATGTTGAACTGGACAACCTACCAGGCACGGTCCTTAAGCCACATTACTTGTTGTTTAATTAATCAGAAGGGGGGAGATGCTGGGAGCCATCAGCCAAGTAGGTATGACAAATTCCTTGCCAGCTTACTCCCATGCTGTCTAGTGGAAGGACTTCTGAAAGGTGACCTTGCTCAAGGACCAGGGCAGGATCCGTGTTTAGGGTGTTCCCCCTTTAGAATAGGGCAATTTAGCATAATAGGAGAGTAGGGTGTTTCCCCTTTAGAATAGGGTGGTTTAGTAATAGGAGATTAGGGTGTTCCTCTTTTGGAATAGGGCGTATCCTGCTGCTGAGTTCCTCTTGAGTGCTTAGGGTCAGACAGTATTTTTTGAGAGACAGAAGCCCATGCGGAGTGGATTTAGGCAGGAGAGGATTTGGGCAGAGAACGGAGTGGATTTGGGCAGAGAACGTGGATTCCCCCAGAACGTGTTTGTAGACGGCCGGTGTGAGTTCGGGAATAAAGAATTGCTGTTTGAATCTACAAGCTGTGTGGAGACTCGTGATTTGTGCCCAGCCGAGAGACTGCGGCAGACTCCCATGACTCACACGTTGCCAGGCCCCTGCAGCCTGCCCTGGAAGCCCTGTAGGGTCACGGGACGCCTGCCCCAAGGCAGAAGCAGGTGACTTCCAGCTGGGAGAAGCAGAGAGAGGGGCTTAATCTCAGGAGAACCTGCTTCAGGCTGCTGCAATGTTTCTAATTCATCTTCACGGTCTCCTCTGGTGCTCCAGGTTTGTGTTTGGGGATTTTCTAGGCGGATTACGGAGTTCCACCAGACTAAGTGTGGCGGCTCAATGGGCCCCTCCCTGTGTGCGCAGACAGGACTGTATCTCCCAGGCACCCTTCCAGGAGGTGAGAGATAGAAACAGCATTGTCCCCTGACTCTACAGAGAGCAGGGCAAGTGACTTCAGAAAGCACACAAGACCCTGGACGAGGTCGGAACATGGTCTTGGCACAGGCCAAGGTTGGAGGCCCTCTCAGGGCTTGAGAAGACCCCAGCCAGAGTCTAATCTCCATGCAGGGTGCACCCAGCCCACCAGAGGACACGCCTGACCACTTTTCCATGGCACAGCACTGACCCTCACCAGGCCTGTGGCTGCGGCCAGATTCTTCACCTCCATCTCGTGGTTTGTAAAAGGGGACCACAATAGCCCCACTTCTTGGAGGGGTGGGAGGGTGAAGTGCCATCTTGGAGACATGCTCAGAATGGCCCTCAACACAGGAAGTCCACAGCTCTGGGTGTCCCCTTTTGCAGGCCATTCCAGGTCAGGTGAGCTGTATCTGGAGTTTACACATAGCCCCTGACCCAAGCCTGCAGGACAAGTACCCATTGGGGGAATGTCCCCTGGCTCCCCGTGGGGGAAACTCCCCTGTAATTCCCAGCACAGGGAGGAGAAGGTCTCCTCTGCCCACCCTGCACCAGCCTGGCCAGTCCTGCTCACACGCTAATGCACAGCCCACAGGGACCCCAGTGGGGGCCTGCCATGGCCTACATGCCTGTGACCCACAAAAGGTCTGTGTTGAAACCCAAGTCCAAGTTAAGGTGTAGGAGGCGGGAACTTCAGAAGCTGTTTGGGTGCTCTTCTGACTGGGAGAGTCACCTTATGAGAGATGCCCCAGAGAGAGCTCCCTGCCCTCCTAGCACATGAAGACGCAGCAAGTGGGTGCATCTACCAACCAGGAAGCAGCCCTTACTGAGGGCACCTTGACCTTGAACTCCAGCCTCCAAAACTGAGTGAAATCAATTAGTGTTTACCGTCTGGTGTGTGCCGTTCTTTGACAGCAGCCCAAACAGCAAGTCAGACTCCCTAAGGCCCACCTTGCTGCAATGCTGGGGGCCTGGGCTCGAAGTTTCCCCTGCAGCTGCAGGCTGGGGAGACCCTGTGCTCACCCAGGAAACCTCAGGTTGCTTGAGGAGCCTCCGCTTCCTGGGAACACCCTGCGCGGTTTTCTACAGGTGGACCCCACAGGTTCCTTGCTCCAGGACTGCACAGGTTCTCCTATAAGCTGGCCCATGGCTTTGGTGCAGGTTTACGGGGCCTCTACTCCCACAGTCAGGATGATGCCGTCACCCGGGATGTGGTAGGAATGGGACCCCCCAGGGGATGTGACAGGACCGGACCAGGTAAGGCCTAGATGGCTACCTATTGAAATTGGAGTTTGAAAATTAACACCAACCAGTTTTCAAATGGAGTTCAAAGTCCTAGAAAACTCATTTGAGAGAAGAGAACTGGGTGCTTCCATGCCCACAAACCAATGTTGCTTTAGACCACCTTGTCCTCTCCCCTGTTGCTGGAAGGCAGGGACAGGTGAAGGAGCTGGTGAAGCTCCAGTGACCATCCACCCAATAGACAGGAAGCGCCCACAGACCTGCGCAGAGGGGCTCCATGCTGCACCCAGGACACACATCTTCACAGCTTCCAAGAGCTCAGAGTCGGGGTGCAGGAGACATGGGGGCTCCGGGCAGGCCAGTGTGAGAGCTGAGTGACCAGGTGTGCAGTGCAGGGTCGCTCATCCACCCGATGGACGGCAGTGGAGAGGGTGCCAGAGGAATAGCAGGTGCAGCCAGGTGGAGAGGGCAGGACTCCCTCTGGACCCACCATAGGACCCAACTGGCAGGCAGCAAGGAACTAGCCGGGCTAGCGCAAGCACGAGATCTGCGAATCCTCAACAATGGCATCTTCATGAATTTTTCAGACAGCTGAGTGTTGTTGAAGACCATCTCCTCCCCTCAATTCCCAGAGCTACAGTGCCATCTTTGTTTTTGAAAAACTGTCACATAACGGACACTCCCATACTATCTTTGGTTGACAAAATTAAAGGATGTCCATACCATTGGGACTCTCAGATTAATTTTTTCATGTAATGTATCATGATAGCCAAAGATTCCTCCGAATGGAGATTGTTCTTCCAAACAGACAGCTAGCAGAGAATCGGAAGGTCAAGGGCACGGATTCGGGGTTTGCCGGTATTTTTTCCTTTAAGGTGGAAAGACCTAGGGTTTCTGGAGCACGGGCTGAGCTGGTTGGGGAGTGTCAGCAGAGGAAAGGAGTAAGGGGGGTATTCTGCAGCGTCTCCTTGCAAATCAGCACAGAAGCAGAAAAGACCCGCCTTCAACATTGTATAATCAGGAGCAAAATAAATTAGAAACGTTTTTTCCTGGCTCTCCCGCCCCCACTGCATCCACCTCCCTAAGTGAATGGTGTGTGCCTGAGCCTGGGGCCATTGCTGTCAGTGGGTGACAGTCAAATTATTCTAGCCCCGGGCACATTTTATTTACATAATTGCTCTTTGGGCAGATTCCTCCACTTTTCTGCAGAAACCCTGGCTCTTTCATTGACATCATTCTCAAACTCCCACTTCCCCTCCATGGTTCATATCCCTGAAAAATAATTATAAGCTTTGATATATAAGAAATCGTTACCCACTGATTTAGATAATGAAATAATATAAACTGCAGCAAGACGTTCTATGATTCTTACATGCTTCCTGCTGTCTTTAACATCATTTAATGATTTTTTGATTTTCATTGTAAAGTAAAAAAAAAAAAAGAAAAAAAAACTTCAAATTTGAAACAGCAGAGACATCAATGCTGGGAAGCAAAGAAGGCATTTTATCTTATTTTCTGTATGGTAGTGAAGCAAATTTTAAAAGAGAAAAATCTTCAAAGACAGTCTGCAATCACTGCATGTTTTAATGAGAATCAGGCCGCTTGGTCAGAAAGCACATCCCCATCACCAAATTGGGCTATCGACATCTATTTTGTCATTGGAGAAAATCTATCTCATTTATCAATCCATCCTTCTCTTGCCATTTGCTGTAATCAGAATACATGCAAATAATAATTGACAACTGGCTATCAGGAGGAAAATAAAGGCACTGTTAACCATCAGTAGCATAATGTGACATTGTATATTTGATGGAAAAACTGTTACCTATGCTTTTAAGATGTTTTCTTCTAATAGTCAAAGTAATTGGTTGATTATAAAAACTCATATAATCCTAGAATGCAGAGAAAGGAAGTAGAAAATATTCATTATACTGACGGGTAGGGAATACTTATCCTCTTACCCTCTTATCCTTTATAACGAGGGATCTGTGAATTTAACTGAAGAAAGACAGGTTAATAGGAGAAAAAAGAATACACATTTTCATATTTCACATGAAGAGTTCTCAGAAGAAAGAGAACCTCAAAGAGGCATTCGGCTCCGGGGACTAGTATGCCATTCTCGCCAGTGCAGGGTTTGGCTTCAAGAAATAGCAAATCATGAGAAAGTGACCAGGAAACAAGTCAGGAGACAAATGGAGGAAAGTCATGTTGGATGGTTTGGTCTCCGCGCTGACTCCTGTCTCCAGTGACAGCGGTCACTCTCTGCTGCTTGGCTGGGGACAGGGGACACCTTCACAAAGGGAGACCTCCTCCTGGCTTTTACAGAATGTCATAGGGCAGACAAGCCCCTGGGTCACTGATTCTCTGTTGGCTTGGACTCAATAATCCTCCTGCCCAAGTGGCTGGCTTGGGGGTTGGAGAGCCTGAGGCCGCAGTCCCAGGGCCCAGAGGCGACCTCCTCTGGAGGGCACCACCAAAGGACACCAGCCCGCGGCGCTGTGCAGAGAAGCTGTCTCGAGGCCTCCTGTGAGCATAGCTTTGTGAATTGTGTGAGTTAGTCACTGTTGTGTAACAAGTGGCTAAAAACCTCCACGGCTCACACAGATGGACCATGGTGGCTCTCATTTCTGAGGGGCGTGGCGGGGCTCTGTGGCCAGCTATGCAGCGGATGCCCCACAGGTTTGGTGGTTCCAGAAAGCAAGCCCGCTCAGCCCCGCACAGCTCCTCACCCCCCAGGAGGCGGACCACCCTCGCGTGGCGGTCACAGCTCTGGAGACCCACCAAAGAGCAGAGCCCTGAGCCACGCAGGCCCTGTCCAAGCCTGCTGGAAGAGCTCCTCCATGGTCAGAGCAGGACCCCCAGGGCCCTTGCCGGAGGACACTTCCCAAGCACTGTGGAGAGAGCAGAGCTCACTGTCACTGCAGCCACCCTCAGGTCACCCTTCTGTTCTCCTCTGCTTCATTCCACTCCCCTCACCCCACGGTGTCTCCCGTCCGACACCCCCCACCCCCTTGAGAAAACCCAGCCCTAGGAGCGGACTCCCCACTTCCCACTGATCCAGTGCCCTTATTCAGGACGTACCTCCCATTCCTCCCTGCCTCTGCCACTCCCTGGAGCCCCGGCCCTCACCCTGGATCCAGTCTCTCCCAGGCTTTTGATATTATGTATTTTATAGGAATTTGTCGATCTCAGTGTTTATCTTGGTGTTGTATGTGGTAGGGTCGATGACCACAGTCCTCCTGACCTGCACCTCCTCTCCCTGGTTTCTGTGGCCCGTGTCTGTGCCCAAGCCAGCTGGAGATCCTTCTTCCCTACTTCCCTCGGCTCACAAACAAACTAGCCATTTCCTGTTTAAAACAAAGGCAACAAGACCAAATAAATGTGTTTTCTTCAGCTTCAACTCCTTTTTTTATATTGACTTCTTATTTGATGGCTAATAAATTCAATTACTGGTTTTAATAGTTTGTATAGTAAGTGTTCTACAAACTTGGTAAATACTTGCTTTCCAGTGGTTACAACTTTATTTTTTATTTTTTATTTTTTACCCTTGTTTTATTGGGTTTTCTTGTATCCAGATCACAGGTTGAAATGCCATGGTGAGAGCTGACAGTCACAGGATTCTCAGGTATAGGGACAAAAATGTACCAGGAGTCACTATCAAGTTCAAGTTCACATTTTCTTTGATTTTTTAATTTTATCATAAAAAGATAATTTCCTTTGTTCCTGTTTGCTGAAAATCTTCTCAGGTATGAATTTTATCAGACACTTGCTTTATACTCAACAAAGAACGAATCCTGTGATTTTTCTCCTGCATTCCACTAATGTGGTGAAACACAAAGATTCATTTTCAAGGGTTGAGGTAAATATATGTTTTAATAATCATGTTGGCTAGGATAGATTATTCATTCTATACACAACTGATTAGGGATACTAGGGTTTTCTCCAGGGCTTTTATTCCTTGTTGCTAAAAAAAAAAAAAAGGAATCTAATTTTTTTTGTTTATAATGTCCTTGTCAGATTTTGATTTCAAGACTATGCTAACCTCATAAAATAATTTGGGAGTTGATTCTATTTTCTGAAAGAGTTTGGATTAAATTGGTTCTACTTATGTAAATATTTGGAACTGTTCATAGCGGGGGCTCTCTGTGTCAGAAATTTTATTGTTGGGCAGGTTTTATTGTTGGGTTCAATATTGTTACAGGATCTATAAGATTTTTATGTATCCTCTCGTTGATTTTGATATTATGCATTTTTATAGGAATTTTTCGATCTCTAGATTATCTTGGCATTGAATGTGTCCTCTTAGAAGCAGCATACGGTTGGAGTTCACATTTTTATACAGCATAACAATCTTTGCAATTTAAGTGGATGGTGTAGTCCACTTAGGTTTAGTGTGATTACATGTATCTAGAACAGGGTTGACCATCTGGTTATTTGTTTTTAGTTTGTTTTGTTCTTCACCTTTACTCTTCATCCTCCTCTGTCCTCACCCTGCTCTGCGCTGAGGTCAGCCCCTCCACAGGAGGCCAGGCTGGAGGGGGTGCCAGTGCCTTGCAGGGGTGACTTCCTTCTCTGCGGCTTGCTGTTCCATGACACAGCTGGGTAGTGAGCTGGGGCTGCGCCTCTGCAGGCAGCTGCGACCCCAGATCCCTGCACTTAACGGCATCTTTGGCTGTGGTTGTCAGACCTGCACCGTGGTCCAGGCCTTGACCCAGGTTTTCAGTGTCTGATGCACTTTCCTCCTGGATTCTAGTCACTGTGGACACCTTGCTTTATTGCAGTTGGCACACGTCATACGAAACGTCTTCCCTTTGTTTTGCCTCTTCTGCGTTTTGACGAGGGCAGAAGTATTAGAGGAAAACCCACCCCTTGGTTCTGGCTTCCAGGTCCTCAGCACCAGTTCTTGGCTGCCCATGGAAATGGCTCTGGGAAGTCCGTGGACCCCCGACTCTGTCCAGCCAGTATTCTGAGAGAGCTTGCTAAACCACAGGTCCAATCACCAGCCTCAGGTGTGGACGATCCTCACACATGGCCTGCCACATGAGAGACGCCAGTAAAGGCCAGGATGGGCAGTCTGAATGGAAAGATGGCACCGGGGGTCCTGGAAACCCACCCAGCCCATGCCCCTCCCTGGAGCACACTGAAGGTTTCCAGAGAGGACACCAAACAGGTCTCAGCCACTGGCTCAGAATGCTCTGGCAAATGCTGGAACTGCACCGGAGGCTCTGGGAGCAGACAGGGACCAGGACAGCAAGGGCGGGAAGCACAGCTGGAGGAGAGCTGATGCCCACAGCCTTGGCAGCAGCTCTGCGTGCCAGGGCTCAGGAGCCCCAGAGCAGACAAAGTGCTGTCCAACACTCAGCTTGGCATGGCGACCACAAGCCAGAGTTGGTGCTCCAAGAGTGTCTGAAACAAAAACCAACAGCCTTTGTCCCTTCCAACTTGACCCCTACTGAGGCATTTAAGTAAAACATGGGAATTTAATGTCATCCTCCAAACGTTGATCACAGCCAAAACTATAGCGTGTGGCCTGCACAGGAGCAGGCTGGGACTCTCCACATCCAAGATGGGAGCTGGTAGCCCCAGACTTAATGGTGGCACAGGGAGGCTGTGCCTGTCCAGTGGAAACCTGTCGTCCAGCCTCAAGGCTTGTTTTCAAAATAACTGAGGGAGACACTTCCTACAAGAACAGAACTGAGACTCACAACCTTCCCAGCGCAGTGCAAAACCCAAAAGACTTAAGAAATCCCCGTCCTCTCACTTGTCTTCCGTGTTCAGAATAGCCGCGTTTTCATCTGGACCCAGGAGGAGTGCAGAAGGCCAGCAGCTGGTGTGCACCCAGCGTCTCACAGGACACACAGCACCACTGAGGAAAAGGAGTGCAGAGCTGTAAGTCTGGCTTCAGAGCCCCGGTGTGGGGTGTGGACTTCCACCCAGCTGGCCACTGCAGGCCCACCACTGCCATGTGTCTTGGTCATAATCAAGCAATGCTGGCACACGTTTGGCTGAGACGAACTGATGCATGCAGCACATAGTAAGGCTTCAAACCAGGCATCGGCGAGGATTCTGTCAACATAAAGCCTTTTCCTGGTGGCCAGTGCTCAGAGGCCAGCTTTGACATTCAAGATAGACAGCAATGACTTCTAAGAAGACGGTAAATTGCAAAGGATGGAAAATCCCTCACTGTATCTGCCTATAAGCTGGTGCATCCGTCAGCCTTGGGGAGGGTGTGCTGCAGTAATGAGCAGTCCTGGCAGCTCATTGGTGGCCAGTGCACAGGTTGTTCCTCTTGCCCATTGCTTGCCAGTCATGGGTTGATGCAGCCCTGCCCCACTGCTGCCCTTCCTCAGGGTCTGACCAAAGGAGCTGGCTCCACCTGGAGTGGAGGACACTAACACTTTGCCTTTACTTTGTGAGTCTCTCTTGGAAGTGTCATGTGTCAGTTCCACCAACACTGCATTGGCCTTAGCACATCACATGGCCACCTGCTGTGCATGGAGTCCAGGGAACCATGAGAACCCTCCCGTTGCAGGGCTGAAGCCACTGCGAGAGCACAGGCCAGTACAGCAGGTGTTCTGGGGACAGAGCCTAGAGCCAGCTAGCTCTCTGCAGTACACTAGGGGATGTTAACAGCCTGGAAGGGGGGCTCTGTGGGAGCGACCTCAGGTAATGTCCACACAGGTACCTAAAACCCTAGTTGAAACCCAAGATGAAGTGTTGAAAATACAAGGTGCAGCGTATGAAGAGTACTTTCTACACTCCCAGCACATTTTATCAGGGCTTCTGGATATATGTAGTGGGAGTGGAGAGCTTAGAACTAAGATCTGTCCATGTCTAATATCCACCCTAGCAGATAATCTCCAACATTAACCAGCAGCCAATGACCAAAGGTGCTGTTTAGGGAAACCCCATTCCTACTCCTACAGTGGAGTGAGCTGGAGACACAGGAAGCAGAACCATTGCTAACAGTTAGAAGTGGGGACGTCAGAGGCGACAACACTTTTGGGCCTGGAGGGAGGCCCAGCACCAGGTATGTACGCAACAGGGATCAAGCAGCAGTGGCCTGCTTTGGGGAGACCCACTTTCCCACTCTGTCCACACGCCTGAGCCCCTGTGCTCTGCTGGTCTTGCCTCAGTGATGAATTCCCCAGAGATCAGAGACACACAGCTGACACCCTAAAATTTAAAAACTCAAGCTCTGGGATTGAGGGTGCTTCCCTTGCAATTGCTGCTCATTCATCGGCGGACCTGATGGATGGAAGCTGTTCAGTGCTCACCTGCTGAACCTGTGGGTCCATATCAGGTGTCTGTTCAGCCCAAATGCTGCTGAACCCACAGTAGAGGCTGGCCTGTGGCATGGCTGCAAAGCACCACAGGGACTCCTCCACACCCTGGGTGACGGAACAGCAGGCTCCCTCCACTTCTGCAGAAACAGAGCTGTCTCCCTGTCTGTCAGTAGGGACAAGCACCCCAGCTCCTGGGCTCCTGTGCTCTGTAGTGGTGTCTGCTCAGAGGAATTCTCAAAACCTGTCACTCTTCCTTAGTTAATCCCACCTATTTCTGCTAGCTACATATTTGTTAATCTTACCTCTATAAATGGACCTTAAATAGCTTGCTGGTATCTTCATTTTCAATAAAAGTACAGCCAGCTCTGTCCACTGCCCTCATCTACTGCAGCTGGAGGAAGGCAATGGTGATATGGTGAAAGCCACCTGGGTCCTGAGCCAGCGTGGGCACCCTGACCTGCTACACAGAACCAAAGTCACCTGGGTCCACAGGAGCAAGTCCTGAGCCAGGGTGGGCACCCCGACCTGCTACCCAGAGCCAAAGTCGTGCAGAATTCTTCCCTCATCCTGTTGTTTGGTGGATGAGCAGTGGTCTTCCTGCCAGCAACAGATCAGACGTCGGCTTTCCATGGAACTTCCAATTTACTCACTAGCTTTCTAGACTTCTCCTTCACACGTGGAGGGGAACTCGGGTGTCACTCCCATCGGCCTAGGAGGGAGATCAGAGAGGCGAATGAGGCCTTGCCCCACAGCTCAGAGGGTGCTGATGCTCCTTGGGAAAATCCCCGGGGCTGCACACAGGTGGCTGACTGCCCAAGCACTGGCTTTTATTAATGCAGCCTCTGTGTGTGACGCAGAGGAAAACTGAAATCGAACGTGAGAGCATGTGTTTAATTGCATCTTTAAAAGAAAACTTAATTGTTACTCAATTGTCCCTTTCTAATGATTTCTAAAAGACAATTAAAAATATATACTCCCATGAATCGAAGAGAAGTCGATCATCTCAGCATATTGTAGTTCATGTGTTGGATAGTAATTAAACCTCTGTCACTTACAGTCCCAGTCAGTTACAGGAGATGTCCACGCTCAGCCAAGTGAACGAGAAGGCAAGGCTGGCCTGGTCAGACACAGCACAATCACTGTCTCTCATAAATTGATGGCCCTATGAAGGGCCCCCCAGGGTGCTCTCCCCACTCAATCCGCTGGTGTGTTGACCCATAGGGGCTCTTGACAAAGAACTTCTGAACGCAGGAATAGAGAAGCCAAGGCACCTACCTGCCCCAACGCCCACCTGGTTCCAGGTCCCAGGTGCCAGTCTTTGGCCTGCCAGCGCCATCACTGGTCTCTGCCACCACGTGCCTGGCACAAGTCCCTGTTCCCAGGGTCTATACTTGGAGAACCCATTCCTGAGTTGCACTCACCAGGGGCCCAGCTCCAGGGTCTTCTATTGGCCGTCTTCTGACCCCCTCCACATTCAGGTCTCCAGTCCTGCTGGAAACCCCAGTGGAAGTGGTGCATGCAGGACTAGCTCCCTGCTCCCCTGGGGAGTGCTTTCCCCAGCACCATCTATGAACCCACCTCTGCTGGTGGTAGCCCTGCCCGGATCCCATGCTCCTTACTGGTGCCCTTGGCGTCTTAGGGAATCACAGGGGCTGCGGTCCTTATATAAAATGGTGCAGTGCACAGTCTCAGTGTTTGTCTCCTGCCACTTTCTTCAAATGTCCACATCACCTGCAGGGCACTGCTGTATGAAAATCCGTCCTGCTGTCCTGGATGGAGATGGGACAGCAAAGATCTGCATGTGCACAGCGGATGCACAGCTTGGCTCTGTCTGATCTGGCTGACTCCACAGAAGTGAAAGTTGAGGACGCCAGGGCCGTGGGGCTTGTATGTGCCTGGCTCGACCTCTGTGCCCTGCTTGGGCTGTGGCTCCATTTGCGGGTCTTTGGGTCAATGCCGCACTGTTCTTACTACCAGAGTCATGTGCTTCTTAACATCTACAGGGCCAGCCTGCTGTCTTTTTGTTCTGTAAAATGAGCTTGGATCTTCATAAAAATGTATGATTCTATTAAATTTTAAGTTTCTCTGGGTGTAGTGTTGCATACCTGCCATTCCAGTGGTTCAGGAGACGGAGGCAATAGGGCCACAAGTTAGTGAGGCCCTAGGCAACTTGGCAAGACCCTGTCTCAAAAACTAAAATAAAATAAAATAAAATAAAATAAAATAAAATAAAATAAAATAAAAGGTCTGGGATGTAGCTCTGTGGTTGCCTGTCCTTGGGTAAAGTCCCGGTATCAAAAAAAAAAAAAAAAAGTTTCTATATAACTAGAATTTGATTGGGATCCTACTAGCTTTGTAGGTTAATTTGGGGGCATGATACATCTTCAATGCTGAGCTGTCCCTGCTCAAAGCACAGAGTGTTTGCCCACTGGTTCAGTTCACTTCTGTTCTGTATTAACCTTAAAAGCTTGTCTGTGAAGTGATGTGTGTTCCTGGTGAAGTTATTTCCAGACACTTGGCAGGCCGTGTGGCCATTGTGAGTGATATGTGTTTTCTGAGTGACCACTGATGGTCCAAAGATGCTATTGATTTCTGTATCTGCCAACATTCTCACCTCAAAATTGTTCTAATCGTTTGGTAATTCTGCTGATATTTTTGGTAGGTGATTAGATTATCTGCAAAAGACCCCAACTTTCCTCTGGGTCTCACCAGTGCCAGAACTAAGGTGTGTGGACACCAGCTGCACAGCCCTGGGCACCCCTGGCCCTGGGCACCTCTCCACACCTCTGTCTGGCTCCCTCTTCACAGACCCCCCGGAGGCTGTACTGCTACCTGCCACCGGACAGAGGCCGAGACAAGGGCCTGGCACACCATGGTGGGTCCGAAATCAACCACCAGAGCGCTCTGATTTCTTCCCACTGGTCCACCACTGGCACCCGACCCAGGTGCCCTCCCCTGGGCTACAGGCCTCTGGGCCTCCCTGGCACGGTCAGATGCACCAGGCTCCCAGGGGTGAGGCCTCCTGGACTCTCCAGGTGCAGTTCTGATGGGCTGAACCGGAGCCTCCCTGGCACGTCTTCTAGTGCAGCAAGGACCTCTTAAGGTGGAACCTAGACTTCCACCAGCTTGGAATTGGAACCAGGGAGCTCAATGTCTGAAAGGACACCCCATGGGGCACTTTACTTAGAGCCACACAACCCTGAGAAACCTGCATGTTCACTCAGGGGCTGGAGGTGAGGATTGTCCCTGGCACTACAGACCCTGGAAGACAGGCCACTCAGAGTGGGCCGGGTGGCTCAGTTACAGCTGGTCCTCACGGCCACTCCCATTCTCTCTCGTCCTCCTCTGATGCTCAGGACTCAGCAACACCTGCCTGAACAGTATGGCACACACACACACACACACACACACCGCAGGGAGCGGGAGGGGACCTGAGCGTGTGGCGTGGTTCACTGGCCGGGCAGGGCTGGCGCGTGCGCAGCCTGGTCTCGGTGCTCACTGTGCTGCTGAAGCTCTTCACGGACTCCCTTCACCTTCCATCGTCTTGCCCAGATTAAAACCACCACTTCTTCAGACAGTAAGGAGGAAGATCTTCACTGTGTGAAGTACAGTTCTTCTGTTTTCCCTGTGAGCCCGGCCGCGGGTCCTTGGGGCACCACTGGAAGCTTGTTGGACAGAGCGGAGCAGTTGATTTCCATGGACAGTGGTTCAGACACTTCCGTCTGCTGCTGGAGCTGGAGAGTTCTGCGCCTCAGGCCTCACTGGGCACGTGGTGGGCGCTGTGCGGCACACAGACTCTGGAGCACACACCTATGGGCTGTGACCTCCAGTACGGTGAGACACACTGGCTAAGGAGAGGAGAGGAAGGTGGGCACCGTCTGAGCCAGCGACTCCTACCAGTCTCCGCCTGCTGACGGGTTCCCGCCCAGGCTTTGCAGCACGGCCTGCCTGGGAGCTGTTCTCCTTTCCTTCTTCCCTAAATGTACTCATGCCATGCTCACGTCACTCTAGCTCCCACAGACCTTCTGCAGTGCAGGGTGAAGGCAGCGGAGAGCACTGGAGAACCCTCCTCTTTCCCATGTTATTCTCCTTGTGACTTTGCCACACATTGAGGACCATGTGCTGACATGGCATAGCCTCTGGGCATGTCCAGCCTGGAGTATGGATTTCCTGAGTGCAGGCGTGGGGTTTCCTGAGCCCAGCCCACCAGCAGACGCCATTCCACAGGGACTCTCAGGGTCTGCCAATATCGGTGGCCAAGATATTCTCTCTCTCTCTCTCTCTCTCTCTCTCTCTCTCTCTCTCTCCAGTACTGTGGGTTGAATTGAGGGCCTGGTACTTGTTCAGCAAGTGATACACTTCCCAGCTATACCCCAACCCATTTTTTACTTTATGTGGGGACAGGGTCTTGCTAAGTTGCCGAGGCCTTGAACTTGGGTCTTCCTGCTCAGCCTGCCTATTTGCTGGGATTGCAGGGTGCACCACTCTGCAACCTGCTAAAAGACTTGTATTTCCTAGGAAGAGGATTCCTTCCCCAAGGAACTTGGACTGCGTGCTGTGCCCACTTCCCCTCCTCTGCAATATCCAGTCCCACGCTGCTGATTCACTTTTGGTAAAGGGTTCTTTGGAGAATTGGCCAGTGGGAATCTGGTGGTAGGAAGGTCGGGGAAGTTTAGGAGAGCTGGGGAGCCCTCGTTGTTTGCTAGGCTCCGCCACGTCCTCCCTGCTTCCAACTCCATGGCAAAATGACTTATTTTACAGGCCGAACAAAGCTCAGCAAATTGGCTTCTTAGGCTCAGTCACCCTCGAGCTGTCTGGGCCAAGACACTATAAAGCTTTGCCTTGTAGGCTCCGGCTGAGAAGAGCGGGCTCTGATCTGCCTCTGCCACCTCACGGTATTTGAACTCTGTTTCCCTGGGCCCTGCAGAAAAGCCTTTTGCTCCTTTTGCTCTTGAAATAGAAAGCAGTGTTCGTGATGAATTTTTAACACGGCCCGCTCCTTCCTCCCAGAGCTGGCAGGCGAGTCACGTCAGATGCGGCCACTCATGTCCAAGGCTCAAAGCAGCCCCGCTTCTATTAGTAAACACAGGTGGGCCATGCAGGGACACCGCGAGCCTTCCCATGCACCCTGTGTTCCACAATTACAAATGCAGCCGCTGCGGAATCGCCTGGCAGCGCTGTCTGGGAATCCATTATTCACCGTCATTTTGCTCAAAAGCTGACATTTTGGACAATTTTCCATTTTTTGCATCATCCAACTAACGTGGCCGCCGAGGAGCCCCTTTCGCAGCAGGTTGAGTGCCATGTGCCTGGCCCACCCTGGCTGACCCCCAGCAGGGCAGCAGAAGCAATGCTATCTTGGAGGTGAGGAGGAAAGCTCCCCAGAGCCGGAAGATCCGATCACAGAGCCTGTTCCCTGCAACTGAGGGAGGCCTGAGGAGGCTGCTGTTTAAGGCCAAGCCAGGAAGTAGCTGCCAGTCCTGGGCTGTATCTCTCACTGTGACTCATGGCTCCTCTCGTCAACGGGGGTGATGCTACATGTCTGGTGTCAGGGGGTGCTGATCGATGCAAGGAGATGGGAGACCTGTCCCCAGCCTCCAACCTGCCTGGCTGCCTGGCTGATATGGTCACCACAGCTCAGTCACTGTCAGGACTGGTGCTGCTCTCCTTCCCACAGGAGTCGCCTGCCTAGAGCCCTACTTCCTCTCTGGGTCTGTGCAGGAGGGGGCTGGATGAAAGTGCTCAGGCCGAGCATCTGGGTGCAGGCCTTGGCTTGAGGCTCCTGTGGTCACCTCTGCCCCCACCTCCTCCTCTTGCTGACACCTCTATCCCTCCAAGCCTTCCTCATTTTCTCTTTTGGAGGTCATCATAGTGCCCTCCTTTATAAGAGGCTGCCAGTATTAGATGAGATAGTCCGTGAGTCTGTGCACGTCCCCAGGGACCGTGTCTGGCTCACTGTGAGCACTCCTCACTGTCAGCCATGATGTGCCTGCACCAGACCTGGACTCCAGGAAAGGCCAGGCCCCAAACACTGCAGCGCCTCCCAGCGTACTCAAGCCCCAGGTGACACTTACTGCAAATGCCCGTCGAGAAGGAGCCCTAGAAGATGGGAAGGCTCCGTGCTACAGGTGAGGCCAGGCTAGACAGGGACAAAGGAAGCCCCAGCTCTGCTCAGTGGAGCTCACTCCATATTGCTTATGGAAAGGTCGTTGGGGCCTGGATCTTAGATTCTTCCCTGGTGGCCAGCTGGACATCAAGCCTCATTCTCGAACCACTGGAACCTCAGAGTCCCAGCATGGTAGGGGGGCCTGGTTACTAGAGCCAATGACACTCTTGGTGAAAAACTGTTGGTCCACCCCCTCTTTGCCAGTCACTGTGTCTCTGGTGCTGGTCACAACTGTTGCCCTGTCTGGAAGGAAAGACTCTCCTCACAGAGCACTAGTGCCTTTGCAATGAAGTGGCACCAACAAATGTCCCCAGCTGCCCCACTTGCCACTTGGTTTAACTGAGCCACGGCCCCTGAAACAGCTCTCCCTGGGGGATCACAGCCTCCTCCACCCCTGCTTTCCAGACGCTGGGGAAGGCAGGGCCTGGGCCAGGTCACCACACTCTGCTGAGAGGCAGAAGAGGGCTCCTGTCTGGGCATGCTGATCACCTTCAGCCTGGGTTCCTGGGGCAGGTGCCCCTGCCTGGCACGGGGGACCCTGCCCCTTTCCTCTGCAGATGGGCTCTCCCCCCTGGTAACTGCCAGCTGGTGACTCTGTCTATGGAGGGCCATAGGCTCTGCTTGGGCTGGTCCTCCCCAAACCTGTCCCTCACTCAGAGGGTGTGCAGCCTGCCCCTCCACAGCCACTGAGCGTGAACAACTGGGTCACTCACTGAGTGATCTGGTGGCTCTTGTGGTGATTGTTTTAAATTAAAGAAACCCTGGGTACCAAGGGAAAGGACTCCAAGGGGCCTGAAGGAGGGCTGAGGGGAGCGGCTCCCTCCCTGGTGTGGACCAAACCTGTCCAGCTGACGGAGACCAGCTGCTGGGCAATCCCCCCACATACACACCCCACAGGGTGGGCAAGGAGAGGCCGCATGGGGCCTCCCTGGACTCTGCACTGACTTCACAGGCCCTCAGAACCAGGTGCTTCTGCGTGCTTCTTGGGAATGTAAGATGTCCTCTCTCTTCCCAACACCTCCCGCACACACGAGGGCACGGGAACACCTCAGTCATGGCTAGGACCCAGCTGTGGGCCGGGACCGCTGGGCAGAAGCTGTGGCACCTCAGGGCCAGCTCAGCCTTTGGGAGATCCCCAGGCCTTGCTTAACCCCAGGAGGCTGCCCTCTCTGGGAGGACTTGGGGGAGCTGCAGGGTGACAGCCCCCCTGGACGCTCAGTGATCTCTGCATCCCACAGAGACTGGTGGTGCCTGGCGTTATGATGACCACTAGCAGAGAGCATCATGTTACGCACGCGCCCAGGGCAGAGTGACACTGTGTCCACTCTGTACAGGGCCGGCACGGGATCTGCAGCCAAACACACAGATGAGTCCCAGCTCCGCCTTCCAGCCAGGAGAGGGGGCATCTGTTTCCCCAACCACAGCTGGAGGGGGCACCTGCAGACTCCCCACCCATCATGGAGGACCTGGTCCTGGGCTGCTTCTTCCTGACCGTCTGTGAGTGCCGAGGCCTGAGGCCCTGCCCTGGCTGTGGGGACACATGGCCCACAGGGCAGGCAGGATCTGGGCCTCAGGGTCCTGGGAGGTGCAGCTTTGCCCTAGACCCTCCTGAGTAGTGGGGAAGAGGCAGGGCTGGGGGCAAAGGATGGGGCAGAAATGCTGTTTTAGGGACAGGGGCTCGGGGTGGCTTCCCTGAGGAGCCATAAAGGAAGGAGGAAGCCCCTGGCTGGGGGTGGGGTCAGTCTGGGGCGAGGGAGCTGCCATGGCGGGCAGCATGTTTGAGGCAGCCACAGAGACTCAGGTCCACCTCCAGGAGGCCGGCCTCCCCAGCCAGGGGCTGAGGCTGATGTGAGGCAGTTGGAGCGCCCTTGGGAAGTCCCTGGAAAGGGGATTCGTTGAAGTGGAGGGGACTCTTGGTAGGAAGGGCTCCTCTCCTCGGGGGTCTTGTCAGCATCTCAGTGGCAGACACGTCTTCTCCTCTCCCCGTGGCGTGGACCACCATCTCCCACCACTGAGCACAGTGACGGCGTGGCTCCGTGTGGACGGTCCCTGGTGCTTCCTCCCCGCGCGGGGGGCTGGTCCGGACGTCTGTGCGAAGCCTGCAGCTTTTACTGATGCCTACACTCTAGGAAACATTAATTCATGATTTTCTTAATATCTTATTGATTTCCCCCCTCCAAAGACCAGAGGTTAAAAAACCCCATAAAAACGTCCTGGCAATTTATTGTGTCCCTTTAAAACATTACAGTAACCTCACAGCCATTTGGCTGCCCATTGTCCTCTTACTTAAGGTTGCAGTTTGAAATGACAAATTTACCTTTTCTATGAACTTCCTGTGAACTTGTTTTAAAATATAATATATAGAGAAATGCCCTAGCGCTCTTCTTGGATGGCTGTGACTCGCTCTGGTCAAACCCTGGGTCACGGGCAAACCTGCCCATCCATGCTCAGCGCTGTGTGGAGCTCTGTGGGGACAGTTTGCACCAAAGAATCCCCCTCTCCTGCAGTTCTCGGGATCTTACATGTGCACACCTATAAAACCACACTCACACAGCAACACACATGCACACTCAGTGTCAGCTGACCTTAATAATAAACTTAAAAATCAGGAAACAAATGAGGACCCTGTTGCCATTGTAGGTTTGCCTCTTGTCATTTTGTCCTTTCCTTCTAGAAATGGAGACTGGAGCCAGCAAGTAGATAGGACTGCGACTGGCCCCCACACTGCCCTCCAGCTCGGGGCCATTACCTGCACACCACAGTCCACAGAGAAAGGGACAACTGCCACTCCTCACTTTCACCCTGACAAGAGTCGATCAGAGAGTTGGGAGCCAAAAAAATCACAAACCAGGAGATTAAAGGTGGAAACCATTTTGTAATTTTAGGGAAAACATTTGTTACCGTAAATGCTATAATGAACAGGTGAAAAACTAAATGTCTTTTTAATTACATTATTCAGCTTGAATAGGCACCACCTTGAGAGTTTTAATTAACCTGCCTGGGAAAGTGAATGATCCCAAATAGCAATGGCCTGCCAGTCCCAAAGAAGGGTGGCTGGGCCATGCTCTGAGGAGCCTGGCCCAGATGGACCAGGACCCTGGGTCTGCTGCAGGCAGGGAGAAGCGCTGGTCAGGAGGGACCTGTCTGACTTTTTGTCTTTTTTCTTTTTACTTCTTCAGTTGAGGCTTTAACGGAGCAAATCTCAGGGATACTTAGAGATAAGGAAATCAACTTGTAAAGACAGCAGCTTCCAAAGTTGCATATTTGAATCGGCATCTCTTTCCCTGATTGAGTAGATGCTTCAGTAGATGCCCTCAGTTTCCAACTTGGGTCTATCAACTGCAACATCTAAGGACAAGTGTTGGCCTGTCAGTCAGAAACCTAGGGTTGTAAGATAATCTCAGCAGAGTGGGAGAGGCACCGTTTCCCGCACACTGGATGTGGGCCCATAGATGTGATCTACAGATATGGGCCAGCCTCCGGTTCTGGTATCCTGTGACTCAGGCATTTGCTGAGTCCAGTTCTGCAAAGAAAGACCGTCTTGCCAAAAGGCACTGTGATCTGAGATATTGAGACTCATGGGGGTCAGTAAATGAACCAGAAACGTGGACGCAAGCCTTGTGTGTTCCACCCCATAACTGAAGTAGCACTAGTACTTTACATCAGATGATCGTAACTAGCCTGTTCCTGTTGGGAGTGCCCTGGACGATGGGGTGGAACTGGCTCTTCTTGGCAGCTGCGAGGTCTCCCATGATGGTGGCCGCCTACCTGAGCATCTGTGCTGGCCTTGTCAGTGCTAAGCCCAAGACGGTGGGTGCGGGTGGTCACAGAGCGCTCCAGGTGGCCGCGTTTCCCCCCTGTGGGTCCCGCGCAGCCTCCTCCAAGGCGCAGTGTTCAAGCCCCCAACACGCCTGTGCTGGGGAAGGCAGCTAGGTGCCTCCGGGGGAGAGGTCTGGCTTTCCTGCTGCACCCTCCCACTGGGACCACTCTGCCTTGACCTCAGTGCGCGCTGCTGCCTGTGCCCTTCTGGGAGGAGGTGAGCCTGACAGGGGCCAGGCCATCGCGCCTCACCTGCGGGGCCTGATCCTATCACACAACATAGCGGCCACTCTGCTGCCTGGGTATGGTGGACAGCCCTCCAGGACAGGGCCTGAGGGCTCGCTGGCTAGGACCAGCACAGCCCAGCATCTGCACAGACCTTCCTTGTGTAAAACAGTGGCAACGTTGCTGCAGATGAGTGACATGTGTCAGTCTGAAGTCACTGACACAGAAATGCATTGGCAGATGCGTCCAAGCCACCGGGCTCTCAGGATCCAGTGTGGTCCTAGTCTCACAGAACTGCCAGCTTGGGGCCCACAAAACTCCCTTGTGCTGGGACAAGGACGTGAGAGAGTTCCCTTGGCAGGACAGCCAGCCTTTGGAGAATTGCTTTGAGACGTCAGAGATCTCGGGATGGTGGAAATATCTAATGGAATAGAAAGATCTGGAAAAACATTAATGAGTTATATGAAACATGAATCTAAGATGTCATCTCATCTTTATTAAGAATCTGCTAATGATTGTTGTTTAGTAGTTTAAAAGCAGAAAGAAGTTAGAAAAATGTAAGAAAAACACATTAAATATTATTCAAAATTGATTATATATTTTCAACTCCAAAATGAAGTTACTATCTTCTGAGACCTATGATATTTTGTTGATTTATAATTTTAGAAACATTCAGGATCACTAATTTAATAAATATAAAAACTTCAGTGTTTGTCATGAGTTTTAGAATGACTCAGACCAAATGAAATATTTTTATGTCTGCAAACAAGCAAAATAATTTTGTTGACTGTTATGGTTCGGATGTGAGGTGTCCCTCCAAAATTCCTGTGTGAGACAATGCAAGAACATGCCAAGATGAAATGACTGAGTTAGGAGAGCCTTAACCCATCAATGCATTAACCCCCGATGGGGATTAACTGAGTGGTCCAGGCAGTCAGGCAGGTGGGGTGCGGCTGAGGAGGGTTCCTGAGTCGAGCCTTTGGGGTACATATTCTGTATCTGGGGAGTGGAGATTTCTCTCTCTCTGGTTCCTGTTCATCATGTGAGCTGCTTCCCTGCCACACTCTGCTGCCACAAGCCCCGAGGAATGGAGCCTGCTGTCTATGGACTGAGACCTCTGAAACAGTGAGGCCTCAAATAAATTTTTCCTCCTCTAAAATTGTTCTTTTTTTAACTTTTTTAAATTTTAATTTGTAATACATGACAGCAGAATGCATTTTCAATTCATATTACACATATGGGCACAATTTTTTATATCTCTGGTTGTACACTAATTAGAGTCACACCGTTCATGTCTTCATACATGTTCTTAGGGTAATGATGTCCATCTCTTCCCTACGCCAATCCCCCCGTCCCTTCCCCTCCTAGAGTTCATCCATTCCTCCTGTGTGCCCCACCCCCAATCCCTTATGAATCAGCATTCTTAAATCAGAGAAAGCATTCAGCATTTGAATGGGGGATTGGCTAACTTCACTTAGCATTATATTCTCCAACTCCATTCATTTACCTGCAAATACCATGATTTTATTCTTTTTTAATGCTGAATAATATTTCATTGTATATATATGCCAAAGTTTCTTTATCCATTCATTTACTGAAGGGCATCTAGGTTGCTTCCAACCTAGGAGTTTAACTATTGTGAATACAAACATTGATGTGGCTGTGTCCCTGTAGTATGCTGTTTTTAAGTCCTTTGGGTATAGACCAAGGAGAGGGATAGCTGGGTCAAATGGTGGCTCCATTCCAAGTTTTCCAAGGAATCTCCATACTGCTTTCCAGATTGGCTGCACCAATTTGTAGCCCCACCAGCAATGTATGAGTGTACCTTTTCCCCACATCCTCACCAACATTTATTGTTGTTTGTTCTTGATAGCTGCCATTCTGACTGGAGTGAGATGAAATCTTAGAGTAGTTTTGATTTGCATTTCTCTAATTACTAGAGATGTTGAACATTTTTCATATATTGTTGAATAATTGTATATCTTCTTCTGAGAAGTGTCTGTTCAGGTCCTTGGCCCATTTATTAATTGGGTTATTGAAAGCATTCCCCCTAAAAACTGGAATAAGACAGGGATGCCCTCCTTTACCACTTTTATTTAAATAGTTCTTGAAACATTGGCCAGAGAAATTAGACAGATGAAAGAAATTAAAGGTATACAGATAAGAAAAGAAGAACTCAAATTATCACTATTTGCCAAGGATATGATTCTGTATCTAGAAGACCCAAAAACTTCAACCAGAAAATTTCTAGAACTAGTAAATAAATTCATCAAAGTAGCAGGATATAAAATTAGCACCCATAAACTAAAGGCATTCCTGTACCTCAGTGACAAATACTCCAAAAGGCAAATGAGAAAAACTATCCTATTTACAATAACTTCAAAAAAATAAAATACTTGGGAATTAACAAAAAAGATGAAAGACCTATACAATGAAAATTATAGAATGCTAAAGAAAGAAATTCAAGAAGACCTTAGAAGATGGAAAGATCTTGTTCTTGGATAGACAGGATTATTATTATCAAAATGACCAAAAGCACTATACAGATTTAATGCAATTCTGATCAAAATCCCAATGGCATTCCTCATAGAAATAGACAAAGCAATCATGAAATTTATTTGAAAAAATAAGAGACCCAGAATAGCTAAAGCAGTCCTTAGCAGGAAGAGTGAAGCAGGTGGCATCACTATACCAGACCTTAAACTATACTACAGAGCAATAGTAACAAAACCAGCATGGTATTGGCACCAAAACAGACTGGTAGACCAATGGTACAGAATAGAGGACACAGAGACTAACCCACATAACTACAGTTATATTATATTAGACAAAGGCATCAAAAATGTACACTGGAGAAAAGACAGCCTCTTTAACAAATGGTGCGGAAAACTGGAAGTCCATACGCAACAAAAAGAAAGTAAAGCCTTTTTTCTCACCATGCACAAAACTTAACTCAAAATGGATCAAGGACCTAGGAATTAAACCAGAGACACTGCGCCTATTAGGAAAAAAAGTAGGCCCTAATCTCCATCATGACGGATTAAGCCCCAACTTCCTTAATAAGACTCCTAAAGCACAAGAATTCAAATAAAAAAAAAAAACTATAAATGGGATGAATTCAAACTAAAAAGCTTCTTCTCAGCAAAGAAACAATCCGTGAGGTGGAGAGAGAGCCTCCGGCTTAGGAGCAAACCTTTATCACGCGCACATCAGATAGAGCAGTAATCTCCAGGTATCTAAACTTGTCCTGGTCGGGTCTCTGGTCACAGCGGTGAAAAGGCTACCCAAACTTTGTCTGCCCCTCTCTCCCCTTCCTCCTCCTGCCCTGACCCTTGACTCTCACCTTACGATAGCATATTATAGCTATTACTTCCCTCATGTTGGATAGAGAGTTGAACCATGTCCCTCCAATTCTATGTCCATCTGGGACCTCAGCAGGTGACCTGCTGGGACACAGGGCCTTTACAGATACAACCAAAATAAGATGAGGCTCTGGACTTTGGACAGACCCTGAACCCAATGTCTGCTATCCCTGTTGCCCGAGGAGGTTCACACTGACACGGGAAGAGGCCCTGAGAGGCTGGAGGCAGGGATCCGAGAGACCACCCACAAGCTGAGGACGTTGGAGCCGCCCTCAGTGGCAGAGGCCAGGAGAGACGTCCCAATGGGCCTGGGGTGGTCCAGTGGTTCTGGGCTTCTGACCTCAGAACAGTGACAAGAAACTGCTCTTGTTTGAAGCCAAGTGTTTGTGGTGGTGAGGGTGGCAGTCTCCCCCTCCTGAGTGTCCAGGCTTCTGGGGTCAGCAAGTGTAGTCCGGGGGGTGGACAGCCCCTCCAACCATTCTGTGCAGCGCATATGTGTGTGCTCGCTTGTTTTTTTTTTTTTTTTATGTATTTTGGTGCTGGGGACTGAACCAAGGGTGCTTAGGCCTCTTTTTTTTTTTTTTTTTTTTTTTTTTTTTTGAGACAGAGTCTTGCTAAGATACTTGGGGCCTTGCTGAGGCTGGCTTTGAACTCGCGATCCTCTGACCTCAATTGTTTTTATACTTCGATCTCCTTCTCTAAGAAGGAAGCCAGTGTTTCTGCTCTAGCAACCAACAAAATCGCCTGCTGGTCCTGGGGAGTCCCAACAGCCTTCCCCCAAGCCAGCAATTTGAAAAGCTGTTGACCTGCAAAAAGATTATTTTCGGAAACAGAAAAACTTTAAAACTACAGCTGTGTATCATCAAGAGAATTTTATTCTCAAAAAGTTAAATACGTAGGATTGTAATTTTCACTGAAAAACGTGTAGCTTGAGATTATTTTGTAACACAGCGCATCTATTGACAGACCCACGTGTGTGCGCACAGGCTCGGTACCTACGTGTCTACACCAGCCCAAGCATTTCTTGGTCTCAGCTTCCTAGCACATGTCACCCACTGCCCTGAACTCTGGGAGGAGCCTCCTTTGGACACACTCGGAGCAGCCGTGGGGGATCACAGCTTTCTTTTCTCTTTATAAGTAGAAATTGAGATCTTTTTCCAACTTTTCTGGTAGCCACTAGTAATTTGAATTCTATTTTGGGGGGTGGGGGGTGTACCAGGTACTGCACTCAGGGGCGCTCAGCCACTGAGTCCAAGTTTAGTTCTATTTTGTATTTTATTTAGAGACAGAGTCTCACTGAGTTACTTAGTGCCTCACTTTTGCTGAGACTGGCTTTGAACTTGTGACCCTCTTGCCTCAGCCTCCCGAGCCGCTGGGTTTACAGGCCTGCACTACCACAACCAGCAAGTAATTTTAATTCTTTTAACTCTCAACAACTAGGTTCATTTTCTAACTGTGCCTGAAGCAGGGGTTGCACTGGGTTCCTTTCCATATGGAATCAGTTCTCAAATTCTGAAGCTAGCGTCCTTCCTGGGTCTTGTGGTCTCGGGAGTCCCTGTGGCACGATGCTTCGTGGCCGGGAGGATGTCCCCCGACTGACACCGTTCCACCCAGGATGCCTGGCGCCTACTTGGAGAGCTGGGAGGGGACTGTCCAAGACTCTTCTTCCTCTGCATCCTGCTCCTCCAAGCCAGTCACTCATGTTAACTTCGCCAAGGCGGATTCGATTTTCTGGAGTGCTGCTGATGGGCCCTGTCCTACAGAGTCAATGCTGAGGCCCACAGTCCCCAGGGGCTCCAGTTGGGCTGCTTTGCACCCTCAGAGCGTGGGGTCCAACCTCAGAGGAGCCCAACTGATGTCCAGCAGGGGGTGACCTTCTGTAGTGGTTTCTCTGCAGGCTGACAATGGGGTGTCGGGGCTGGGTCTCTGGTGCTCTCCCAGATGGGAGCTGGATGTGGACCTCGGTTGTTCTGGGGGCCTGGGAGGCCAGAGATGGCTTTCCAGGCTACTCAGGCCACCTCCCTGCCCAGCTCAGGTGCACTTTCAGCAGGGAAAGGGGGTCTGTTCCCTCGACGGCCCTCAGAGCAGGGTGCCTGCGTGGTGAGTGGATCGGGGGAATCCAGGTCAAAGCTGTCAGTGATGCTTCATCAGCTCATTGTCACCCTAGTTAGACCGGTTTTTCTTTGGATGACAGCTAGTGGACAGGTAGGTGACAACGTGGTCTAGTTGGGTTTACATACTAAGAATAACCCTGATTAGTGTGGCAGCGTGGTCATCTAAACTGAACAGTGCTCGGATTCCCGGTCGGAGGTGCCATCCCGGGCCGTTCCTCTCCCTGAGCCACGGGGCTGCTGCGGGGAGCAGCACACTACACCCAGGCAGTTCACTCGATGTTGATCTTCTGGGAAGGTATGAATAAGTGAGGTGGCTGTGGGTGGCGGTAATGACCACGGCCATGCTGGTGACACGTGGCATCACCTCGGTGGGCAGCCTTCACAGAGCAGAGAGGAGCTCCCATGGAAAGGCCAGGACACCTTCTCCTTCCACCCGCCTCACAAGATGCAGGCCAGCTGCGCCGTGACAGCACAAGCCCCGCAGGTCCCCGGCACTCCAGGTGGGCCACAGACCCCCACAAGAAACGTCCCTGAAACCCTTAATCAGTCTCTAAGCAGAAAACAGAGCCAGGATGTCACAGCCAGGGTGCAGGTGGGTCCTGTGAGGATGACAGTGGCTCCAGAGCTGCTCCTCAGTAAGAGTGAAGACGCACTGTGTGATCTAACAGAGGGCCAGGGAGAAGGGGTGCTGTCACGAGGCCAGCAGCACCCTGGACAGCCAAGGAGCAGGGCGCAGGGCCCCCGACAACCCCTCCGCAGTCAGAGGCTGGGGTCACTCTCCCAGAGACCTCACAACCTGGTCCCCAAAGCTCAGCTACAAAGCGACGTGTGATCAGGGGCTGTGGAGACTAGGCCAGGTGGACAGCAGGGCCACAGGCCATGGGCCACAGAGCAGGGCCTGTCAGCCAGCCAAGGCCACCTGCCTCCAACCTTGTTCTGGGTTAAATGGGGGAGTAATGAAACCAGCACTCACAGGGCGTCAGGATCCAACAGAAGCCAGCAACCTCAGACTCACACTCAGACGCAACGGGCCAGAAGCCAGAACCTCAAAAGTAGGGGTGCCAGCACCCGAGAAAACAGAGCAACTCAAAATGAAAAGTCCACTAGGCCCAGACCACTTACCAGCAAGATGAGGCTGCAAGTTCAGTGTGTCAACCATGTTCAACAACAAACTTAGAAAGATCACCGCTAGAAAGAGAAAGCTGCTTGAGGACAGACTCCAGCAAAACCACAGCAAGACCACAGAAAACCACGTGGACTTAAGAAACTAAGATCAGCAAAGAAGTTGGCAAAACTGATCCCAAATACAAACTTCTTGAAGACATAACCAGACGACATGACAGAATGTGTAGTGAATCTACCACATCCCCTCCCCTCCCTTCACTTCCCTCTACCTAATCTAAGATAACACCATTCTTCTCTAGTGCCCCTTGCCTTGCCGCAGTCTGGCTGGGCACAAATCACGAGCCACTCACAGCTTTGTAGATTCAAACAGCAATTCTTTATTCCGGATCTCACACCGGCCGTCTACAAACACGCTCTGGGGAAATCCACGTTCTCTGCCCAAATCCACACCACTGGGCTTCTGTCTCTCAAATATATTCTGAATCCTGTGAGAACTCAAGGGGAACTCAGGCAGCAGGATACGCCCTATCCTAAACCGGGAATGCCCTAAACATGGATCCGCCCTGGTCCTTGAGCAAGGTCACCTTCCAGGAGTCCTTCCACTAAGAAACATGGGGGTACGCTGGCAAGGAAATTGTCATACCTACTTGGCTAATGGCTCCCAGCACTGCCTTATTGTGAATTAGCATCTGCATATTAGAGAAAACATTCGGCCTTTGGATTTGGGGGATTGACTGATTTCACTTAGCATGATATTCTCCAACTTCATCCATTTACTGGCAAATGCCATATTTTCATTCTTCTTTAAAGCTGAGCAACATTCCATTGAGTATATATACCACATTATCTTGATCCATTCATCTGTTGAGGGACACCTAAGTTAGTTCCATAGTCTATTTTTTGTGAATTGAGCTGCTATAAACATTGATGTGGCTGTGTCAATATAGTATGCTGATGTTAAGTCCTTTGGGTATAAACCAAGGAGTGGGATAGCTGGGTCACGTGGTGGTTCCATTCCCAATTTTCTGAGGACTCTCCATATGCTTTTCATAGTGGTTGCACAATTTGTAGCCCCACCAGCAATGTATGAGAGTACCTTTTTTCACCACATCCTCTCCAACATTTACTGTTGCCTGTATTCTTGATGATTGCCATTCTGACAGGAGTGAGATGAAATCTTAGAGTAGTTTTGATTTGCATTTCTCTAATTGCTAGAGATGTTGAACACTTTTTCATATATTTGTTCACCAATTATATTTCTTCTTCTGTGAAATATCTGTTCTCTTGTAGCTCCTTGGAGTCAGGAGCCTGGGCATGGCTAAACACAGCATATTCTTTAGCAACATTCAAGAATCACAAAATCTGATATAATTATAGAGGTTTTTAAGAATATGCAAATAATGCTACTCCCCAAGAGAAGTCATGCAAGCCAAGTTGTCCAAGAAAATAGAAAGAACAAATGCACACTTAGAGGAAAACACTAAACTTGGAGCCCTAAAAGCTATCCACCAACCACTTCAACATATTAGAACAAGGCTGACCCATGACAGGAGAGAAACTGACTGCTCAGCATGCTCCACATAGGCACATGGACACATGTTCAGTGGCCACTGAGGACATGGAGGAGGCTTAGGGCTTGGTGGCCAGAAAGACAAGACCAGACCAGACAAAATGCAGCACTACAAGGAAGCCTGGATGTCATGCCTGCCTTCCAGGATGTGTGTGAGAGTTCCTTCATGCATGGAGACCAGGAAGGATGAAGGAGCACACACTGTGCCTGGTGCACCCACACAGGACACAGACATGTGTGTGTGGAGAGATGTCACAGTTGTTTGCTCTGCTTTTGGAAACCCAAATGCCCTCCCATGCAAGACCAACCATGTTGAATGCATCAAAATGAAACTGGGCATCAAAGAAAACAGGACAAAGTTTAAGACATTTAGGAAACTGAAGGAATGCATTGAAAATCTTTCATGTCAGCCTTTATACATGGTAACATGACAGACCTGCAAATCCATCAGAAGAAATGACCCCGTGCAAAACACTCAAGAGAAACAGGTGTAATTGCAGAACTTTAGAACATGCACAAACACAGAAGAAATTAGCAAAGTTAACTGAGGTGAGAGGCTGCTATGGGCCTCAGATTGGAGGATGTTTCCCATGTAATTAGTGGAAGCATTAATTGGTGCCTTTTTTAATTTGAAGTAAGTCTTTTCTTTGCAATAAATAAATAAATAAATAAATCCCAGTGTGTGGAGGATTTTCACTGCATCACTATGGGTAAGTATTCGAATCGCTCAGCAAGTGGGGAATGCTTGCCTACCAAAAAAATAAGAGAGGCCTGGTGCATTTAGGCTGGAAAACAGTGCAACTCTGTTCTAATATGTACATAATTCTTTGGGGACTTAAAAGCTTTGCTATTAAGTTATTAAATTATTTTTAACAAAGCAAATATCTAAGATCTGCTCTGTGTTTATAAAGCCACCGAGGTGTGCACCTGCCCCTGGGTGAGGACAGGCTCTTGAGGAGGAATGTCTGCCTGTAGGGGCAAGGAAAAGAGAGGCTTCTGCAAAATCCTTGCCTAAAACGTAAGGCAGCATCGTGCTGGCAAGGTTGAGGAAAGCCTGAGGTGCAGAGGAGAAGGGCGAAACCAGGCCACCACCTCGCGGCCGTCGGGTGGCTGCTCTCTGAAGCCTGCAGCTCCCTGGGTCTCTCCCGCTCCATGACTGTCTTCCTTCAGTTCTCTGGGACCTGGAGGGGGACAGAGGATGTGATCACTGGCCTGTCAGACCGTAGTCTCTCCTTGGGCACTTGTGTGTTTTTAACTTGGTTATAATCAGAATCCACGGATGGATCTATTCTTATTTTGTACACTTAAAACTAATAGGTCACTGGGAACAGGAGGTTGACTCTGGGACAGATTCCTCTGCAGGCACAGATCAGGAGCCACGGGAGCATGTCGATCGCAGGTCGAGAGGTGTCTCCCAGTGGTGGAGGAGTTGGCTGCACAGTTGGCATTTCTAAGGACAAAGCCTTAGACTCAGCCACTCCAATCTTAATGGACAGGTGTCACAGCTCCAGCCAGACAGTCCTGGAGCCATGGGGACCTGGCAGCAAACAGAGGTGGTCTCCCCTGAGGGAGGGGAAGGTGGTTGCATGTGCCCCACGTCTCAGATGCCCCCAAGCCATCACCTTGGCCTGGGAGTGCAGGAGGCAGTGCGTTGTCAGGGGAACCGGGGCAGTTCCTGGTTCCCTGGAGCCTCCGGTCCCACCTGTGTGAATGTGAGGTCCAGGTCAGAATGGCCACACCTTGACCTTCAAGATGACGCAGCAGCTCCAAACAAAGCAGCACGGCAGACCTTGAGACCTCTCCATAGAATTTCCAAAATACAGTGGTTCCAAATCTCAGGTCCAACAGAGCCTGTGAAGTGTTGGGAACAGTCTACAGCTCCCAATGCAATGTTTCTATGAATTATTTAGGAAAGAAATTGTGTGTAAACATATACCTACATTTTCATTAAGTTGATCTTCCCTAAAAATCCACTTCACATGTGGTTGAATTAATTACAGGATTCTGTTCGTTTCTGTCCTATTGAAGTTTTCAGTCTCAGAAATCATTAACCACCCATTTGAAATACAAGTTAAGAAAAAGAAATTCTCCATTATGTTGGACTATGTAGGTCTGTTCCAGAATGTTCTAATAGGGAATACATTATAATGGAATAACTTAATATCTAAATGCTTGTTTCTTGATGTTCTGAGGTGGGAAAATAAGAACTTAAATGACTGAAAGTGACTCCAGCAATCTGAAGTCACAGGGCTGGGCTGTGGGAGATGCAGCTTTGGCCTTGCAGGGTTGAGTGTCCGGGCAGGGGACACAGGGTCAGGTGTTCAGGCCTGGTGTGTGGCCCTGAAGCCTGGGGCCCTCAGCTCTCAACCACTCCCTCCTGAGGGTGGGGCATAAAGCTGAAGACTTGGGGGTGGGGTTTGTCAAGGAGCCCCCGTATCTGAGCAGGCCACACGGGCCCAGAGAAAGTGGGGTTTTAAACAGCCCTAGGTATGCTGGGCAATGGGAGGGTCTTGGGAAAACTTGTGAGAAGGGCTTAGCACCCGTGTTCCAGTGCTGCCTCCCTCCACCCTGTCCCCAGGCCCAGAAAACCCCAGGCAGCCCGGCCCACAGCCTGCAGCACTCCCTCCGGGACCTTTGACAGGTCGTCTGGGCTGGGCCCTCCTGGCCTTTGCTTCCTCTAAAGTGCAGGAGCTGCTCAGGCTGCGTTACGAGAGCAGGAGCTGGATGTGGACCCCCTGCTCCTCAGGCAGAGCGCAGAGAGGCAGACCACCACACCGGCTCAGCACCAGAACTGTTTTCGAGAGCTGCCCGTGGCTTGTCCATGCTCAACACACAAGAAGGAGCTCGAGACCCCATTCCTCCCAGAGCGGAGGCTGCCCAGGTGGAGCTTCTGCTCCTGTGGCCTGGTCAGTCAGCCCCTGGCACACAGGGGATGCTCCTGGGCATCCGTTGTCCCTCCAGGCCCCTGCGGTCCAGGGACGAAGCAGAGGCGAAGCCCAGGGGAATGCCCTGTGCAAGGGTCTGGGCTGCGCAGGCTTTTACTATCTGCATATTTATTTCACCTCTTAAATGAAATCCAATTTGAAGCTATTAATATTAATGCACTGAGATAATTCTGATGATGAATTAATAAAACACTTGGCCTCTCAATGTGCTGTTTGCTCATACATTTAATGATGCTCTTAACTGAAACGAGGAAGAGGCAGAGAGGCTCCACCTGGAGCCTGGAAATTAGAAACCACTTCATTGTTTTGAGCTTGCTGCTTTAATGACGATCAATGGGATCGATTTGAGAAAAGTATTTACTCCATCTCCACCATGTGCGACGGTCACTATGCAGATTTCTTGAGCATCATGTGAATCCAACCTTCTGGCAAGGATCTACGTTTACTACTGAGTCATGTGCTGAGGGGCTTTTTATCCCCCTCCCCTTGGCTCTGGTGCCATAAAATAGCACTTTCTCCTAAAAATAACAGACAGGGACTGTCGCAGGGCAGGGAAGGGTGGCATCGTTAGAAAATCAGGAAGTCATCCCAACTGTAGACTTAGCTTTACTTGACAAACAGACATCATTCTTGGCCCAATGCGTCCTAAAATAATTCCAGGCTGGTGGTCTTTTGTTGTTCAAATGAAAATCATTGGCCCTGCACACTCTGCTGGAGTAGCCGCTGGACAGACGACTGGACTCGAGTTAACTAGCTTTAGCATGAAACCTAAGCTGGGTGCACTTTCACTACAGCCATCAACAAATATTGGTCCAAGTCCTCTAACGAGGCCATTCTCTCAGTTGATTCGACCACATCAGCAATCTGAGGTTCAGGAAGCCCCTCACTTGAATCCTCCCCATCCGCTGTGCCCCAGGGCCCCAGGCAGACCTCACCCACTGCATCAGGAAGGGAAATGGAGCCCTGCATAGAAGCCAGAGGCCTAAGAGGAACTGGGAGGAAGGGGACAAAGCAAGATGAGAGCACATCTGTCGAGTGAGATGGCGTCACAGAAGAAGGGTTGGTCACAAAAGCAGCGGCTGTCCTTACTCCATGCAAGCCACCAGTCTGCATGGGCCTCCACTGGGAGGAGGCAGGGGCCTCGGCCTCGGAGGCTGGCCTGGTTTTCCTACACTGTGAGGTAAAAGGGAAGCAGGTTTTAACCACTGTGAGCAGGAAAGACTGCGTCGGAGCAGTGACAGGTGGCCAGTGCACTCGGCATCCTAGGGCAGGTCCAGGGCTGCCTAATGTGCTGGAAAGTGACAGCTGCGTAGCCTCCTGAAGCTCCGCTTCCGAAGGTCTGTCCCTGCGAGCACTTCAGAATCAGCACCTGTGGAGCTGTGGGAAGTACACTAGTAAGAACATGTGGCCAGCGCCTGGCACAGGAAACGGACACACTCACGCGTGTGCACACATTCCACATGCATGCACTTTGTGTTCTTTCACACGTGTGAGGGGTGCACATCTCACACACGTTGGCAACGAGCAGATGTGACCTCCGTGCTCTCAGGCTTATCAGGCATGAATCTCTGTGAAATAAGCTTGATTATTGTGACGCGGCGCCTCCTCTCCTCTCACAAATGCAGCCAAAACACAAGTCTTGAACATGACACAGGATGCAAAGCACTAAGAATATGCATTTGTCTTCAGTGTGAGACTTACACCTATGAGCGGGGCCTCCTCCCAGGCTGTGTGGAGTCAGCCTCGGTCGGTTCTCAGGTCCACACGAACTTCCCCGTGGAAAAGGCCACGGCAGGCCACGTCTGTGGATTTCCCACGCTGACCTCATCTTCGGCACCCCAGGAGAGATTTTAAAGCTCCTTAACAATAGGAACACGTGACTACTTGAATTGTATGAATTTTGTTAATGTCCTATGTTAAGATGTTCCCCTTAAACACCATTGAAAATGAAATAATTGATCAAAAATATAGGGACATGTGGCTATGTGGTCAGTCCTTGGTAAACCTGAAAGGTCAACAGCTGACAGCGACGAGGGGCAGGGTTGGCCCTTGCACAGCCGCATGAGAACAGCTCGAAGAAGCAGCATCCTGGGGCCAACTGGAGAATCAGATGACACCCTGCTCGGGGAAACTCGGGATCCAGCGAACAGCCGTCATGGGAGCCCAGCACACACACCAACGGGGCCCGTCGCCGAGTCTCCCCCAGGTTGGAAACCCAGAGCCTCTGGCAGGCATCTCCCGGGCGGGCTTTGTTCTGCTGGGAGCGATGGCACCTGCACTCAAGCAGCTCCATTTTCCAGGGAGCCTTTAGGAAAAGGTGTGGCGCCAGCATATGACTCTAAGAGATGACATGAAAAGAAATGAAGTCAAATAAAAGTATTCTCAACCTTCTATCACCTTCCACCGTGGCTCTGTGGGTCAGATTTATGCTGCGGATGGGAAGATACCCAGTGAAAAATGAAAACAATTTTATATTTTAAATTTATGGGCCTGGAGGGTGATAGATCATTCTCCTTCTCCAGCTCGGCTCGGAGAATCTCTGTGGCCTCCCGTTATGTTTTCTGTATCACTACATGGGCTGCAGTTTAGTTAGCGCCTTTAGTTCATTTCAGAAGTAGCACTGAGTGGATGATCATTTGGGGGAAGCTGTTGGCCCTGGCGGCAGACAACATGATGAGAGGAAAGGTGTGTGGAACCACACTCCTGCAGCCTGCACCGCACCGTGGAGGAGAGCGAGCCCTTCCTGGCGTTGAGGTGAAGAGAGGGCGGGAGGCTGTGTCTAAATCAGCCGAGCTTGATGTGATGCCAAAGCCTTTGGCTAAACACAGATTGACTTAATTCTTTCAATAATGACTTTGGTCCGGAGCGCCTCTCCACCACAAGAGGGAGAAACCCCGCAGAACAGAGAAAACCTCCTCGTTCGGGTAATCTTGACTCTGCTGCAGGCGAAACCTAGAAATACTTTTTTAATCGAGATTCTCCAGAGCAGCCCTCTCCAAATGCCAGTATCCATCACCACTGACTGGATCAATAGCCGTGTTTGGGCCCCAGTCTCCTTCGAGAGATGGCATGCCACCAGTGATAGACAAATATCACAGTTAAGCAAAGTATCCAGCCAGACCTAGTAACATTTTTATTGATTTTTGTTGTGCAAATAATGTCTTTTTGGGCTGAATAAATGGCTTTGAGCCAAACAGTCATTGTTTATGATTCCAAACTGCAATAAAGGGACAGGAAATATATTATAGCCAATGTCTCAAGGCACACAACATAATCATCCTTTGGTACTAAAAAACTACCCATCTGAAACCAAGAGTGCATATTTATCCATGCTTAAAGGTGCCTGTAGGACTTGCAAATCTTACACAAAATGTCCTGTTAGGAAACAGATGGCGTTGCCCTTTAACCTATTGAATAACTACTAGAAAACCAAGCAAAAAAATAAGCACTATATTTCTTCAATCAATACAAAGAAAACAGTTTATTACACTCCCTTCAAATGAAATATCAAAGTTCCCAAAACAGCATCCATTCACGGTGAAAGAAAACACATCAAAAAACTCCCCAGCTTCATCAAATGCTATAAAATCAGAAAATATTTTAGTAAGGTTTTTTAAACTATACTCACTCAAAATAATTGTGAACTCGTTTCACGGGATAACTCAGCAGAAATTTGGCCATGGAAGGTTTGACCCTGAGCTAAACCCGGTCTTGCACCTGTGCTGATGTGGGTGTCCCTCCTTCAGAGGGCTCCGCAGGAGCCGGACTCTGCACACCGTTCTTCACACAGTGCACGGTCACCGTGTGTTTGCACTCACATGGCCACAGATTCTCAGCAGTGCCTCTTATTGTGTGTCCATGCACCCCACCACCTCAGCAGCCTTTCCAGGTACGGCACAGAGCCAGATGGGTCTGATACTCAGGCCAGGCCTCCAGGATGACCCACGAGGGTGGACAGATCCCTGAGGTCCTGTAGCAGCAAGCACTGGAGGGCCGTTGGCCCCCGGGTCCTGCAGCGCACAAGCTGAGGCAACACCCTGATCAACTGGACCTGCGTCCTTCTCTCTGCACCTGCGTTCCATGCCTCGCTGTGCCTAGATCCATTCTTACCTATTGATCATCATTTGATCAATGTTTCCTCTTTTTAGAAGTATAATGATTGTTTTAAAAATAAACAATTTGTATACTTCTCTAATGTTTTTACCACCCGATTTATTTACTCTTTCACCAATCATTCTACTTTTTAAAAGAACATTTATTAATATTATCCACGTAAGCTCAAGGTGAAAACACAGTAATTCAGATAATGTATTTTAAACTAGTTTGCAATTTTTCTATCAAAACATGACATTCTTTTGTTAGAAGTAGAAGAATGAAGGCATATTTCCAGTAAACATAATACACACTTTACATACTCATATATTTAGCAACACATTTTTCATGCCTATGTGTGTGCATTTCACACACACACACACACACACACACACACACATACACCAAACTGCATCTCCTGTGCATACATATCTTTAGAAAGGTGGGAAGCCTGGTCCTTGCCACAGCATGGCCAGAACCCAACATGCTTTGAATCTTGGTCAACTAATGGAGAAAATGTGTGCTCTAGGAATTTTATTTCCAGTGAATCAGAATAGTTCCAACTTGTCCTTCCTTCAGCCTCCACAAAACGCCGTCAACGTCATTGTCCAAGTCCTTTTAGGATTATTCCGTCACTTGATCTATCATTATTTCACATGCAAAATCAACCCCCCTGCCAGAGTGGCGCTACCCGAGTCTCTGACTTGTAACTGACGTGATGGTGTTTTTGATACAAATACCATGATGGTTCATTTCACAGTGTCCACCTGTTGGGCCCTGAGTGACCACACTGAATGGGGCTTCTGAGTGTTCTAAACAAGATCAGCATTTGGACAGGAGGACCCCACAAAGCAGATGGCCCTCCCCCAGGGAGGGTATCTCCTAACCCACTAGGGTCGGGGTGGAGCAGAAAGCCGAGGAAGGGGCCTTTCCCTCTTGTTCCCTGCGTCTTGCTGCGGCCATCCCCTCTTCTCCTCCTGCCCTAGTCCAGGATGTCCGGCTCTGGTCCTCAACCTTCAGACTCATGCTCTACTGCTCCTGGGGCTGCCCTGGGCCTCGGATCGCAGAGGGCAGGTGCTGGACCTCTTCTCCAGCCCATGAACCACCCGCTGGTTCCGTTTCTCAGAGCAGCGTGACTACTACTTTAGGGGTGCAAAGTGGTCTTCTTCCTCTGCCTTCTCCCTCCGGTCCAGCTGCTCTGGGGTCTGTCTCTGGTGTCCCTGTAGGGGCACATCCCCTCCCTGCCTCCCAGCCAGGCTTCTCCTTTCCACGTTTAACTCCACGTTTGGGATTTGCTTTGGGGGATGGTGACCAGCAGGATGGGATCACCAGCTATTTGTCACCCGGTCCTTTCCTGGAGCCCTCAAGGTGCCTCTCGGTGTTCAGCATCTCTTTACCACGTAGGTCCTTCTGGTGCCACTGAGCTCTCTGGTTCCTGCCCACCCTTGGCTGTTCAGTGTGCTGAATTCATGGCTGCCTTACAGCAAAGTGCAGTGTCCGGAAACCGAGAATCCCTAGTGTTCTTTTAAAAGTTGGGTCATAATATCTATTTCATCTTTCAGATTAACCTCAGCATTTTGATTGGGATCACATAACATCTATAAATCAACTCAGGTTTTGTATCTTACAATGTGGAATTTTGTGCAGTGCTCTCCTTTAGTCATGAGGATTCCCCTCATGTGAGACAACGCACAAAGGTCTAAGGTGGAATGATAGGGTTGTGCATTGATCCTCATCAGTGCACTAACCCACCTGAATGGATTAACTGGATGGTAATGGTAAATAGCTGGAGTGTGAATGGAAGAGGTGGGTCACTGGGTTATGCCTTGGGATACATGTCTTATCCCTGGGAGATGGACGCCCCTCTCTGTCCCTCTCTTTCTCTCTCTCCCTCTCTCTCCCCACTTCCTGGTGTCACATCCTGAGCTGCTGTCCTCCACCATGCCCTTCCCCCATGAAGCCCTGCCTCAGGCCTAGAGCCGTGGAGTCAGCCACCTATGGACAGAGACCTCTGAAATCCTAAGTGCCAGATAAACTTTTCCTCCTCTGAAGTGGTTCTTGCCAGGTCGTTGGTCGGCAGCACAAAAGCTAAAACATGAGGAATCTGGTGTTTCTTGCTTTGCTGAGGGCTTCTTTCCAGCCCTGACTTCCTCCTCCAGCGTCCTGTGTGGTTTAGCTTGTTTCTTAGCGTCTTCAGACTCCGTCAGTTAGAGGACAAGAGCCTTCTCCACTGTGATTTCCACCCTGGTTTGGGTTGACCTAGATCACTCCCGTGTTCTGTAGCTCACCTGCTGCTGAACTTCCTCATCAGTGAACAGCATCCACCATCTAGGGCAGCAGTCACTTTCTGAAAAAGAGGTGGATCTGTGTTCAGATACGCTGACTTGTCTTGTACTAATGTCTAGAACTTCCAGAGTGGTGTCCTGTAATAACAGTCTAAGGACAGATTGTAGACACACAACTGGGGTCTTTCCCAGACAACAGGATTTTTTGTATTTCCTGCTAGCAACCTGGAAGCCGCAGTGTTGGGGAGAAGAAACTCCGCCAACCCTGTTCTGAATGCATACTTTGCTGCCAAAATGGCCCAGAAAATCTGGAAGTCCTGTGGCCAGCACCCTAGGGCTTCCCAGGCTGCTTTCTAGAACTTACCAAATAACATTTTGCATTAGCTTTAACTGTGACATTTATGTTGTGCAAATTGGTAACAATGATGGGCACACATCACTTTCTGAACTACTCAATTCAAACCACACAGTTTTAAAAGCACACATAGGAAAGCATACTGTTGGCCCAGACTGCTACTCTCACATGGCTCACCTGGCCAGCCCAGACCTCACTTCCCTCCTGCACCACACAAGCACATGTCCCTGACTCAGTGACACTCTGCAGTGACACCCAGAATGGAGCAGATGGCTTCTGGCATTTCCCTCCCTGCAGGTCTGCTGTCAGGTGCTTCTCCGTGGCCCTGACCCACACCTGTGCCACTTGCTGTCCTCCTTGGAGAAACCGTGGTGCTCAGGACAAGGTGGCTGTCCTCCTGTTCAGCAGCCAGCTGCGGAGTTGACCCTCTGATTTAGAAACAGACCTTCCGTCTTGGTCTTCCCTGTGGGTAGATTCCTCAATGGTGTCCTTCACTTGGATCTCAACTCTCCCGATTCCTAAAAGGCTGACAGATTGGGAACTCGAAGCGCCTTAAACTCTTTGTATGCGTTAGGTTCAGTCTCTAGTCGCTCATGAAAAGGCGAGTTCATGCTGGGTACACACTCGGCTCCGGGCTTTGTTTCCAAGTAGATGAGAAGGGACAGCCATAGAGAGAGAGCAGGCCAGTGGTTGCCAGGCACCTGGGGGTGGAGGGAGACTGAAGGGCTTGCCCAGGCAATGTTTGTCACTTGAGGTGGCCAGGACGCCAGAAGCCAGCAGTCGAGAAGGGAGCCGGGCTCTGGGGGCAGCCCTGGTGCTTCTCTGAGCCCCTTTCCTTGTCTGTAGAACAGGGGCAGCAACAGCTGCCTGGCTGGTCTCCTCATCTGTGGGTGGGACGTGACCAGTATTTGTCCTTGGTGGATGCTTGGGCTCAGGTGCCCTCATCTTTTCATTTAGACTTCGAGGTCTCCAGGTGGATGGAGGGGACCTCAGGGTCTGGAGGGAGCAGATCAGAGTGAGGCCCATGTCCCACACATACTGCAGCACGAGTCCAGCCAGGGCTCACCACTGGGCCCAGCTGTCGGACACTCACCAGATTGGCCTGAATCTCCAAGGTAATAACAGAAAATCACCTGTCCCAGGTTCTAGCGCACATAGGGGCTCAGGAATGTAATATTAAAAAACCAGGCTTCCTCTTTAGTAGAAAACATGGAAAGCATTGAACTCGCATGTAGCTCTAGTGTTTAACCGATAAAAAAGCACACGCTCTGCAGCGGACTCCAACAGGAGCCATGCTAATGCTTTGTTACTGATGCTCAGTGTGGTTCTGCCCATTAATGACAGCAGATGGGCTTCATGATGCCAGGTGCCGGGAGAATCCCCACCAGCTAATTGAACCTTTAACATACCAACACCTCCCCCACCTCTGACTTGCACACACACACACACCTTTGTGGGGAATAAGCACCAACATCAGATAAGGAAATTCAGGAGGCTTTGTACTGTGCATCTGTTGGGTGGTTGGAAATCCTTCCTGCTAATGTGGACTTTAGTAAAAGCCGATGCATTAATCAACCTCACACAGGCCAAGCTGAGGGTGCCCTGGTGCTTGTCCAAGGCTGTCACTGATGGCAGAGGTTTTCCATGTCTAACTGACAACAGGTCCCTCAGGAAACCCGCTGGGGGGAGCTGGACCCCACCTGAGGACCTCAGCTGGGACGTGCTCTATAAATGCATATTCCACGCTGCAAAATCAGTCTGACAGGTGCTCAGGTGTCTATAGGCTGAGCCAGACTTGACTTCCCAAGAGCTGGCACACTGTCAAATGCCACTGGCAGACCAAGATGGCGGCAGAAGCATATCCCTGAGGGTTCCCGTCGGTTCTCCCAAATTCCAGATCACACTTTCCAACAGAACACCAGCATCGCATAACTCAATTAAGAAATGGGAGTAATGGAGGCCACCAGGCACAGGTGGGAGACAGCAGAAGCCAGCAATTGGGCATCGCCATGCAGACTGACCAGAGGGCATGGGCAGGTGCCATGCAGGAGCTCTCTCGGCCCCACCGAGAACCCTGGAAACCCCCAGCAGTGAGTGCAGGGTGTCTCTTAGTCTTATTCTGCCAGCGTTTGTCGTGATCTTGGCGAGTTCCTTAATCATCTTTAGCTTCAGGTCGCCCATTTTTAAAATCACAATAATAACATGATCGATCCCAAAAGATCATTATGAGAAACTAAAAATGGTAGGATACACAGAGTGCCTGGGGCTGGAGAGTGGCAGAGGAACATTTGTTTCCTTTTCCCACCGCCCGTTTCTTTCCTTCTTTCCAAGGACAGCAGAGTTTCAAGGTGCAGACTCAGCAGCCCAGGATTCCAACACCCAAAGCTGAATCCACCAGCCAGGAAGGAAGTCTCTTGACTGGCCTCAGGCCATACCCTCCAGCATGCATCCACAGAGGGACCTTCTGATAAAAGGCAGGAGGGGCAGGGTGGGGAGGACCCCTTCACAGGGGAGCAGTGAGGTTATTTGGGGAGAAAAGGGCTCCTTTGTGATGGAATAATCACTACCCCCTGCCCCAGTGCAGCTGTATTCTCTGTGGGAGTCGGAACCCAGACCAGACCCAGGGCAGCCTGGGGTCTCGAGGGGCCAGAGCCCATTGTGAACAGCTTGGCAACATGGAAACCTCCATTTCTATTATTTTTATTTTTATTTACAAAAATGTTCACAGCTCTTGAGTAAAAAATTTTAATTATTGTTAATTTTTTTGGTCTCTGTGTGAAAGTCAGAGATTTAACTTCCATAACCCACAAGTGGCCTCTTTAGATAGGCAATTATCAATTTCACTGCATATCCTTCAGGCTTCCAGACTCAAAAGATGAGTAGAACAAATCAAAAGCCAATTTCCAGCCAGATTGCTCCAGGCCCGCATGACCGTCCCTGAGAAGGCTTGCACAGGAGCAGGACTGCAGGAAAGGCCAGCCCCCAGGGGCAGGCCAGCAGAGCCAACACAGCTCTGGTAGGAGGTGACGTCTCTTCCAGCCCTGGACTCCTTAAATGAGCTCCCAATCACATTGCATAGCTGGGGACAAGAACAACCTACCTACTGAGAGCACCGCCATGCCATCCGGCTTGGTTCAGAGCAGCCCTTGGACACGCAGAGTCGGGGGCTCCATTTCCTTTTCTAGGGCCAAGAAAGACCTACTGTTTTGTGTGAGTGAGCAGAGAAAACCGTGAGCAGTATCTTTCATGTATTGTTAACCTTGAAGAAATGCATATGTGGACTCGTTACTATCCTTAAATTTTGCTATTTGTCTTTGTATAAATAAGTGTAAGAATTCTTTATAATTTCCAGATACAAGACTCTCATCAGATATATGATGCAGTATCTTGATAGTGTTCTTTGAAGCAAAGAAATGCATCATTTTGATGAAATCCTAGCATTTCTTTTGTGGCTTCCACTTTTGCTGGCTTCCACTGCCAGATTCAAGGTCATAATGGTTTAGCTGTTTTCCTCTAGGGGTTTTGGTTTTTTGTTCTTGGATGCAGCCTGCGATCCTGTTGAGCTGGCTGTGTAAATGGTGTGAGGTAGGGATCTGATTCCTTTCGTTTGCACATGGCTGTGCACCTGACGCATCCCTTTTCCCTTGGAGTGGTCTCGGCACCCTTGCCAAGTCAGCTGGCCACAGACACAAGACACACGTCTGGGCTCCCATCCTAGCTCCTGGCTGCATGTGTCTATCCAGGGGCCCTGGACTGTCCTGGTCACTGCTGCGTTGTAGTAAGTTTGGGGATCAGAAAGTATAAGCCTTCTTACTTCTTCTTTTTCAAAGTTGTTTGTGCTATTTTGAGTCCTCTCTTGATTCTTCCAGAATTTTTGAATCAACTTGTCAATTTCTACAAAGAAGTCACCTGGGATTTGTTAAAAATTGCTTTCAATTTGTAGATCATTTGGGGGAGTATTGACATCTAATACTAAGTGTTTAGATCCCTGCATAAGCAATGTGTTTCCAGTTATCTAGATCTTTTTATTTTGGGGGAGGAGGTACCAGGGATTGAACTCAGAGGCACTCGACCACTGAGCCACATATCCAGCTCTATTTTGTATTTTATTTAGAGAAAGGGTCTCACTGAATTTCTTAGTTAGTCAATAATTTGTTGAGGCTGGCTTTGAACTCACGATCCTCCTGTCTCAGCCTCCCAATACAGGCACATGCCACCACACTCAGCTAATTTAGATCTTCTTCCATTTTTTTCAAAAATATTCTGTGACTCTCGGGGTAAAATTTTACATTTGTTGAGTTTGTTCCTAAGCATTTTGCTCTTTGGATACTACTGGTTTAAATAAAGCTGCTTTCCCAATGTTACTTTGAAACTCTTGAGTGCCCTGGCACAGAAATACAAGTGCTTCTTGATACTGTGTTGCAACCTGGCTGCTTTCATCTTCCACCTTCCTGCAGTGGATTCCTGAAAGTTCCTGAGTATGAAATCAAGTCCTCCCCAGGAGAGGCACTTCCCTCTTCCTCCTCAAGTGGAGTGGCTCTGGTGCCACGCTGACACAAATGGTCAGAGTGAGGCCCTTGTCCTCATCTCGGGAGGCTGGGTCTTTGGTCACTGAGTGCGCAGTACATGTAATTTCTGCAGAGTTTTGAATTGCGTCCCCTGCCATCTGAGTCTGAAGGTACGAGGCAGCTCAGACGCCCCAGGACAGGATGATGGACGTAGCCCTTGCCAGAGCAAAAGCTCAGCCAGTGACAGCTCTGATGCCCCACGAGCTCTGGCCGCCCAGCCTGGCCCTGATGTCTGCAGCCCGCCTGCTCCTCTGTAGGCTGGAGATGCCTTCTCTCTGGTTAAGCCCCGGGGCTGGATCCCCCTCCATGGTCTCTCTCCTCTCCTTCCTCTGACAAAACACACCCGTTCTCTAAGGCTTAACCGAGTGTCCCTTTCTGAGGTGTTCCTAGATCTCTTAGGGTGGACGTCATCACTAAGGAGACCTCAGTGTCTCCTCAGTGCTTCTGCCACCTGCGGTGCCACCCGGGCTTCCCTCTCCAGCTGGTCACCACTCCAGACAGGACCGTCTGGAAGCGTCTCTCCTTCCTCATCCCTGCACACAGTAGGTATCCAACGAAACGGCAGAATTAAGAAATGAAGAGTGTGTGTGTGTGTGTGTGTGTGTGTGTGTGTGTGTGTGAGAGAGAGAGAGAGAGAGAGAGAACAGGAAATCCTAGATGGAAATAAACCTGGTGTGAGGGAAATCGATGCCCTGACGTCTGCAGGGGCTTGAGAGTTCTTTGTCTCACTTACCCATCACTGTGTAGCAAGTCGTCCAAGGAGCAAAGCATTTCTGTATTAGCTGGCGTCCCAGGAAGACACAGGTGCCTGGACCCCCACCACTCAGAGCTGGAGGAGTAACGTGGTGGACGGAGACCCCGCAGTGGGCACAGGCCTCTGCACTCCTTTCCCTCGGTCTCGGTGGAGTGGTGGATCTAGGGTGCAATGTTCTGAAAGACAGAATTCAACAAATGGTCACCAATGTGCTCTCAGTGCTATCGATGAAGCCATTTCTGGACTTCGAGGGCCACCTGGCCATTGCATTGCTTAGGTTTGAATTTTCTGGGAATGAAGAGGGCTGTCTGTGAAGACTTACAGTCCCGCTGGGTGGCAGGACCCCTCTGCTCCAACAGGACATGGTGCTCCAGGATGTCCCCCTCTGGGCCACCATGCTGAGGTTGAGCAGTGATAGGCTCCCAGGGCTCGTCCCAGATCCTGCCCCGCTGAGAATGGAAACCCCCAGCTAGGACCCAGGAATTGTTACCACATTGTGACGGGCAATTGTGTGTCTGCCCACTGTCACGACTCCAGTGTTGGTATATTGTAATCAGTCACTTACTCATCAGTTGTTACTGTATTCTGCAGGAGAAAGAAAGAAACTTTGGTTCTCCGGGAAAAGCTCTGATCTCCAGCACCTCTGGCAAGGCGCAGTGAAGGTCCTAGGAGAAGTCCACTGGGCAGCCACCTGGCCCATCCTCAGCAGGCAAGTCAGCACCCCGAGGGGAAAGCCAAGCTGACTGGGCCTGCCCGGGGACAAGCTCATCTTCTCCGTGGTGACTGAACAGTCCAGTGTGCACCGTAGTCGTCTAGTGGGAAGTCACGAGGATGCCTCTTTCAGGAGTTACCAGAGAAGCAGCATAGTCAGACCCCGAGTGTCATAGGCAGAGCGTTGTCACCTGATGAGACTAAGTCCTCACAGCCATTTCTGTTGCCACTTTTTCAATGTTTACAAGATGCACACATTCAAAACACTCTTTAACTGCACATGTGTGGCTAACTCTTAAAACCGCTTCTTACTGGTTAAAAGTAAAAGGAAAACTGCTGGGAGCATGCTGTTTTGTGGGAACACACAGACTGAAGCCCAATGAGAACTTCAAGACAGTCTCCAGGAGGAATCCTAATGACTGGTCCCCCCGGGCCCAGGGGGAGGGGCCAGGGAGGAAGCAGCCAGGAGCCCCCGCAAGGCCTTTCCTGGGTTATCTGGCTTTGGAAGGATCATGTTCAAACCCTGCAAAGATAAAAGGCAGCCTCCCCAGGCTGCGCGCTGGACCGTTAAACATCTCCATATGACAAAGTCCTCTCCTGAGGTCTGACCTGCCGGGGAGCCCAGCCTGCAGATCTGAGGCCCGGCCCCTTCTGCCTGATCCTCAGAGAGAGTCTTCCAGAGAGCTTTGAAAACGACTTTAAACTGCTTCTGTGGGGGAGAGTCTTAATGAAAGAAGAAACAGACACGTAATAATGTGCAAACCAAACTCCTACTTCAATGATATTTTAGAATTAAAAAAACAAAAAAGACTGATTGTAAATCTTGAGAAAGAAAGTTCCTTTCTGCTGGTGTCTATTCCCTCCTTTGATATGTTTATCAGATAGTTTTTATTTTATTACGCTTATGTTTATTTATTGAATTTAGGACAGTGACAGTTCTTTCTAATTAGAAGCAACAAAAGCCTCTTCCCCACTGTCTTGGGAGGCCAAGCAGTCTTGCTAGGTAGGCACTAAATGATGGGAAGAAGCAGTGGTCTCACTGTCTAGGTTTCCTGTTAATTAATTTTAGCTATACTTTCTTTAATTGTTTTATCTTTAAATATGTGCTTAAGGTCAGATATTGAATGAAATCATATATTATGAAATATTTTGTTCAATCACATCATTACTGCCTCCTTGTGATAGGTAATCAATAAGTCCTTTTTCTCCTGGTTGCTAAAGATAGTCTTTGAGAAACTATTTTTATGTAAGACAAAACAGAAAAAGGATTTTCCCCAAACACGGGCGTCATCCACCCAAGTTCTCCGTGGTTCTCTCTCGGCGTTACTGAGCGAGGGGTTTCCAGAGTCCTCGTCAGAGCCCCTCTCAGCTGAGACTCCCTTAGGAGGGTAGAGAAACCATGGTGACTGGGTGGCACACAGTGCTGGCTTCACATGTACGCTCTGTGGGTCCTCGGCTTGCGTGCAGTGTCCTCCCAGCCGGCCGCGGCAGTGCTGTGCCGTGTGACTCCCCAGGCCGGGGTACTGGGAGGTACTGGAAGCACAGTGCTCATGGCCAAGGTGGCCCAGGGGAGCTCCCCAGCAGACAGGCCGCAGCAGGCGGTGGGGACTGGCCCGATGCCCATGTGGATAGTGCCCTGCTGGCCGGCTGGTCCCCCCGAGCAAGTGGGTATGGGGCTCTGGGCTGCCGAGCTGCCCGCTCCGAGTGACCGTGGCCAGGAAGGAGTACTTCCAGAACCCCTTGCACCTGCCAGATTTCCAGGGCTTTCCACAGGACCTTCCCGTTCGATCCCTCTGCCCGCAGTGGGTTGAAGCAGACCAGGGCCACCCCTGCACTCCAGCAGGCCCAGAGGAAGGACGGACGCTCAGTTCAGCTGTGTCAACTCCCCAACACAGAGAGGCTGAGTGTGTGTTGAGCAGTGAACACGCTAAAACAAGTCCACTGGAATGGCCTTTGTTTTCTGAAAAGCAGCAGCTCGTGGTGGTTTTAAGGAAGTGTTGGGAGGGTGCGAAGTTGTTCTACTTGGTTTCTCATGTCACCAACAGGTCCAAATCCAAATCTGAATAGTCTTTAGCAAAATAATGTATTCTGTTCTAAAAGTTCCTTTTGAAAATTAGAATTTAAAAACCTATCAAATTAACTAAACTTGAGGCTGCTATTTAAAGTTCTGTGGGAACAAATTCAATCTACTCGACTCTGCTGACTCAGTACCGCGCCGTGTCGGAAGCTCTCATGTTGATAGTAAGGGTTCAGAGTAGAAACTAATGAGCTTGTAGTTGTCGATCCTGTGGGATGACTTCACTATTCTCAAGAGCTCTTCAGGGCTCCACACCGTCCTTCCCAGAGCTGGTGTCCCTGGTGCGGTCAGAGCAGTGCAGGGGAGACACACCTGCTCATTTTAAGCATATTTAAGACTCTTAAAATTGCTAAACGTTTATCTCAATAATTTTATTATTAAAAATTTTTCAACATTTCTTTGTTCATAAAAACACACAATTCAATCTTTTATTGTCTTGGCCTTGGCCTTGTATTACAGCAATTGCCAGAAATTCAAAAGGAAAAAAAAAAGAACATTTAATTGACACATAGAAGTTGTATGTTTGCAGAGGCCACCATGCTCTGACCTGACCCAGGTGGACGTCAGATAATGTTCAAATCAGGGCAATTATTTTGTGGCACCCCCCTGCTGTGTGTGCCCTGGGCAGCTCCCCACAGCGGGTTCCTCCTGACTCCAGGGCCTCAGATCTCAGCAGGTCTCACCTTGGCCTTGAGCAGGTCTCTTCTCCCCACTCCTTGCTGCGACCTGCTACGCACATGGAAACCTGCAGGTTTAGGCAGGTTGTGTCTGCACCCAGTGACAAGCCAGCATCCAGGAGCCTCTTGGAACCCAGTGCAGGAGCCAGGGGCCTGGTGCTGGCCTCCTCCGCTGATAAACAGTGTGCTCACTTCCTGATTCCTGCCGGCACCTGGGGAGCACCCGTCACTGGTTACCAGGCCTGGGACCTTCCAAGCACCCTGGAAAAGCATCTCCCCCATTCTGCACCGTCCTGGGGACTGGATGCCATTATTGTCCCCATTGTAGATCCACAAACGGAGGTTTGATCAGCTGTGCCCAGTGTAAATAAGGGGGTGGTTCCCAGGAGCAGGGGTATGACTTCACCCCCAGACCCGATTACCCTGGAGGAGCCTGTTGCCCTGAGGATGCCAGGGCTGGAAACAGGACCCCTGAGCTGGACTGGGGGACACTGCCTTCCTGCAGAGAACTCCCAGGGAAGAGGGGAAGGCCCTGGTCCTTCTGTGCAGACCTGGGGAGGGTGAAGGGCTACCTCTCAGAAATTCACAGAGGGTGCCTCATGCCTGAGGGTTTTTAAGCCAGAGGACACTGCAAGCAGGCGCACTCTGGCTCATCTCAGCCCGGGCCCCTGCAGAGCCTGGCTGCCTTCTAGGAGGCCTGAGCGAGGCAGCGGGGCTCCACTCTCTGCTGTCCGGCAGGGATGGTTCAAGGCACACTGAGCAGCATCCGCCGCAGGCATTGGGGCCCCCAAGACCAGCAGGGCTGCACTGGGCGAGCAGTGGCACCAGAGCTGCTCACTGCACAGGTGATGGGACAGTGAGACCCAGGGTGTGGCCTTTGTGCCACCACAGGGGCCGACTCAATCCAGCACCCATTCACTTCTAAGATTTTTTTTTTTTTTACCTGCAAAATCTTAAAGGGATATCACAGTTGTGTTAAGTTCCTTAAAATGACTCACAGGAGAAATTTCACCTTCTGAAACTCAGTTTTCCAAAAGCTTTGTTTAAAAATAAATGGACCTGTTTCCAGTCATCCCCCACAGCCCTGATGTGAGCCGACTGCATAATCGTCCTCCGCAGGAGGGAGCCTGGTCACCTCTACATGGCCTCCTCCAAAAGCAGCAAGGAAATTAGATCAGCTTTTATTTCGTCCCCTTCCTTAAAAGTTTACTTCAAACGCCACCTCTGCTAAGTCACTTTGCCTTCCACCGCAGGCGCGATGCAAGATTAAACCTGTCCCGAATGTGAGAGTCCACATGTTAATTCATTTCATTTCTAAATGACATTTACTTACACATTGTAGAACCAGGGGAGAGAGCCTCTGTGTTGGCTTTATCTCACCTAAATTAAGATAGCAGTTTAAATTGAAAATGTAATTTAAATCCTTTCTGACGTGGGAATCCGTCCCTTTGGCCCCTCAGAGCTTCGCAGGAAGACTGGAAGTCGGCTGGCGGCTGCAGGAGCTGCCCCTCAGTCAAAGGAGAATTCAGAGCAGACAGAGACAAACCATCCCACGACATAGGTTAAAAGAAGCCTGTTACTATGACAACAGATAGGGTCAGATAACAAAATGAACAGCCACTTTTGATCTTCAAAAAATTCTCTTTGCTTTGCTCTCTCCCCTGTTATCTGGACCACTCCATCAAACACCTAGCAGATAACACAGTTGAAAACCCAATCGACCTTCAAGAAAGCCCAGACAGGTTGGGAAGTGTGTGGGAAGGTTACCATCCCCGCCAAAGCCCTGACGGCATGTGCCTGTGTGCACAGAGAGACACACACTCGCTTCCATTTTCCTGGGCAGCTGCTGGGTAGGGCTCAAAGGAACCCACAGAAGTGCTCAGCACATGCACAGAGCAGCAGAAAATTATCACTGTGGACGGAAATCGAGGGAGGTATTCAGAGCCAAAGCATTTGGCCGTCAGGACTCACTGCGTTGTCACACTTTGGATTCATCAGTATGGAGACGTTTTATACAAATTGACAATGAGTACAAGTATGTGCACATAGAGCTGAGGCCGCATGGCTCTGAGAGTTCTCGCTCATTCCGCCTGATTAATCAGTGACTTAGTTAAAAACATAAAAGTGAAAGGAAACAGAAAGCTTCAAAGCTTCACAGCCCTGTTTTACTAATTAATCCTAAATAAACTGAATTAAAATTCACTCGGACTGTGCATCTCCTCATCCACATTGAGTGCTGCTGCACCTTGGATATCATTAGGGTTCTGTCTGTGTTGTGGATGTTAGAATGTTCTGTATGTTAGCTGAGGTGAGCCTACATTTTTATTACGATGGTAAGTAGACAAGGTTTTCCGTAAAAATCCCAGTGTCATTTTTTAGAGTGCACTGTATTATCTTTTATTTATTCTTCAGTTATATACAACATAGGATGCACAGGTTTACTTTTCTTTAATTGTATAAGTGAGTTTTCCAGAAGTGAAAGAGTTTCCCATGCAGACGTGGTGCCATCTGGGCCTTGCAGGAGAAGGTACTGAGTCTGGCTGGTAGGGCAGGAGGGAGCTGGGCTAGTGAGGGCCTGGTGCCCCGGTGACCCCAGCCTCCTGCCACCTCAGAGGTGACCGTGCAGCCCCGCCATGGCAGGAAGCAGGGTGCCGGTGAAGGCCAGAGGCTCCTGGAGCACCACAGTGCTGTGCGACCTGCTGGGCCACTCTGGATCAGTGTCCACAGCCGGGGGCCGGCTGGAGGGGACTATTCACATTGTGTTGTAAAGAGGTGAGAATCAGTTCTCAATCAGATCTTTGACTGAAAAGTTTTCAGAAATAATACGTCTTTCCCCATTGGCTTCCCACGTAAACTATGAAATAAGTCGGGGCGGAGGGTGCGTGCAGCCCAGGCCCTACAAGGGCGTGGTCATCCAGGCGTTGGTGATGGCTCTGTGCTGCAGACGAGGGCAGGTGCAGAGCCACTAGGGCTTCCTGTGGCCTGGGGTTTAAAAAGAGCAACAGTGGTTAAAATTCAGTCACAGGTGAAAAATGGCCATTTGTCATTTCTGAAGTGACCCCCAAATTTATAATGTTCATAGCAATTAAATGTTATGCGGCCTTGATGTACAGATTCTGAAAGAAAATACTGAGGTTCTCTCTTTCATGACAATCGGCATTTATCATGTCTTATTCTAAGATCTAAATCTCTTGTATTTCCAATGAAAATAATCCACGTTTGTTGTACAAAAACATAAACATTCAAAATACTTAACTGACAAATAATTTTTCATACTTATGGGACACACATGATGTCTCCATACTTGTACACGTTGTGGCTGAGGAAGTCAGTGCAGTGAACATCACGCCACCTCACACAGTCACCTCTTCCTTGTGGTGGGGACCTGGGATCCCTCTTTTAGCTCTTTGAACATACACATTGCGTTAGTATGAGCTGCAGTCACCACGTTGCCAGGAGCCACGGGAACCTTCTGCTCCGTTCCTGGCCCCTACTCAGCCCCCCGTCCCCTTCCACTCTCTCCTTCTATGGGTTCACCTGTTTCAAATTTCACAGAAAAGTGAGATCATGGAGTGTGTGACAGCTTTTCATCCCTGTGACTAAAACACCTGGCAAGAGCAATCTCGAGGAGGTGGCGTTGATTTGGCTCATGGTTTCAGAGGCTCAGTCCATGGTTGGCCAGCTCCAAGGAAGAGACATCATGGCAGAAGGCGTGGTGGAGGAAGGCTGCTCCGCTCCTGGCAGCCAGGAAGCAGAGGAGAGGTGCCTCAGTGACTTACCCCCTCGTCTTGGTCCCACCTCTAGCCGTCCACCCATAAGGGCCAACCACCCATAAGGGCACAGCCTTGTGATCATGCATTCCAAAAGGGCCACCTCTAGGCACTTCAGGGGACACCCAAATCCAAACCCCAACATTCCCTCGGCACAGTGTCTTCTTGGTTCACCCATGCTGTCACACATGCAGAATTTTCTGTCTCTTTCAGACTGAAAAGTGTTCCATTGTGTACATGAACCATATTTTCTGAAACCATTTGCTGGTTGGCGGACACTCAGTTTTTTCTGCCTCTTTACTGTTGTGAACAGAGCTGCAAGGAACACAGGTGGTGGGGGGTGACGTCTCTTCCACACCGACTTCTTCTCCTCTGGAAATGTATTCAGAAGTAAATAGCTGGATCATGGGGCAATCTAGTCTTTTTTAATTTTTTAAATTTTTTTTTAAAAAATTAGTGTTTTAAAATCAGTTATACATGACAATAGAATGCATTTATGCACTTTGATATATCATACATAGATGAGACTTAATTTTTCACTTTTCTGAGTGTACATGTTGTAGAATCACATTGGTCATGCAGACACTTATACACATATAGTAATAATGTCTGTTTCATTCTACTATCTTTCCTAACCCCACATCCCCCTCTCCTTCCCTCCCATCACTTCCCTCTACCTAATAGTGCCCCCTGCCTTATTGTGAATTAGCATCTGCATATTAGAGAAAACATTCAGCCTTCGGTTTTGTGGGACTGGCTTATTTCACTTAGCATGATATTCTCCATCTCCAACCATTTACTGGTAAATGCCATAATTTCTCCCTTCTTTAAAGTTGAGTAATATTCTTTGAGTATATATACCACATGTTTTTCATCTATTGGGGGGCATCTAGGTTGATTCCATAGTCTGGCTGTTGTGAACTGAGCTGCTCTAAACATTGATGTGGCTGTGTCTCTATAGCAATCTAGTCTTTTGAGGAGCATCCACGAAACTTTCCATAGTGACTATACTGATGTACACCCTCACCAACATTATGCGAGGGCTCCCTTTTCTCCACAACCTGTCAACACTTGTTATCTTTCATCTTTTTGATAGTAGCTGATCTAATAAGCTGAAGAGATATCTCATTGTGGTTTTAAAAATGTTCAACAGGTGTCTAAATGCCTGTTGCCCATGTGTATGTCTTATCTTGAGAAATCAGTGCTTTGCCTGCTTTTGAATATGGTTATTTGTTTATCTTGATGTTCCTAATTTGAGTTCTTAGATAGTTTGGATATTAGCCCCTTATATCATCTATGGTTTGCAAATACCTTGTCCCAGTCTGTGAATCGATTGCTGATAACATGATCTTATGTGTGGAAAATCCTAAAGACTTCACAAAAAGCCACTAGAATTAGTCAAGTTGCAGTATTCAAAATAAAGTTAGAAAAATCAGTAGTATTTCTTGAATTTACTCTGAACTATCTGAAAAAGTAAGAAATGTTCCATTTATCACAGCATCAAATAAATAAAATAAGAATAAATTCACCAAGGAGGTGAAAGACCCGTATGCTACAAACTACAAAACATCGATGAAAGACACTGAAGTGGACACAAATTAATGAAAGACACCCATGTTCACAGATTGGACCGACTATTGCTAAAATGTCCACCTCAGCCAAAGCTGTCTGCAGATTCACCAGAACCCCTGTCAAGGTCCCAGGTCCGTCTTCATGGTAATTGGGTGTGTGGAACCACGAAGACCTCAGGAGGCCAAGCTGCCTTTCACACAAGACAAGGCTGGAGACTCCACAGCACCATACTTCAAAAAATGTCCCGAAGTGAGAGTGACCCAGACAGTGTGATTGACAGCTCGCTGGAACAAGGCAGCCCGGAACGAAAGCACAGGTTGGCCGTCAGTTGTTCCAGACAAAGGCTCAAAGGACACCCGCGGAGAAAGGACAGTCTCCTCAATAAATAAACCAGATTTCCCCACACAGAAAAGTAGCAAGGGACCCTCATCTACCCTTGTGCAAACATCAGCTCAAAGTGGGCTGAGGACCTGGAGGAAGAATCCAGTCTTTGAGACCTTGGGGAGAGAGCGTGGAGAACCTCCGTGGCACGGTCTGGACAGGGACTCAGGCACACCCCAAAAGTGCAGGTGACCAAGTCAGGATGGCGCAGGGGGATCCCGCGGAGTGAGAAGGCTGTGCCCACAGAGGAGACCAACCCTTGCTCCTTAGATGACAGCTTCCGGGGCCTCTTCCCGGAGCGCTAGGACCGCTCCAGGGCCTGACTGAGTGGATCTGGTGGAACTTGTTCTGTAGCAATGAGGATGAGTTAGAGGGCCCAGGCCCTCTGGAGGTTTGGCCAGCATGGCCCCCACCTTGGTCTTACAGCATGTGACTCCTGATCCTCCCCACAGTCGTGCACACAGCCTTTGTCCCTGCTGAAGTGAGGAAAGCAAGGTCTGGAGGAAAAGTCAATGCCTGAGGCTCTTCCGTTGCCCAGGACAAGTCCCCGGAGCCCTCCTACTGCACCAGTGGGACAGCAGCTCAGGTTCTGCAACAGAATCCTGCCAGGGCTCCCACTGCGCTCCCACCTGTCTTCACTCGCTGTCATCTGAAGGTGCCGAGGGGTGCACGGACCGCTCCTGGGGGCCGACTCCCAGCTCCTCCTGCACGCTCAGGTAAGAGCTTCCATGCCGGCTCCCCAGAGTGTGGGTCCAGGTGCTGAGGGAAGTCCAGGAGACCTTCCCCGGAGGGCCGTCTGGCCGGTTTGAGGACACACAGAGCTTCTCTCCATCACACCTAAGCACACCTTTGCCTCTTCATCCTCATCACGTATTTCCACTCTCTCAGGTTTCTGCCCTCTGACATTTTGCTTTTCCTTATTAGATCACATCTCCTTACGCACAAAAACAACTGGCAGCTGGTGAAACTCAAGAGGCATAAAAATAAAAACTGAAGACGCAAGAAAATTCAACAGACCCAATAGCATCTTGTACATGATTCAGTACAATAAATATTCTGAATAAATAAATATTTGTTTTCCAGATCCCCATAAATGAAAGCTCCAAATAGGAGCTGCCAGGCCTGGGAAGGAGCACAGGGTTTACTCCATTCAGAGGGGAGTCAAACCTACAAAAGGAATGAGAAAAGACAGCTCTGAAACACTCCAAAGCAAAACCCAACCCCCTAAATATCACGGGTCAGAGAAGACTTTATGGAGATCTTATTGGAAATGAAATGGAGCTGTCATATGACAGTCAAAACCAAGAACCAACTAACTTAGAGGACGGCCATTTCTCATCTGGCTGCGGCAAACAGAGGTGAGGCAAAGAACCTCACCCCCCCACTGGTGCATAGACCTATCCACAAGTATGGCTGTATGCTGGACCGATAGTCAGTGACGGGTATGATCCAGTTGCAGTGGTATCAACCTAAGACAGGAGGCTGACGCCTAAAGGTCAGTTTTCCAATGACGGGTAAGAGCCATATGTTGAACTGGACAACCTACCAGGCACGGTCCTTAAGCCACATTACTTGTTGTTTAATTAATCAGAAGCGGGGAGATGCTGGGAGCCATCAGCCAAGTAGGTATGACAATTTCCTTGCCAGCGTACCCCCATGTTTCTTTAGTGGAAGGACTCATGGAAATAGGACATTTTGCAGGACATTGCATGTAAGGTGACCTTGCTCAAGGACCAGGGCAGGATCCGTGTTTAGGGTGTTCCCCCTTTAGAATAGGGCGTATCCTGCTGCCTGAGTTCCTCTTGAGTTCTTAGGGTCAGACAGTATATTCGGGAGACAGAAGCCCAGGAGTAGTGGATTTGGGCAGAGTAGTGATTTTGGGCAGAGAGTGGATTTGGGAGAGAGTGGATTTGGGCAGAGAACGTGGATTCCCCCAGAGCGTGTTTGTAGACGGCCGGTGTGAGTTCGGGAATAAAGAATTGCTGTTTGAATCTACAAGCTGTGTGGAGACTCGTGATTCGTGCCCAGCCAGAGACTGCGGCAGCTGGCTGCCTGGAGAGGCCCTCCTTTCCTTGGCTGGACATTCAGGCAGGGGAGGGCGCCTGGGTGCACCCCAGCAGGCACCCTCGCCTTCCTGAGCCCGCCTTCCTCAGGCACTCCCTCTGGGTCTCCAGCTGGCCACCCCGCACTGGGGATCGGGTGGCATCCCTGCTCTGTGCCCAGGTCCCTGGCAGGAAGCCGTGACAGGCTGCTCACCCTCAACCCGGCACGGGGCCACGGGACTCACCTTCTCTTCCCAAGTCATTCCTGACGACTGCAGAAGGAGCAGTTCCCCGCAGTGCCTGAGCCTGACACCCCCCGCCCAGCCAGGGGACCCCAACCCCAGCACTCCCTCTGGCTTTCCTCAGCCCCCTCCCTCCCATGAGCCCAGATTCCTGAAGCACCTCCCAGCGCTCCCTGATCCTAGCCAGGCTGCCCCCTCCCAGAGCAGCCCCCAGACCCTGCTCCCTCAGAGCCCCTCTGTCCGGCTCCCCTGCTCATGGGATGCAGGCACAAAAGGTGCTCCTGGAGATGGAGCCAGGTCCCCTGCCCTGCCGCTGATCTGGCTCCCTCCAGTGACCCGCAGCAGATCCCCTGAGAAGCCACCAGCCGGCCTCCATCTTTACAGAGCTACCTGTTTCCTAAACCCACCGCAGAATGAAGGCCGTCCCAGCAGGGCAGGGGGTCTTCTCTTGATAAGGGGGAGATTCAGAAGCTTGAGGAGAGCAGAGGTGACCGAGGGACACAAAGAACTGGGGTGGGGACGAGTGTGAGGGCAGCTCACCCACCTCACACTTGAGCACAGCTCTGCCTGCCTGGAGGGTGACCATCTCTCCTGTGAGGGACTGTCACCAGGAGGCACCTGCCCAGTAGGGAGCCCCCAGAGAGGGGCATCTGTAGTGAGGAGCACCCCAGCAGGGCCTCCCCAGGGCACTGTGCTAGCCCATCTTTGCACGGTGCCTATGGCCATTCCACTCCAAGGACTGATTTCACTTCCATCCAGGGACTGTGGAGAGAGGGACAGCTCACATTCAATCTTTTCAATATCCTACAAATAGGCCTACACTAAGTCTTTTTTTCTTTCAGAAAATATATGTGATGCTGTTCTTTGGAAAGAGGCTATTTGGGCAATATTCCCTAATAGAATATGGACTGGCATGGGGCAGTGTAGGGCTTCCAGGTGCCCTCAGCTGCTGAATCCAAGGCCAGCCTTCCCGCCATCCGCACACCCTGCTTAAGAACACCGTGGGACCTTGGCATTTCCAGAAAGACCTCCTGTTTTCAAGGACCATTCAGCAGATGGCTTCTTCCTCCCAGGTTTCTAGGAGCAGCCCCAGACTCAAATCCCTGCCCTTAGGAAGGGTGTGTCTCTCTTTTGTATAAGAAAAATCTCCAAAGTACAAAATCATGAAGCCCAGTGGGAATTATTTTCTAGCAAAGGAAATGCAGAAACCCTCCTTCCAGGCGAAAAGTGGGGATTTGTGTTTTATGCACTTTGGCTCATTGACTGGGAAAGACCTTAGTGGGTCTGTACGGTGTTTTACAAGCAGAAGATCCTGTCACTTACTGGAACTGGAAGCACTTGTTCATGAAGACAGTGCCTGTAACAGTCGTGCTTCGGGGTGCCTGGCGATGGGTGTCCTCTGCAGGTGGCCGCCAGAGTGTCCATTCACCTTGAGCCAGGGCCCTGGCTGTCTGATCCTCCTCTTGGCTTCTGTGAGGTCAGCATAGCTGTGTGTCACTTCCCGGGAGGAAATGGGAATGATCCGAGCATCCTGACACACCCTGGAAGTCGGAGCGCAGACCCAGAAGACGAGGGGACACACTGGTCAGTCTCTACCCCTCTTCCTTTTCAGATAACATTGGAAACTCAAATGCTGTCAAACAACTTGAATATTTAGCACCAAGAAACCTCTTCAATATGTCCATATAACAGTGCATTTGGAAAGCGACGAATTATTTGTATAAAATGAGTAGAAGAAATCAAATAAAAATGAAGCTCTGTGCCGTATATCCAATCATACATGCACAGCTTTAATTCCACCCAAAATATCCTTGACCTTAAGTGACAGAAGTCTTAGTTTATGGCATCAAATCCATCACTAGCAAAGGAAAGCCATGCCAAAGCCTCCATCAGGCAGAGAGGCAGGCTCCCGACAACTGGGCTCAGGAGTTGGCACTCACAGCCCACGAGGGAGGCAAAGCCAGCAATGAGTCTTCTGAGGCTCCCACATCACCCAGATTTATATTAGAAAGCAAACCAAGAGCTGTTTAAAGGATGTTTGCATTAAGAGATTGGATTTACTTTAATTATTTGGTTATTTGTTGTTCCTATACAGCATTTATTAATCAAATGAAAATATGGCTTTTAATATATTTCATTTCTTAAAAAAAAAAAAACTCACTGAATTATTGAATGGTAACATTCTCCCGCAGCGGCCAGCCCTCCTGGGGACGCGCCCTGCAGTGGGTGCCTGCAAGGCCCCTTCCCTCTGGGGTTTCTGATGTGCTCTCAGGCCTGGAGACCACAGCCCTCGTCCTGCACCGAGCGCTTCTCTTTCCTGTTAGTACTGGGGTTGAATTTAACTCTCTCCTCTGCACCTGGTGGACACCGCACCCTTCCCCCAAGTGTGCGGCGAGCGGTCTACACCGAGCAGCCCTGGTGCCTCCCCCCTGGCCAGCCTTGACACCCTCCAGCTCCTGGATCCCAACCCCAGTTCTCCCATTTCTGAACATCCAGTGGTCATTTCCCATGAGGAGCTGCCTCCCCACCCCATTGCACACGCCTCACCTTCCATGTCCAAGCCTTCCAGACCCCTCCTGTCCCTGTTTCTGTGTCACCAGCCCCATCACCAGGGTGCTCCTGAGCCTCACCTTCCCTGCCTCTCTGAGACACATCTGGCCACCACAGTGTCGGAGTGGCCATAGCCAGGGATCCCGCTGCCAGAGTGACGCACTGCCAGAGCTGGGGGACCAAGATGTGGTCCCCCGGGGGTGTCATGCTTACCCCTGGAATCAGAGCACCTAGGTGGGCTACAGGTTTGTGAGGGTGGGCTCCTGCCTGCCTGACTCACAGGGTCTGCAGGGTGCACCTGGACTGCAGGGGCTCAGCTGCCCTTTGATGAGCGGAGCAGTGTACACACAGTGAAACAGTGCAGGCCAGATGGAGGGCGCCTGAGGGCTGGCCCCCTCTCAGGTCCACACCACGGCCTCCCCCTGCCCCTGGCTCTGCCTTTGACCTGCAGTCTTGATCAACTCATTTTGCAGCTCTGACCCTCCTTTTTGGCTTTTCCAACTCATCGCTAAGCCCAGAGAGGTCCAGCAGCCACCATCGATGCCGCCCTTCTACTACCCCAGGTCACCAGGTCCTGCTGGTCCTGGGAGCACAGAGTTCTGCTTCCTTCCACCCACAGCCTCAGATTCCTGAAATCTCTGTTGGTCTCCTCCTGCCAGGGTGAGGAGTCCCCTGTCCTGGGAGATCCGGAACCACCACGAGTGCTCCACCTGGGAGTGAGGGGCAGGGCACTCCGGGAGGCCTGCACTGGCCAGCCCCAGCAGGACGCCTGCCACATTTCTAGACTTCCTTAGATGAGATCAAAGGGCGACTGTCTTGGGTTTTGTTTCTAGAAAACAAAAAATGAGGTAGTGTTTTTAAATGTCCCTCCTACAGATGGAACACTGGCCCCTCGCCCTTCCTGGCGTCATCCTGGAGATGTGGGTCCATCATGCTGCCCCCCTGATGGCTATTTAAATCCTGCTTGTCCTCTGGATGTGCTGACCACCATCAGTGGAAGCCTGGCCTTTCATGACCCTGGAGACTGCCCTCAAGGTGAGCAGTAGGGTGGACCCTGCCTTGTTTGCTCATTCAGCGCACCATGGCCGTTTCCAGTCTGCTTTCCTGCAGGAGTAGAACCTACGGCACAATTTTAGCTGCTTTCCCCTTTTCCGTGTTGGCCCCAGCCACCTACCTCTCCACTCCCAACTCTGTGGCCCATCACAGGCCCCACTCACCCAGAACCTTCTTCCCTGAGACGTTCCCTTAGAAGACCTCATGAAACCTCGTGGGCTGGAATTAAAACAACTCTGAATCGACTCTTTCCTCCAGTGCACACTCAGGGCTCAGAAGGCCCCTCAAGAACCCCATCCTTTCCCTGAGAAGGTGTCCATGGCCAGAATGGGGCTGGTCCTGTCCCGAGAGCCCGTCTTCTCTCCCTCTCAGCCCACCTCAAGCCCTATTGCCCTGGCTTAGAACATGGTGGTGGTGTTTTTGTGCTTTGTTTTTTCAAGAACGATCAGAATTCAGGTTTGGGGGCACTAGCTGTGCCTACAAGGCAGCTCTGCTTTCAGAGTGACTCGTTTGCATGACTGGAGCAGCACAAGTACACACAAATACATGGTGCAGACCCTGGGACTCTGCACAGCCCCGGGAACACCTGGGCTGAAGCCTCCCAGTGCACAAGGGCTGCCCAGCAGAAGCAGGTGTTCTCCTTCCTGCAGGGATCAGATGTGTACTCTCCTCACCCAGCTTTAGCATGGGACAAGGTCCCAGTGCCCTGGGAAGACATCACAGTCCCTCCAGATGCCCACTTGGCTCAAAGTCTTCTGCTTACCCCTGCCAGGGTGCACAAGGCTGCTGGGGGCTCGTTTATGCATCTGGATCAGCGACACCAGCAAGCAAATGTTCACAAAGAAATTGTATACTATTAATTCTTATTGACGCTAAAACTTTTCTTTTTAGCAAAACAACAACTGTTCCCTGAGCATCATACTCTATGTCAATAACAGGAGGAAAATAAATGTTAAAACATGCTAAATAATTGCCCAACGGTACTTGTACTAATGACCGTAAACTTCTACTATGCTAATTTTTCTCTACACTTTTAATTACTGATCAATAATACTTTGCAGTTGACATTTAAAAATGCTGAACCACATGTAGGAACACAGACTGAGAGAAAATCTACAATGTGGGACTGAATTTGCCAAATCAATAAACTTTGCCATTTAACAAATAGTTGCATGTCAACAGTCACCAGGATCAGTGAGCGCAAGGGTTGAGCTGGAGGAGTTAATTACTGTTTAATAGCAGGAGGCTGCACTGCCCTGGCGGAAGCCCTCTGCTGGGAGAAGCCGCCACACCAGGCTATGCCACCCGACAGTCCTCCTCAACCAGAAGTGCAAGCCAGACAGGAGACTGCTCGCAAAACCCAGGGCTCTGATGGACAGGCTAGAAGGGTATTTCCGTACAGGAGTGTCCTCCTCACTTCAAAGAGGTTCCCGCTTAGAAACCCAAGACCCTGACCATAAAGAGAACTGATAGAATCAGAAAGGCATTAGATAAAGGTATGTGATTTTAAGACCATCTCTTGTGAGCGCCTCAACATGATGCCAATCATTCATTTGGAATTTAAGGGACTGATGTAATCAAATGTGCATCCACCTTGCAGACGGAAGCAAAGGAAGGCTTTGAACACCAGACGGGTTCCAGGAAAATCAATTTCCGTAGAGCACCGTGGGAGAGTATAAGCAATCTTTACTTTTATTATTATTAGCAATAATAATAAATCTACGCTTAAATATATCAAGCATGTGATTATTGAAATGCCATTTCTGCATGGAGGAGAGGCAATCTGTCTTGGCTGAGCTGGAGTTGGCCTTTCTGGGCAGCGGGGTGCAGGTGTTAGCGTTTGCAGTGGCAGCCACCATTCGGCTGAGCTTGTGTCCAGGGCTGTTCTGCCTCAGCAGCTTTCTGTGTCAGGTCTGGCAAGAAAGGCTGGAGGAGGGCAGCTGTGTACCGCCGAAGGGACCTCGACCCAGAGCATTCACCTGCCCCAAGGCACCCCCCAAGGCAAAGCCGAGGAGCTGCGGCAGGTTGGCTTCAGGACTGTCCACCCCCGAGAGCCCCAGGCGAATTCCGCTGAGCAGATGGAATTCCAGTCTGTTGGGATTAAAACCAAATCGTAGGCCACCACACTAGGAGGTCAGATCCAGCCTCGGGTCTCTCCCCCTGGCTCCTGTGGCCCTTAGAACGGAGCTGCCGGCCTCCGGCATCCATGGACTTTCATGTTCCAACAAAGTCTTTCCTTTATAAAATCGCGGGGAGATGCTGCTCGAGGCTGACCTCACCGTGCTACACTCCCTTCATCGGGAGCCTGTGCCTCAGACTGGCCGCTCTCTACTGCAGGCCTGGCCGTTCTCCCTGGGTCATGGGCTCCATCGGCAGGAGCGCCCGGCCCTCCCATCCCGGCCAAGGGCTGCGTATCCCCGGGGAGCTGAGTCAAGGCGCTCACTGGTCCTGGTGCCTCCCTTCCGTGCCTCCCATGCCTGGGGAGCCAGCGCCGTTCTGAGTGCCAGTGACTGTCCTTGGTCAGGTTTCAGTGGCCTCAGAGTGCAATGAAGTGGTTATGAGGGGATGGGGGTGGGTGCCCAGGTGGGGTGGCTACTGGTGTTGGGAGGTTCAGCCATGCCACCTCCCCTCTTCCACGGACTGCCATTCCCAGTCTGTGCTGCTGTTCCTGGTGGATATGGAATAAGGTACGAACTGACCTCCCTCTGCCCCTGGGCCTCTTGTCTCCTGCGTGACCCATCCTTCACCAAAGGAGACCACTCTTGCTTTCTGGCTCCTGGCTGGGCTGGTGCAAAATGGGCAGCAGTTTTCACGTGATGATGCCATGGCTGGCCCAGCCCCACCTGGACACTGAGACCCATTCCTTGCTCACAGCCAGTGTTTCTTGCTAAAGTAGAAAGGGATTCAGGTCACTGTGTACCTGAAAGCACCTGTAGCTCCTGCTGCAACCTTCTGGAGATGGGGGCTGCCCTTCCCAGCCCACCCCATGCACCAGGAGGGGCTTAGTGCAGCCTGTGTGTGGTGGGCTCCATCCTCCACCTGGGCACAGGGTCCCAAACCATTGTGGGTCTTGCTGGCACTCAGGCCTGTGCCAAGGCAGCTCACTGACAGGGAAATACTGTCAGATGACCTCACAGGGGGATACAGGACTCTGAGGCCAGGGCCAGGGAAGGGTCCCTCTGGAAGCCCACCATGGTTTCTGGGGCCCAGTGTGTGAATGGATACATAGTGAGCTGTGGTCCCAATACCAGGACAATAAGCAGGGGCCTAGGATCCAGGTCAGGCCAAGGAGCCAAGAGTTCAGAATCTTGAGGAGATGGGGTCAAAGGAAATGGAGTGGGAGGTGGCAGCTAGGAGGACTAGGGACCAGGGCCCCTACAGTGCCCTCTGCCACCTGCTGCACAGGGTCCCTGTGTGGGCCTGCTGAAGAGCAGGCAGGGTCTCCTGATTCTCTCTTGGGAGATTCCTCCTTCAGCATGACCAGGTCCTGAAGCTGAGAAAAGATAGTCAACAATACTGAGCCAGTCTCTGTGCATGATAGCACAAAGAAGAGTGGCCACATGGCCACCAGGCAGCCCATCTGCTCAGGGTGGGTGTCGGGAACAGAACCTGCAAAGAGGCTGATGGGCACACCCCGTCCTTTGTCAGACTGTAAAAAGCAAGAGGAGGCCTTGATTCCCAAGGTGTTCTTTAATTAAAAATGAGGCAGAGTCTGTATACATCAAGGGCCCAGTGATTAACTGTGGTGAACCAAAGTTGTGGCATTCAAAATCCTAGTCAGAACTGGGCACGGTGCACGTGCCCATAACCTCAGCAGGTTGGGATTGCAAGTTTGAAACCAGTCTCAGCAATTTAGCAAGATACTGTCTCAAAACAAAAATAAAAAATGACTGGGGGTACATCTCAGTGGTAGAGTGCCCCTGGGTTCAATCTCCAGTGCTGTTAAAAATTCTAGTTCAGACACAGGAAATTCCTAAGACAAATTTCATGGCCACCAAGAAACATTGACAATGTGTGAAAGTGAAAACCATCGACTCCACTTGGTCGAGGCTGATGCTTCCCGTGAGCACTGCTGGGAACAGAAGGTGCAGAGCCACAATTGCTGCGGGTCCCAGGAGGCCCTGTGAGCAGAGCGTGTCCTCCCCCACCAGGCAGCCCCAGAAGGCCAGGAGAAGACTCCAAGGAATTGCCAAGTCCTCTGGCTTTGCAAGGGCAGGATGCAGGAGTGTGTGAGCTTTCCGCTAATCCACAGGTTGGGATTAAATTTTAAAATCAAAATGCTAGTGGCCACGTTTTTAAAAAACTGAGACCCACAGTGCCAACATGTGCCAACATGATGGCATGACTGGAAAAGGGCACTTGCTCAGCATGTCCAGGCGGAGAGCCAGCTCCGGGGTCACTGGGCAGAATGACCAGGAGTAAGTAAAAATGGCCTCTTGTTTCTCTCCTCTTGCTTCACAGGTTGCTATAAATTGGCTCAAACAAGATGGAATAATGGTTCAGACGGGTAAAATATAATTTTCCATGGGGCCAATTTTTCAAAAGCTTGAAAATCACCGTGAGTAGGAAGTAATGAAATGGAGGTCTCGGCGCCGTCTCCGCTCTCCAGGGCTGTCTGGCTCTCAGAGCTGATGGGGTGTCTTCTCAAAGGGAAAAGGGCATTCTCCAGCCACCCAGACATCCAGCAGGTAGAGCGAGTGCGGAGGGTAGTAGCCTGGCAGCACCACAGAGAGAGGTGCCCAGGCATGAGAGGCTGCAGGCAGGCGCCCAGCGGGCTGCGGAGGTTGCCGATTAGTTGGTTTTGCATTTCCAAGCAGCAGACCAGGAGTTCATTCATTCATTTCTTCTGTTTTGCTTCATGCTAGTGAATACTAAGAAGGGAAATGGGAAAGACTGTATGTTCCTAGCAGTACATGACTCTGAGATAGGAAGATGCAGGGCCTTGGAAATGTCTAGCCGTTCTCCAATAGAGGAGTGAATGAAGAAACGGATGTACACACCAAGGAATATTGCTCAGCTCCAACAGAGAATGATGTGAAGGTAAATGGATGGATTTGGAGAATATCATGAAGCAAAATAAGCTAATCCCAAATAACCAGGGGCTGAATGTTTTCTCTGATAGTGGATGCTAATTCATAATGGGGGGGGTCATGGGATGAGTGGAGGAACTTCAGATGGGGCACAGGCGGGGCAGGGGGCATGGGATCAGGAAAGATGGCAGAAGGAGACCGACATCATTATCCCAGGTATGTGTATGATTGTGTGAATAGTGCGACTCTACATCATGTACAACCAGAGAAGTGAAAAATTCTGCTCCATTTATGTACAATGAATACAAGAGCTTTCTGCTGTCATGTACAACTGATTAAAACTAATAAAAAAATAAATAAAATAAATAAAAAATAAAATTAAAAGGGCAAAGAAAAGAAAGAAAGAAATGTGCAGCCGTGGCCTTGAGCCTTGGATCCTCTCGGCTGATGTCCTAGCCCTCCCACTGTGGATCCACCTGGAGGAAGAGTTTGTCACCACAGAGGATCAGAGCTGCAGAGGACAGAATTTGTAGTCTAATTTGTTTAGCCACAACCCAAATGGTGTTTTTAAACAACTGTTGGAACTGTTGGAAATCTAGATATTTTAGGTAAAATTTCATCAAAATAATAAGCAAAAAAAAATATAAATATATATATATATATATATATATATATATATATATATATATATATATATATAATTTAAATACCTGAAGAAAGATTTCAAATCACTTCTTTGCTAATATTGAGGCAACTCATTGAACTGAACCCACAGACCCAGAAAATCGGCTGTGCACACCCTGGGGAAGCACTTTGCATGAAGATGTGGAGGCATGAGAAGGGGGTGTGCAAGGACACCACCACTGAGTGTGGCGGTATGGAGCAGTCATCGGGAGCCTGCCAAGGTCACATGCCCAGGGAGACTCCGGGCCCTGCCCTCTGTCGGCTGGCTTCCCATGGCATGCTTGTTCATTGATCAGAGATTACCTCGTTCTGCATGATGGCTTCCCAGTCAATTTAAGAAAACAATGTACATGTGCCACACACATTTTAAGCTTCAAACTACATAAGTCAAAAGGCAGAAAGGCAGCATTTGATAAAACCCAAATTTCTACAAATGTGAGCCTGAAAATGGAAATCTTTTCTTCATGTGAGAAGAGCATCACTTTTCAGACAGCAGAAAAAAAGTTATGATCTAGAAACACTACAGTTTCACTTAAAATCAGAACGAGAACAAGGACATCTGTTGCATTATTACTAAAATTTCCTTTTTATAATTTAAGCCAATGCAATAAGACATGGTTCAGTAAAAATACTTTGAGAAATGTGAAAAAATACCATGTTCTCAGTTTCCTTTAAAAATAAATGATGAAAGTTATGGGTTTGATAATACAACAGGTATGAAACATGATTTCTATAGACTAATCATCTTTCGACTGGGGATTTTTGAAGGAAGCAGTGTTTAGAATTGAATATGTGCAGCCAGACTTCACAAGCAGCCGAGTGAGAATGGGGTGGGCTTCAGCTGGGCTCTATTGCTGGCTGGCCGTGGTACACTGGCCAACACTGACCATTCTTCAGCCTCAGTTTCCTTATGTGTAACATAAAGGTGACCCCATGATGTGCCTTGGAAGGTTGATGTGGCACGTCACCTTCCCCAATGGTCTCCCCATCTCTGCTCCTCTTCCCAGCCATTTCAGGCGAGGACTGGTGTGCATGGTCACATTTGTCCTTGATGCCACCCGCTGTCCCAGTGGCTGTCTGGACACACCACCTGGAGCTGGAGAGCCACATACAACTAGTGCTTCTCTCAGAGCTGCCTTCAGAGCAAATCGCTCCAGAATAAAACCTCACCTGGAGGACAGCGTCGTTGAAAAGGGTCAAGAGGTCACTAGAGCAGAGCAGATTTTTCTTATACGTTTATTTTATTTATTTATTTTTATGTGGTGCTGAGGTTCGAACCCAGGGCCTCACATGTGCTAGGCGAGCGCTCTACCGCTGAGCCACAACCTCAGCCCCAAAGCAGATTTTTAAATGAGGAAATTCCATGGGAGCTTTGTGAACTTAGGTTGAGCTTGAGGCCCAGGTCAGAATGCCCTCAGCAGAGCTGTGGAGACATGCACCCCCTTCGTTTGGGCATTCTGTAGAGGCCGGCAGCACTGCCCTTGCTCTGAGGTCCTGTGACCATCCTCAGATGGTCTGCTGTGGGCTTCCAGAACTTACTCTGCCTGAGGAGAGGTTCCTGAAGTTGTCACTCCACATCCCCACTGCCCAGCACCCCTGACCCCGCCCCATGCACAGGGTTTGCTGGACAGCACCCCCTGCTGGGCCCCCTACCCCGGGCCCTGCTCCCAGTGTTAGGTGCTCCTGGAAACTCCTCCTTGTGTGGGTCCCTCCTGCTGCTCTGCCTCTGAGGGTGCAGGCTGATGACACTCTGGTGCTCCTGGGTGCTTTCCAGGCTGTAAGGGAGTCCACTGGGGAGGTCCCAGTAAGGGCTGACATACCACCAATATGAGCAGCGGTCTCCAGGGAAGACTCTGGATACCGGTGGCTCTTCAACCTCACAGTAGGATGGACAGCAGTCTCTCCATGTGCATGCGCTCATGACTTCCAATCCTGGATGAAAAGACGTCCTGGCCACAGCAGGGAGCGCACTCCCTATGTACAAGGAGACCTGCATGCCACATGCTGACCACCTGGTCACCAGGCCACCTTGGGCAGAGTAAGTTACATTCCCAGCCTTTATTTTTCTCCATATGAAGCGCAGGAATATTGGCAGGTGTTGATTTCCCTTCTTCATCAAGTATTTGATTTTTATGTGAAGCTAGACCCAAAACCATTTTAGAAAACAAAATGGGACATTTGAGCACACCTGGCACTAAGGAATCTTGGTCTGCAGCGGTGAGCTTGCTGCACTGAAACACTAAGGAATCCTGGTCTGCAGCGGTGAGCTTGCTGCACTGAAACAAGCCACCCGATGGAGCTGGCACTGAAACTGAATGTGTGGCTTTCTGGGATGACTTTGTACCACCCCAATTCCAGTGGTTGGCTCCACTTTTAGTGTCCCATTTGCTACTTGAACTAACCCAGATAACTTCTAGTAAACATTACGTAAAAGAAAAAGCCCATGTTCCAAGGAGACTATGAATAAATGTTCTAATGGAGCCAAGAAGCACCTGTCAGAGCCCAGTAAGTGAGCTCTCAAGGGGCCAGCAGAGCTGCCCACCTCCAGCCCAGCCTCCCAGACATTGAAGGGGAGTAGGGAAGGTGGACCTGGGGTGTCTGGCCCCAGTTGGAGCACAGGGAGGCGACCTGGATGACATCCTTCCAGAAGCATCTGTCAGCACCTGTGCATGTTCAGCCTCGTATCAGGATTGGTTTTGTAAATATTTCTTTTTTAACTCATATAATTTTTCATCAGATGTCTGAAATATAGTATTAATCACTTTCAAAGTAATAAATATGTATGTGCTGATGCTATGATCAACTCCAAGCCTGGATCCCACGTGGATTTCTGAAAAGGAAAATGTAAAGAAATGTTATGAAGAGCAACCAGAAAACCCACTCTCCTCGCCTTCACTCGCGCGTGCCAGACTCACCACAAGTGAGACCCTACGCGCTCACCAACAGAGCACATTTGCCACAGGCCTGGGATGGACCCGGGAGGCCCTCGCCCTGGGAGGCCCAGGAATCTACGTGGAGGATGAGTGGGGATCACATCCTGGGGGAAATCACACATCCGTCCAAGTCTGTTCCCGTTTCTTCAGAAGTATTTGTACAAAAACAAGGAGTGAATGAGGCACAGAGTGATTTCCCAGGGTCTTTGAGAAGCCATTCATCCACGGCCGGCATTCACGGGGCCACCGAGCCTCGAGCTGCAGGCGGTGACGCCTTCCCTCCATCTGCCAGCCTCATTCCTCTGCAGGCCCCAGATCCCCCATGTTTCAGAAAGTTAATTATTAAATGCTCCAGGTTGCTGTTGAGCCACACAATAGCAGAGCGGAGGCCCAAGTGCATCACGCTATCTCCCCCAATCTACCGCACATTTAACTACCTTTGATCTTATCTAATAGTAGAGACCTAACTGAAATAATCACCATTTAAATATATTAGGTTGTTTGACATAGGTACTACACACAAGGAAAATCAATACTGATTATACAATTGCCAGATACAATGTAAACGGCATACCGCAAAGTCTTTACAGGCCAGATAACATCTCAGAAATCCCGACCAGAGTCAATAGCCATTAGTTTTTAAAAGTGGCCACTTGAACTTGTATGTGTGGGTGTGTGCCCTAGAGTCAGGCTGCCCATGAGCGATGGATTTGAAGTTCAAAGAAGAAAAGAGAAAGCTTAAGAAACACATCTTAAAGGTGGTCAAGACAGGTGCAGCTTTTAAAATCTTAAGTATCTTCAGAGTCTGTGTTAACACCCCGTTTGCGTTTTGTTAGACTTTTTTAGAAGTTCAACAGCTAAGGCAGCTATTCACAGCTCAATGCAAGTGTGCAAACATCGTACCAACACAGAACTCAGCCTGCGGGCTTGGGGCTCTAACAGGCCCTTTCAGGCTGACCTGCAGTCCCAGAGGTGATCGCCCACTCTCAGCCAGATGGAGCATCGTAAGAGCATCTTCAAGGGCTTCTGCCAAAGCCCCGGGGTCCTGATACAGTCAGGAATGAGTCTTCACCACTGGGTCACTTGGGAATGGAAATATTTTTGACTCAGTAAAAACTTTGTAAGTGTTCCTGAAACCCAGAGACCTATCTTGACCTGTGAAAGTCGATGGACGTCCGGGTCTCTTGGGCCATATTGAGAAGCTAAGAAATGGATTCAGCGAAATGTAAGCAGTTGTCAAGTTTCGAGATTGTTCTCAGGCTGAAGAGGAACCATGATGATCGATCTGTTCTGAGTCCTGCACGCTAAGCCAGAAATGCACGCGAGTCCCGCTGACATACGGGTCCCTCTCTGCCTCCCCCGCCGTTTCAGTAGGCCAACGCCCGGGACATCCATCAAGATGGCAGCAAATGTGTTTTCCCTCTGCCGAGAGCCATCAAGAGGGGCGTTTTGAAAAGAGTCAGCGCTATCCCTCTCCTCGCACCACCAGTACTTAAAGCTTGGCCCAACTAAGTCCTAAGTAAATACCCCGGACCAAGACAAAAGTCCAGCAAGTCGGAATCCGCCACTCTGGTCTCTCCCCAAACTGAAAGCACGTTGCAGGGCCGGGGTTGTGGTGCAGCCTTCCCCACCCGCTCCCCAGCACAGCTGTCAGATCCATGTTGAAGCTTTTCTTTGTAATCACACGATTATGCACTTCATCTCCTTCCCCACCCCCACCATTCCATCTAATGGCTTTAAAGGGAAAGGAAATTACTTGTCCTCGCAGCCAGCACTTGACACTTTTATGGGTCATTTGTAATGAAGCTATTCTTCGCCTTTAATGGAGACCTTGATTCTGACCAGTGTGAATAATTGTCAAAAGGTGATTAATTAAATATTCACCACTCCCCTATAAAATTGATCAACATATGACATTACACTGCTCCAAAAGTTATTTTATTTCTTCATTCTACTTCCAATTCTATGCATTTAAACAAGCTTTAAACTGGAGCTGTGTAATTTACTGCATATTAATTATACATACATACTGACTAAAGTAAGAAAAGGTGTTTTACACCTTTTTTTAACTCCATAAAAACACATGCTGTCACTACTTACAATACTGAGAAGTCCTGTCTTGAGAATGAAATGCCTTATAGCCACTTCTCGTGTGGACAGAATGGCTTGCTCACGTAAATGGGTCTTGTGTTCGAACACGCAGCCTCATCTGAAGTGAGCTTCACTTGTGAGCCCTACCTGAATCTGTGTGCTTTAGAATGACATCTCGGGAGAAGACCTATCAGTGCATTTCGCTGAAGGCCTCTGGCTGGGGCTGGGGTGAAGGTCCAGGGAGGGGGATTTTGTGACTGAAAATTGCTGAAATACAATTAAAGCCTTCCCCGCCATGAGTCCTGGGTGTGGGCTGGTTCTGGGCTTTCACAGTCGGAGCAAATCGCTCTTCGTAGGAATCAGGCCTCCCGCTCGCCTCTCCCCACAGCAACCCCACGCTGGCGGTGCTGTGCAGGGAACAGTGAGGGTCCTATGAACAAGCCGACCTCCAAATCCAACACTGAACTTGAGAGTCTCAGTAATTGAACTAGATTTTATTAAGAAGGAATAGATGTGACACAAGGAATCATATTTTAAAATCTATGGAAATAAATTGGGAGAAATTGTGAAAAAAAATCCAATTTTCTGTGAAATCTGGGAAGAGGCGAGAGGGGGTGACCCAGGCCTGCCTCAGCCAAACGGGGCAGGACACCAACCCATCAGGCAAGGCCGTGCGGAGCAGGAATGGCAGGGCTGTGGCCAGCGCACTGCACCCTGCCTGCACCCTGGACTCCGGCTGTCTGCCCTTGGGAGTGCCCAGGATGGAACCCAGCTCAGCCTGGGGCCTCTGTCCAAAGTCTGCGCAAATCCACCCGTGGGCATTCTCTAAGTCCTCAGCGGCTGCTCTGTGAATGCAGATTCCTAATGTCATTGAAGGAGTCAGTCAGCCTTTTTTTTCTCTCTGTCATTGAGTGAAGAGAACAGATAAAAAAAAAAAAAAGATGAGCAAAAAAATAATATTTCAACTTGAACAGACTTGCTATTTGTAGACTTGATCACATGAATCTGGTGCAGTCAAGACGATTTCGGCAGCAGCTACAGGAATGAATCCCACAAAGGGACTGAGTTTAATCATCCAATCCCAGACTGTATTGATTTTGGGACTACTTGCAATGACTATATAAATAAGCCATTTCTTTGCAACTGTATCTGCGGCCGGTCATGAACCCAAACCCTTCACAACCTGGCCCAAAGTGAATTATGCCCTGCAGAAATAAATTAATAAAACTAACACAGCCGGGCTTCTCCACCAACTTATTTTCACGTTTCAAGAGCTTAAAAATATAAAATCAATAATCATTTAGTCATAAGGGTAAATGAAGCGACATAACATCAAAGTATACCCTCTAGCCATTCAAGTCATCCTGGGTAATTTATCTCATCAAAAGGCAGTGGTAATAATCCTTTCCACTCTGAGACAAGCTGCCACACGGCTGCTGTATTATCCTACAGTAAACAAGTTGGGAGAAAATATTAAAAATCAATATCTGTTTCCTTCTATCAGACCAGATGGCATCCATCATAAATCCGCCCGGTAAAGAGTTCTTGGAGTTGGCACCAGAGTGAGAACTGCGGCTGAATTAACCACCCAACACAAGGCGTCCGCTCAACAGGGAACAGAGCTGGAGTGCTTGGAAAATGCAGGATTTGACAATTGCAAAAATTTGCTGAAATTATAATTATGGAGGAAAAAATCTATTGTAGCTGTAGGGTATCAAGAGGAAGCAATTACCAGCATTCCAGAATAATGCAAACGGCCACCTCCAGTAGTCCCTGCAAGTGAAGCAGGAGGTGATTGTGTATTTGATCATTTGTTCCTTCATTCACTTAGCATGTTGATCTCCAGCCACAGATTTGGGCACTGCCCCTCTAACTGGACAATCTGCCGCACTGTCACACGTCACCTTCTTGCCCGAGATGCCTTTGGGAAATGGGGACGAGCCTCCCCTGATCCCAATTGCCCTCACCGCTGTGATGCTGTCTCTGAGGAGTCTGTGATGGGGGAGAGGCATCCTGGGTGAGCGGAACTTCATGGTGACAGATTTGGAGCTGGGCACAGGGGCACGTGAGCAGAATTGCCTTGTTCTCCTCTGCGCTGAAGGAGAAGGCTGGCTACGGAGACTTAACAGCTACAGCTAATGGCACAAAATGTTGGGCAATCCCTTCCCAAAAGCAGGTAGCCACTCATTTTGAGGATCTGACCAAGTTTTATGACTTCTGGAAAATGAGATATTGTTGGGCTAGCGAATGTCCTAGCTTCCACCTTCTGCTGTTCTTGAGGTGTGTACACACACGTGCTGTAATTAGGCCCTCGAAAACACAAAATCCCACCAGGGGCAGTGAGGCACACATGTAATCCCAGCAGCTCAGGAAGCTAAAGCAGGAGAATTGCAAGTTCAAAGCCAGCCTCAGCAATTTAGCAAGGTCCTGAGCAACATAGTGAGCCCCTGTCTCTAAATAAAATGATGCGGCTCAATATTTAAGCACCCCTAGATTCAATCCCCAGTACCCAAACATTAACAAAATAAATAAATAAATAAACACAAAAACACAGATCCCTCAGCCACAAGTACTTCTCTGGCTTGGGAGCTCCAGGTCTTTGGAATTTAGCTTCACTTCTACCACCTCCTCCTCACAGCTTCCCCCAAACCATCTTGCCCACAACTCCCTGGAGGCCATGGCTGTGTGCACAGGCTGGTTTCATAAAGAGGCCTGTCTGCATGTGAGCAGTAACCCTGAAGGGCCAGCAAACCTCTCCTGGAGTGCATACCACCTGTGACAGTTCATGGGGAGACCCTCTGATTTTAATAAGTATTATACTCTCCCTCCATCCTGGGGGGTGAAGCACCCCCATGACCTGTCTTTACATAGGCAGCTCCAAACAAGCTCCTTGGTCAGGTTCAGCCCCCACAAGCCCACCTCCCCCAGTCCAAGTCCAGCCACCAGGTGTCCATGGACAGGCATCTGGATAGCATGGGGCAGCCGAGTAGCTGCCTTCTGATTGAGAGTTCATAGTCCACCACAAATCCTAAGTCACTTCTGTGCACTTTCCTGTTTAGAGGTTCATGATTTATCACTGCACTGAGGTTACATACAAAGTTTTCATCCTTGGTTTTATTTTACCCGCCTAGGAGATATGATCTTCATTCTGTCCATCTCCTTACTCTCTCTTGGTGAAAACTCCGGTGGCTCTGGACTCTTGGATGGCATATTTACTCCCACCTCCAGTCAATGTCACATTGGAGACTGTGAAGGACAGAACACGGACCCCGTGGTTGGCTAGGAACTGAGGTTCTCTAGGAACATAACCGCAGGATGGCAGGTATCTCTTGCACCTGCCTGGCAGGTCTCAGCAGCTCTACACACGAGACTGGCCTTACAAATGTCAAAAAATGTCAGCCAGATTCTCTGAAGCTGGTGACAAATCATACCAAGAGCCTAACCTGGTGTGCTCCTGTTAGGCAGTCCGATCACCGGATGGGTTTCAGCATCTTGGTGGCCTCTGGGAAGCATCAGCCCTCTCAGCCCTGGGAGAACGTCCTTGAATGAGACTCTTATTTGCACCAAGCATGGGTAGGAGAACAGCACTGGTATAGTCATTCACTCTTTGAATGTAACTTTTCCTTCATGGAAATGGCTGAGCTTTTGTTATCTGCTGAGTTCAGAATGCAAAGCATAAACATTTGGACTGTGAAGAACAAGAATATCAATCTTCAGAAATAACATTTTTTGCCTGCACATAATACTCTATCAGCTCATCAGAGGGATTACAAATGGGACTTGCTCAGAGGTCGTTACCTAAAAGCCCTTCCCAAATCCTTCCTCACAGTTCCTCTCGCCAGAATGGCCAGGAAGGAGGGACATGCTCCATGATCCCATCGCAGAGGTCGCGAGGGGCCAAGACACCAGTCTCAGCACTCTCCCGAGTGGACGGGGCTGAAGCCTTCCTTTCAGGAAGCTTTTAATCATTGACACTTCTCAATGGGCATTCAGGGAGGAAACTCCTTAAATCTCTACGGTTGCTAAGAGACTGGTGCTTCTTGTTTGAAAATTTTCATCTTTATCAGATGTATTATTTTTTTGGATGGCAGACAAGACCCTGAGATCTGCCAAAGGTGCAAAATATGGCTTTTATGAGGAGAAGTCATGAGTGTGTGTGTGTGTGTGTATGTGTGTATGTGTGTGTGTGTATGTGTGTATGTGTGTGTGTGTGTGTATGTGTGTGTGTGTGTGTGCGTGTGTGTGTATGTGTGTGTGCGTGTGTGTGTGTATGTGTGTGTGTGTATGTGTGGTCTCCTTTCTGGAAATGTGATGTCCTGCAAACCTAATCCATTAGTGACCCGCCAGCACAGTGTGTAAAACACAGCCACTCTGGCTAATGGCAATTATTTACTTGCATTTAGTAATTGAATATTTAATGAGGGAAAGATCTATGTACTAGACAACATTTTTCCATTTATACTAAATGTAATATTGAATGTAATATAATAAACATCTAGATCTTCCCATCTCTCAGAGGTTTATTGAACTAAAGCTACATCTTTATTTTCAGCCTAATAATTCAGGGGCATGCAGACTCCCCGAATGCACAGTAAGGAAGCAGGTAGGCAAAGGGAGACCCCTTGTCTCCAGGACACCCCGCTGTGGAAGGCCAGCAGCTCTTTGGTTCTGCCTGCTGTTGACACACTGGGTGGACCCACCAGCAGTGTAAGCAGACGCTGCTTCCTGGGAATGCTGAGTGGACAGGGACACCCATCCATGCTCAGCCTTTGGGTTTAACCCTAATGCACGGCTGGAAGGCACCGTGCCTGAAAAGAAAGAGAAAGGAAATGGTGGCGAGAAGCAGGTGGAAACCTTGCTCAGAGCTCTCCAGCTCCCAGTGCCAGGCCCTTCCAGAGGCCTGGCTCCACCCCTGCTTGGCACTTCCAAAAGAGCCCTGTGGACTTATAAAAGTGACTCTCCTCCCAGGCTGAGTCAAATCTGAAAGCTCATGGAATGGACGCATTGCAGGAATACTAGTCATTTCTAAGGTGAGGCCTGAAGAGGTCAAGAACGTAAGTAATCCATATGCTTAAAAGAAGGCAGCAGGGATCAAATGCCCCTCTCCAGCACCATCGTCATCACATGTCTCCCTGACCTGCAGCAGCAGCTGGGCTCCCACCCAGGAAGTCTGCTCACAGCCAGAACTTGCACTGAAGGCCAAAGCATAGGGACATCCACACCAGGTGTCCTGGTCCGAGTGAGGTTTGGCCACTCTGAGATCATCGCCCTCTCCTCTTGGCAATCCCGTGCACATGGCCTGCACTGCTTAACAATGGGGCCTGTCCTGAGAAGTGCGTCACCCTGTGAGGACATCCTAGAGGGCACTCACACCCACCCCCGGTACATACTCAGGTGTACAAGAGGGTGCAGCCAGACTCTCCTGGGCCATGGTGAAGAGAAACAGCAGAAGATTGAATCAAGCACAAGAGAAAATGCACCATCCAGGGACCAATCCAGGTGAACAAGGTCGTTGCTGGAGTAGCACAGCACACTGCTTTATAGTCAGCTCTTTAATAAACAGAAGGACGGGACTTTCCCTCGCTCTTCCCCCACCCCCATGGTACTAGGAATCAAAGCCCGGGCTCATGAATGCCAAGCACAAGCTCTACCTCTGAGCTATGTCTGCAGGCAGTAAGTAGGAGGAGTACACTCTAAGACATGAGCAAGTGGACAGTACAGTTAGGACAGACACCAGCAGCCCAGCTGAGCACTGGGCACTGTGCATACTGAGCGTGAGGAGGAGCAGCTTGGTGTGCACCACCAGCTCCATGGACAGGACCTAGATGATGCGCTGCACCACCAGGTGACGGCAGCCCCAGCTCCACCAGAAGGGGGAATCTCCAGCTGCATTATGGTTGCAGGAGACAACTGTCACCATGCAGTTGTGCAGCTGATACGCAGCAGGTGACTTCACGTGTACACCTCCACGGGCAGGTTTTGTTATTCCTTTGGTCTAGGTCACTGACGTCATAGCCAGTCCTCTTGCTGCACTTTTCTTACTCAATGTCTATTTTAAAAAATCTCCTACAGACCAGATGGAACTTCTAGAAGTTTAAAAATTAAAAAAAAGAGGGGAGTCAAAGTCAGAAATGAAGAATGCCTTCATGGTGTTTGCAGACCAAATACAGGAGAAGGCAGAGGGGAAAGAGGCCCAGCCAGGAAGGGAAAAGAGATGTGTGAAGGCAGATGCGTCATTTAGAGTAAATGAAGTTACAGAATCAAGTAGAGATGTTGAAAGCAGAATATTTGGAAAGTTTATTTAAATTAAAATATTTCGGAATTGGACTCTGTCTCACAGACATAAAATTAAGGATGTATGTACAAGGATGTTTGTTGCAGGAACACTGCAAACAGCAAATGGCTGGAAATAATATAGTGCCCCGGATCAGGGAAACGCATGATGAATTATAATAATCCACTTTCATACCATGGAATATAACTCAGCTTTCAAAAAGTTAAACAAGGTTATTCACTGGGGAAGAAGAGATTAGGGAATTTGAACATATCACAGTGTTCAATCCAAACACAAGCACAGCAAGGGACGAGATGGAGATTAGAGTCTCAGACCCTTCAGGGAAACACCCAAGGATGCAACACAAGTGTATTTGTAGTCCCTGAAGGAGAGGAAGGTCAGGAACATGCTTGAGTAAAATATGCTTGGTATTTTTCAAAATTGATAAAAATTATGAACACAAAAACGAAATAAATTCACGAAAATCCAGTCAAAAACAATTTTTAAAATCCTGCAAATTAACCATAGTCTGGGGACTGGGAAACAGCATGTGCAGGGAACAAACACAACAATGACCTAAACAGACTCGTGAGAATCCACCACAAACCTGTGACATGGGCTGGGCTGCGGCTCAGTGAAGAGCACCTGCCTTGCACGGGGGAGGCTCTGGGTTCAATCCTCAGCCCCAAATAAAAATAAATCATCAAAGATAGATATTGTGTCTACAGCTAAACACATTAAAAAAAAAAAAAAAAAACTATGAAGTGCTGCAGAGGTAAAAGTCACCCCATGATTCTACATCCAGGGAAATGTTATTGTAAAGATTAGAGGAAATAAAATATCATCCCAGATAAATCTGAGAGACTCTATTGCCAGCAGACACACACTACAAGAGTGCTAGTAAGAAAAAACTTGCACGCAGAAGTTAAACAATATCACCTGGGAACCTTGATCTAAAAAAAGAAAAAACACTAGAAATGATAAACACATGGATAAATATTAAGGTTATTTTTCTTACTCTTGAGGTTTTAAAACATTGCTACATTGAAGCAGAAATGTAGCGATACACTATGAGGCAACAAGAAGAAATGAAATCACTCCTGTGAGGGTCAGCCACCAGTAGATGGAAGCTAAAGGCGGATCCATTGTATTAATTATGAACTTTAGAGACACCTAAACACAGTTAAAAGGAGGAGAGAAAGTAAGACAGTAATGGAGATAAAGTGGATTATAAAAAAATAAACCTCAAAAACAAAAAAATACAAGAAAAGCATATGAAATTATTTCATTTTTTGATATTTGCTAAGACTCTCTTTGTGCCCTAAAGTACTGTCCATTTTGGACATTGTTGACTGATGAAATGTTGTTGACTGATGAGATTTTCTTCAGATATTGCTCTACCCATCTGATCAATAGTATTTTAAGTTTTAAAGAGTCTTTATGTAGTTGATGTCCGATGACTGAGCAGGGTTGTTTTATGGACGTAGGCATACCAACACTTGGAGTACAGGTATTTGTGATCCTTATATCTTCTTGTTGGATGGTCCCCTTTACCAGTGTGAAGTGAGCGTCCTTATCTCTTCTGATCAATTTTGGCTTGCAGTCTGCCTTATCAGACAAGAGACCAGCTACTCCTACTGACCCGCAGCCGACATTGGCAGGACACATCCTTTTCATTCCTTCACCTCAGCCTGTGAATGTTAACTGTAAAGTGAGCCTCTTTTAAACAACCAAAGATTGGTATCTTTTATTTTTTAAAATTCACTCTGCCAATCTATGCCTTAGCAAATACAAAAAAATGAAGATAATTCCTCCCACCTTATTAGAACAAAATGGAATGAAATTCAAAATTAATAGCAAAATAAAAACAAACCATTTTAATACATGGGAATTGAAAAATATACCTCTCAACAAGGAATGGTGATAGAAATAATAAGCAAGAAAAAAATCTTTGAAACAAATGGGAACAGAAATACATCATGCCAAAATCTCTGAGACAGTATAAAGGCTGTGGGAAGAGGAAACTTCATAGCATCAAGTGCCTGCATTTAAAAACCTTAAAATCCCAAGTAATAAATGTTACACCTCAATATCCTAAAAGAAAAAAATCCTAAAACCAATACAGAAAATAAATAATTAAGATCAGTGCTGAAACTAATAAAATAGACAATTAAAAAATAATATAAAGGATCACCAATGCAACAAAGAGTTGGTTCTTTGAAAGATGAATAAGATTGACAAACTCTTAGCCAAACAAACCAAAATACTGAGAAAGCAGACCCAAATCAACAAAAGTAGAGATGAAAAAGTGAGTGTCATCACAGACATTTCTGGAATTTAGAGGATCACTAAGAACTGTTTTGAAAACTTAAGTTCCAATAAATTGAAAACTCTAGAAGAGCTTGACAATTTCAGGCACATGCGATCTGCTCAATTGAACCAAGAGGGTGTACAGAATTTAAACAAATTATCAAGCAATGAGTTTGAATCAGCAATTAAAAGCCTTCCAAAAAAGAAAAGCTGAACACCAGATAGATTCTCAGCTGAGTTCTACCAGACGTCTAAAGACCTGAATCATTCCATGAAATAGAAAGGGAGGGACACACCCAAATTTATTCTATGAAGTCTGTATTACACTAATACCAAAGCCAGACAAAAAGACACCAAGTACAGAAAATTTCAGACCAATATCCCTGATGAACATGTATACTAAAAGCCTCATGGAATGTCAATCTGCATTGAAGAACACATTAAGAAGACAGTGCATCACGATCAAGTGGGCTTCAACCCAGGGAAGTCATGCAGGTGCATCATAAGCAAGTCAATAAATGCAATTCATCACATAAATAGAACTAAGAAGAGAGATCACATGATCATCTCAATAAAAGTAGAGAAGACTTTTGATAACATCCAGCACCCATTCATATTATCAACACTGGAGAAAAACTGAGCTGGAGGCACTTCCCTCAACCTTATAAAGGTCATATATGACAAACCTAAAATGAAATTATTTCCTCTAAAATCAGGAATGAGACAAGGATGTCCACTGACCATTCCTATTCAATATAATTCTTGATACTCTAGCCAGAGCAATCAGGCAAGAGAATAAAATCAAAGGGATACAAATAGGAAAATAGCAAGTCAGATTTTCTGTCTGTTAATGACAAGTCTTATATATAGAAGATCACATAAATCCACCAGAAGACTTCTAGAGCTGATAAAAAATTCAGCAAAGTAGCAGGATACAAGATCAACATACAAAAATCAATAGCTTTCCTACACTACAGTGATGAATCTGAGGAAGAAATCAGGAAAACAATTCTATTCACAATAGCCTCAAAAAAACAAAAGTAAAATACTTGGGAATAAATCTAAGCAAGGATGTGAAAGAACTCTATAGTAAAAATTATATAACTCTGTAAAAGAACCTGAACAACACATTAGAAGATGAAAGACCTACTATGTCCATGGATAGGCAGAATTATTATTATCAACACGACTATATTACCTAAAGTGATATACAGAGTCAATGTCATCCCCATCAAAATACCAATGACATTTTTACAGAGGTAGAAAAGAACAGACCCTAAATTCATTTTGAAGAATAAAAGACTCAGAATAGCCAGCGCAATCCTGAGCAAGAAAAGCAATGTTGGATCACAATATCTGGTCTCAAATTATACTGAGGAGCTATAGTAACAAAAACAGCTTGGTATTGGCACTAAACACACATACACACACACACACACACACACACAAGATCAACAGAAGAGAATAGAAGACACAGAGGCAAACACACAAAGGTAGTCCTCTGAGTTTCAACAAAGGTGCTGTATTAGCTATTTTTGCTGTTGTGACTAAAGGACCTTACCAGAATAATTTTAGGGGAGGAAAAGTTTTGGGAGGGGCTCATGATTTCAGAGGTCTCAATTCATAGACAGCAGACTCCATTCCTTGAGGCAGGTGAAGCAGGACATCATGGTGGAACACAGTGTGGAGGGAAGCAGCTCATATCATGATCAGAGAGCAGAGAGAGAGAGACTGCACTTACAAACTTATCCTCCAAAGCCACACCCCAATGCCCACCTCCTCCAGCCACACCCTATCACTTCAGTGACCACGCAGTTAATCCAGGGGATTAATTTATTAATTGGATTAAGACCCTTACAACCCAATCATTTCTCCTCTGAACTTTCTTGCATTGTCTCACATGTGAGCTTTTGGGAAACACCTCTCATCTAAACCATAACAGGTGCCAAAAATATGTTGGAAGAATCATAATCTCTTTAACAAATGGTGCTGGGAAAACTGGATGTCCATATGTAGAAAAATGAACCTAATTCCTATTTTTCATCCTGCACAAAAGTCAACTCAAAGAGTTGGAATCAGACCAGACACTTTGCAAATGTTAAGGGAAAATGTAGTGTCAACACACCAACACACGGGCACAGGCACCAACTTCACCAACTTCTTTAACATGACTCCCAAGGCTCAGGAAATAAAATCAAGAATCACCAAGCAGGATGACATCAAATTCAAAAGCTTCTGCACAGCAAAGGAAACCAAAGTGTGCAGAGAGAGCCTACAGAATGGGAGAAGATCTTTGCCAGCTACTTTTCAAACTGGAAATTAATACCCAGATAATATAAAGAACTCAAAATACTTATCACCAAAAAAGCAAATAGCATAGGCTGGGGTATAGCTCATTTGGTAGAGAGTTGGCCTCCCATGCACAAAGCCCTGGGTTCAACCCCCAGCACCACCAACAAAAAAAAAAAAAAAAAGAAAGAAAGAAAGAAAAAAGAAAGAAAGAAATAAAAAGCCTAATCACTATATGGGCAAATGAACTAAACATTCTTGAAAGAAGAAATACAACCGGCCCACAAATACATGCACAAAGCCCTGGGTTCAATCCCCAGCACCACCACCAAAAAAAAAAAAAAAAGAAAGAAAGAAAGAAAGAAAGAAAGAAAGAAAGAAAGAAAGAAAGAAAGAAAGAAAGAAAGAAAAAGCCTAATCACTATATGGGCAAATGAACTAAACATTCTCGAAAGAAGAAATACAACCGGCCCACAAATACATGAAAAAAATGCTGAACATACCTGACAATCAGAGAAATGCAATCAAAAGACAATGATATGATCTCATTTCAGTTAGAATGGCAATCATCAAAAATACAAATAACAGTAATTGCTGGCAAGGATGTAGGGAAAATGTGCATGCATATATTATTGGCGGGACTGCAAATCAATGAAAACTCTTTGGAAAGCAGTATGTAGATTTCTCAAAAGTTGAGGAATGGAACCACCATACTACCCAGGGATCCCACAGGTATTTATCCAAAAGAACTATATTCAGCATACTGCAAGGTTACATGTATCCCAATATTTATAGCATCAAATTACACTATAACAATTTATAGAAGCATCCCAGGTGCTCATCAACATACAAATGGATACAGAAATGTGGTGTATGTGTGTGTGTGTGTGTGTGTGTGTTTGTGTGTGTGTGTGTATACATATACACACAATGGAGCTGTGTTTAGCCCTATAGAACAAACTTGTGTCATTTGGTGGTAAATAGATGTAACCAGAGAATCATCCTGCTAAGTGAAAAAAGCCAAACTCAGAAAATCAAATGTTCAATGTTTTCTCTCATATGCAGAAGCTAGAGAGAAATTAGGGATTTTTTTTAAAAGAGGGAGGATCCCATGAAAGTATCAGGGAGACCCTGAGATAGACAAGGGGAGTCAACGGGAAGAGGGGAGCAATGGTAAAGGGGGAGGGGAGCAATGGTAAAGGGGGAGGGGCGCAATGGTAAGGTGAGAGGAGAGAAATGATAAGGGGGGGAGGGGCCAATAGTAAAGGGGGAGGGGCGCAATGTTAAAGGGGAGAACCCAGAAAGAAATCAACTAATCATGCTACATACATGTCTGAATAGATCATGGTAAATTCCACTTTTATGTGCACCTATAAAGCACCAATTAAAAATAAATAAACAGAAGGAATACCTGTAGAGAAAGGGAGGCGGGGGAGAAGAAGGGGAGGGGGAGGGCAAGTACTGGGGGCTGAAATGGGGAAGGTTGTAATACATGCATGTAAGAATAGGTCAATGGACCCCAGTATTATTTATAACATAATGCACTAATAACAACATCTTCAAATGAAGCAAACAAGACACGTCACTACAAATCTTGGAGGCGTTTATAAAGAACTTTATGAAGGCAATTATAAAGAGCTTTATGCCAACTCATTCCAACAAGTTAAAATGGGAATATTTTTGGAACATATCAGGTGTTAGAATAAGAAATCTGAATAGTTCTTTAAAAATCTTCCCACAAAGAAATTTCTAGACCTGTGTGACTTTGATAGTAATTCTACCAACAATTTAAGAAATAAATAATTAAATGATAATACACTTTTTTTTACAAAACAGAGGAAAAAGGTACTTATTAATTCCTTTTGTAAAGTCAGAATTCCTATAGATCAAATTACCAAAAACAGGCAAAAAGCTATTATAAGAGAAGAAAACCATAGACTAATACCCATCACAAAATAGTTCTTTGTACATCATTAACAAATTAAATCCAGTGATGTAAAGAATACATATTATTATTGAATGGAGTGTTTTCCCCAAAATCAAGATTAACTTAACATTTTAAAATCAACCTACATAATTTAACATATTAACAAAAGAAAGTAGAAAATCCACATGATTACCTTAATAGATGGAGAAAAAATATTCAACAAGAATGTCCCCAAGCAGATATGAACCCTCTGGGCCAACTGCAATTATCACCTGTACTGATCAGGAGCAAGGCAGGGATCTCTGTTCCCACCACTGACACAGTCAGACAAGGAAAGAGCAAAGTCATACAGACTGAAGAGAAAAAGGCAGCTGTAGAAGACAAATCCTAAATAAATGGTTCCACACATCCTGTCCTTTTACCAGGAGACTCAATGTTGGTATGTACCAGCTTCTCAATGAACCAGTGAGGCAGCATGAGCTAAGTCAAAGTCCCAAGGGGGCGTTCAGTAGAAAGTGACAAGCTGATTGTTCAACACGGAAACGCCAGGGACCCGGAGTGGCCAGAACTGTCAGAGTAGCGAGGAGAAGGGGGACACACAGTGCTGATTTCCAGGTCTGCCACCAAACAAAATGCACATCGCCTCTGAAATGAGCACAGAGGGGTGGGGCGGAGGGAACGGCCTGCCAAGAGATGCTCTCTTTAGTGGTCGCTGGATTTCCCACGAAGACGGTGAGCCAGCCGAGGCAGTGGGAATGGACCAGCTCTCGCATGAATAGTCCTGGGATAGACAGGTGTCAGTCTAAGCGCCACCAACCACTGGCCTGCAAACAAATCTTAAGAAACATGCCAAGCTCAGCAGTGAACTTAACATGGATCACAGGGTGGGACGTGAGTGTAGGCAAGGAACCCCCAGGAGAAAGAGCTGAGGAAACCCAGGAGGGCAGAGGCCTTACGGGGGCCAGGGGAGGCCAGTGCCAAAGAGATGGATCTGCCCTCTGAGAGACATGGAGGAATCAGTGGAAGGGCAGCCACAGGGCGGAAGGGCACGTGACCAGGGGTTTGTGGGGAAATACAGAGGAACTCAGATCATGCCATGAGAGGAGAGGAGTGTTGTTAAGTTTTAACAAAGACTTCAACATGAGATTATAGACGTAAGATGTATGAATGATCATCAGCACATGGAAATGTGTTCTTACCATGTTAGTGAAAATGCAAATTAAAATCTCAAGAAGGCACAAACCCACTGAAGAGCTAAAGTGTAAAGTCTGAGAGCAGCAAGTGTGGGCTGGGTGTGGAGCAGACTGCACCAGCCTGGGAAGGTGGCTGGAAGGCTCTGGAAGGACACACTCTCCCAGATGGCCCAGTGTCCCACCTCTAGGTACTTACCCAAGAGGTGAGAGAACACAGTCCACAGCAGGTTATGCACCTACGTGTCCATGGCTGTGTGGCTCCTCACTGAAGGGAGCATTTACAACCCCTCCTGGATAACCACACTTAACAACACTGTACAAGGGCTGGGCAGCTCGGTGGTAGAGCACTTGCCCAACATGACCGAGGCCACAGTTCCATCTCCAGCAACACAATAAAGGAAGAAACCCAGGCCTGCGTTCTTAAATGCAATAAGAAAGAAACAAGATTAACCCAACACAATGAAGCTTACAGGGAAAAGATGAAGCAGGAAAATAAGATATCAAGGAGATGCACAGCAGAAAATTTAGGCAGATGCAAAAGTTAGAGTAGACAAAGCAAACTTATAAATCAGGTTAAAAAAAAAATGCCCAATTATACACCAACTACAGGACCCAACAGAACACAGAATTTATAGAAGGATTGAAAAGCATGGGAAGAATCCATGCAGACTAATGTTGATAGAAAGCAAGAAGCAGAGCGATTGATAGGGAACGTATTAGAATTAAGGTGAAAACAGCAAAGTGGGTAAACCAGATGGCCGAGTAATACAGGAGTAGTGTACTAAGAAGGTCTTTGGCCATGAGCCTGTTACACACCATAACCCAGCTCAGAAACACACAATGCAAGTAGAGTAGGGAATTCTTGGTCAGAGACAAACTGAGTCTTAGAAACTGACGGATCACATAGAGAAACAGCAGAAGACGGAACACCATACTTAATGATCTTGGTCTCATTTGCCGCTTGACACTGAAATTGAACAACAACAGGCTACGCATGTTTATCTATTCCTGAAACCCTCAGCAGCCCAGTTCAGCACACAGCAATCTCAAAATTACTTATATAAATAAGTAAATCCTAGGGTCTGATGTCTTGTAATAAGTACAAAAACTGGTGCTTAAAAAATGAATATTCAAACTGTTTTTAGTGTGGTCAGGAAAAGATATATATATAATGTCAAATCACAAGTAGGCAAAATTCAAGATAGAAGGAGGTGAACAGTGAAAATCTGTGGAGACACATTTCAACACCAAGACATACGGAAATTGTCATGGAGATGGGAACAGCCAGAATCACCTAAGGGTAAGTGGGGAGCCTGAGGCCCGGAGGCTACAGAGACTGTGGAGAACCAGGAGCTCGGCCACCTGAGGAGTCCGGCACTGCTGGAATGAGAGGCGCCCTCAAGGGGGGCAGCAAGGTGAGCCCTGAAGCCCACATGCTGTCCCTGTCCCGTACATCATACCTTATGGATCTGCGGCTCATGTCGGCGTGACTCAAAGTCTCTTGTGAGTCCAGCTCAGTCTTTCCAGGTGCAAACAGGGCTGAAGCACCAGCCTCCAAGCCCACCCCCAGGATCAGGGCTCCCCTCCCCACTCCCCACTCCCCACTCCTGAGGCAGCCTGGCCACGCGGCAGCTGGGTTTCCCAGGCTGGCCATCTCAGGACCCCAGGAGAAAGCACACACAGATGGAAGCTGCCGTCCTGTGACACCTGAAGTGACCCTCCGTCATTTCCACCTTATCTGCTCATTAGAGGTGAGTGACCGAGGTCCACACTCACGTCTGACAGGTGCACTTATGTCTCAGGTGTCCGCAGGTGCACATGCGTGTGCATAGGCCTTGCACCTCCATCAGCGCACATGACAGTGTATGGGCCTGACATCGGTTTTATGTGTGTGTCGGTGCCTACGCCTGTGTGTACATGCTTTGCACATCTGTAGGTCCACATACATGTGTTCATATACCTTATGTGTTCGTAGGTGCACTAACATGCATACTTAGATCTGACATGTCTACTGTGCATAAACGTGTGTTTAAATGCTTAGAGAAAGCTCTGCACAGTGCACTTGGGCTCTGGGAGGAGGAATGAGATTGGGTTAGTGGTCCAGTGGTGGCTCTCCATAAGATGTACCCACGTCTTAAACCTCAAAATCAGCAATGTGAAGGGTAATGGGAAAAGGGTCTCTATATACATGATTAAGTCAAATATCCTCAGGCAAAGCCGTCCTTGGGCTATCCCTGTGGGTCCTGTGTCCGATGGCAACTGCACTGATAAGACATGGAAGAGAAGAGCTGCATGAGAAGGGAAGGCAAGGGACCCCACGGATGCCAGCAGCCACCAGGCACTGGATGCCATGGCTTTCCCAGATCCTGCAGAGGGAGCCGACTGAGCCAGCACTTGTTTTAGGACTGCCGGCCTCCTGAACTGAGACAAAATGCCTTTCTGTTGTTTTAAGTCACCAACTTTATGGTGATTTGTCACTATAGCAGTCATGGGAATCTTTATTACTAATCTTGAAATTGTTCATAGGACCAACATAAGCATGTGTGATTTCTGTCAAGACACACAAGCTCTGTGGTTTTGTTCAGATCTGGTTCGCCGGTGGAAAGTCAAGACTAGAGCGTGGTGGTTGAGGGCTCATTCTCCTCCACATGGAGGTCTGGTCAATTCTGGGTCAGCAAGCCTATGCCCCTTAGGAACCCCAGTTCCATTCCCTGGGTGCATGCACATGCGCCGTACTGCCTCTGTACTGTGTGCCAACCAGGAGAAAGGGGACAGAATGGTGAGGTCCAGCTAGGAAGTATCTTGACCCTCAGCTTGCGTCTTCCTGGCCAGTACCTTTCCTCCTGACCACACCAGCTGGGAAGGAATTTGGACACTGTGGTCCCTATTCATGGGAGCACTCTGAGCCAGCTGTGTAGCTGTCCAGTGGTTCCAAGGATGGCAAACAGTCTACTGGGACAGTCACAGCTGAGAGGGACGAGCAGGCTGACGCTGGACCAGTGAAGAGCTACATCCCTGTAGCCCCCAGGTGGAGTCACTCTGCAGGAGGTGTGTCCTGCAGGGCCACACAGAGGGCACTGCACCCCCACCGGGCCTGCGGTGACCTTGTCACACACCCATAGGCACATATGACTGTGGGCAAAGCTCTGGCACCTCTGAGCCCTCACAAGTCACAGGCGCCCTCTTCCCATGGGTCCTTGTAGTGTGTCACAGGACGTTTAAAGGAAGACCCATCTTCTTTCTTCTCTCCTGTTAAAAATCGTGAAAGGCCACCTACCTGGAGTGGAAGGTCAGATCCCAAAGATATTAGCCACGCACACGTTCATCCTGGATCCTAGTATTCTACTTCCCAGAAATTAACCACTTTTGCCCACAGAGTGGGCACCTTAACCAGACTGCCCGGTGTGTCCCCACACGCACACCCCTCTCCTTGGGAGCTACGCCTCCCCACTCACTGGGGTGTCCTTGCTAGACTCCCTGCTAGGACACGTTTCCACACTTCCAAGCTACTGCGAATGGGCACCAATGAATACCTCACGCTTCCCTAGGGCACTTCACAGCTCAAAAATTTCTAGAAACAAAATTGCCATCAGAGATTCTGAAGGCTTTAGATTTTGAGAAAGTTCAAGAAGTGCCTCCAGAAACACGTACACAACCTTATGTGCACCCCAAACGCGTGGCCCGTTCCCCACCATCTTCACGAGCTCCTGCTAGTGTCCACCCAGCAGTCAGATCTCAGTTTGGTTTTCTGCTAACGCCCTTTCATTTCCAAGTCGTCTATTTGGGAATTGTTTGGTTATACGCCTATAATTGGTCATGGCCTCCTAACTCTTTTGTTGGGAGAATTAGAAAATAATTCTGCAAGGTAAGCCTGACGTGTGTTTTATGATTTCCTATGCATTTCATAAGCATTTTGTGAGGATTTTTGTACAAGGTCTCTTTGGTTCCATAAGATGTGTTAGTTAACAGCGGGCACAGGAGTCCACCGTAGAGGGCACTCTGTCCTTGTAGCACAAAACCCTCTTAAGAAATTTAAGGCTGATGGTTTTTCCATTGGAAGTCACTCATCAAAAAGGTGGTCAGTGGTTCCGCTGCTCTTTCTAAGGGAGTGCGGGAGCTGGGGTTTCTCCCAAAGGGGAGGGTTGAGCAGAGGGGACCCTACAGAGAGGAGAGCACGTGGGGAAGTATGGCCCAGAAGGACTGTCCAGTAATAAACTTGGAGCTGCCTTTCTCATGAAGTCAGCCCACCCCAAAGTCTCTAAAGCCCAGGAGACTCCAGGGAAGGCACAGATGGCTCCGCAGGTAGGAGGACAGGGAGCAGAGCCCTGCAGGGACAAGTGACAGTTGTCATCCCCTCTCCTCACCTGCCTGCCAGCCCAGGATCCCGTCCCTTACAGAGACTCTGGCGGGAAGCAGGTTGAACCAGCTGTGCTCAAGAGCAGCTCTCCCCTGCCTCTGAGGTGTGGGTGGACCTGAGGACACACTGTGGAGTGGAGGGGGGTCCAGGGTGGGGGTGGCCAGTGACCCCAGACAGACAGACCCACAAGCTCCAGAGTCCAGAGACTCCAGAGCCGATGTGCAGGAGGCTGCTGCCGGCTGAACCACGCCCCCAAACCCTGTGTTGAAATCCAACTTCCAGGATCTCCGAAGGTGACTGGCTGGAGAGGGGGCTTTAAGGAAGGAATGGGGTTGGGTGAGATGATCAAATGGGACTGGTGTCTTCACAAGAAGGGGAGGTCGGGACACAGGCACAGAGGGGCGCACCACTGAGGTCACGGAGGACACAGCCAAATATGGGACCAGGAGCAAGGCTGGAGTGGAGCCCCCTCGCAGCCCTAGCGAGGAGCCCACCCTGCTGACCCTCCATCTTGGACCACCAGCCTCCAGCACGGAGAGCGAACCCACGTCTGCAGTCCGAGTCGCCCGGCATGTGGCGCCCACGGGGGGCCCAGGCAGACCCACAGGGATGCTCTAGCAGTGCGTTCCTAGGAATTAGTCAAGGGTACTCTGCCACCTCCAGCCCGCCCAGTCTGGAGTAAGGGACTGAGGGTGGGCCAAGGGACCAACTCCTCAGCCAAGGCACTGCAGCAGGGAAGGTGAGATTTGAGCTTGGGCAGCCGCCAGGCCGCATGGACACCCTAGGAACTGTGGGCAGAAGAATGGGGCCCCAGGGTCAGAGACCAGCAGGGCTGGGCGGCAGGACAGGACCTGCAGTGCCTATCCCAGGGGTACCCATGCCCAGGCTGGGGATGGAGGCACCCTGCCACACCACTGTCCCTCTTAGAGTCCCTGAGTCTGCCTGTCTCCCAGCTTCCTCCTGCAGGAGCTGGGCTGCTAGGGAGTGGTTGCAAAGTTCCCTCCCCGCCCCCAAGCTTCAGTCCCTCCCAACACCTGTGCGTCCTCCACACACGTGGTTTAATAGTGAAAACAAGCAGGGCAGGCGGTGTGCTGCAGATGTGAGGTATCCAGAAATGGTCTTCGCCACCATGATCAGGTGAGGGTGGGCCCGGCTCCTAGGGTCCCACTCCAGAACTGGGCGTCCCTTGATCCAGACAGTGCCTGAGACGTGGAAAAGAACCGAAAGGACACAAAACAGAGAGTAAGGTGCAGGCCATCCTCGACCACAACACAGCAGCCTGATGACAGAATTCCTGTGGTTAAAAAATAAAACGTGCAGTGTGTGCTTCATGCTGTATGTTTGCATATTTACATAATATACAAGAAAGGTCTCAGCCTTCTAAAATCCTTGTGATTTATCCATTTAATTAATCATACTACTTAAATACGCATGTAAATGCATATCAAATCATTATAAAAATCAAAATCAACTGTGTAAATCCCAAATAATGCAAAAGAGAAATGGGAAAAATTTTCTAAATAGAGCAAGAAAGGAGAAAATATAGAGAAATAATAGATACACAAATACTTCAAAATTATGGTTAAAATCAAAATATAATTAATATATGTTAACAGCCTAAATGTTCCCTTTAAAAATGTGAGCTTGTCAAACAGAATTACAAAAAAAAAAAAAATCAAAAAATCAGCACAATCAGTTCATTGTAGACACAATCAAAATGTAATGACATAAAATCGTTGAACATAAAATGTGAGAAAAGATTGCAAGTGCAAACTCAGGGTAAACTAGGAGAGTCACACCAAGAAAAGATGAAAGAATACACTCAGCAATTAAAAGTGTCCCACACAGCAGATGGGGGACCAGGTGATTCTCAGGCTGATCTAGAAAGCATTCAAGGGTAGAGGATTGGGTCCTGCACCTACTCCTGAAGAAAAGATATAAAAGTGGGCTGTTCCAATTTGTTTCAGGCCAAGAGACACCTGGGATAACCTGCTAAAGCAAGTACATGTAAAACTTCTAAAGATATGCAACCAAGCCAAATCAGCTACCAATTCAATTGAATGGTAAGTGTAAGTATATCATTTGACTTCCAAAAGCTCAAAATTTATTTCTAGTAGCCTAGATTCAGAGGAACAGGGAAGAACGTGCTTCTCTAAAATGAATGTACAGGCCAGGGGCAGGGAGAGGACATGTGGGCTGTGGACAGGAGGCTCCAGAACTGGAGAGATTTGCAGGGAATGCCACAGTTAGGGAGAAAGGAGAGGGCGGGCTGAGCAACCTGCGCAGCTCAAAAGACCGCCAGTCCAAAGAGCAAGTCAGAAGGTGGAGCTGATAGAACATCTGATGTGTCCAAAACTTGAGGGGAGACAATCCACGGCATTGAGATCTAGGTTTGAATTAGTCCTAAGATATAAAAGTTGGACAAATGAAAAACAAAATAGTTATTAATTCTAATTTGCAATTTGACATGAATGATTATCATATTATAATTCTAGCACAAATCTACCCAAAGCTAAACTATGGTGTACTGGGAGTTGGGTAAATAAAGAAGGGCAAAGTGAAAAACGACCTTCTGGGTATCTTAGCATGAAGTCAGCTAGCAGCAGCGAAGCCAGTGTCACATTTCTAACAGCTCTAAAATCCCTCCTTCCCAGCCTCTCCCCTCCTCAGACCATGGGCAGCAAGCACATTCCAAAAGACAGTGAGAAGCATTGTCAAGAGTAGAAACAATACAACAGTTACTAGTATGGTATTATGTAAAAATGTGGATGTGTAACCCATGTGATTCTGCAATCTGTACTTGGGGTGAAAAAGGGAGTTCATAACTCACTTGAAGCTAATGTATGCTAATGTATGAAATATGATATGTCAAGAGCTTTGTAGGGTTTTGAACAACCAATAAAAAAAATAAAAAAATAAAATTAAAAAAAAAGAATTAGAATAAATCAAGTTTTAAGGTATAAAAAAAAAAAAAAAAAAAAGAGTAGAAACAAGTTAGGAGGGGTTTGTGTCCCTAACATATAAGGGCATATAATCGAAAACAAATTAAAATAGGAATAAGAAACACACAAAATAAGTAAGACCCACAGATTGGGGGACATTTAATATAAGAAAGAAGATAATTCACAACATATAACTATTTGATAAATAAAATTGAAGCTTAGGAAAAATTGCTATCTATTTAATAAATGTCACATCACATTGTTAAAAATAAATTCAGAAAGAATAAAATATGTTATTGTGAAAATCCAATATATATAAGAAAATACTTATTTTATTGCAAATTATTAGAAAAAAAGTTTTTGATCCATCAAAAGGTCTTGAACCCTGAACACCAACAGATTATACTACAAAAACTCCAGAATTCATTCAAGCTCAAAGATATTTTAACTGACATGAAAGACCAAAACTATAAGGAGCATGATCTTATTTGAATACATCATAATCTATAAAGATGATCTCTTATTAATGATGGATAAAAAAAATTAATGATAAACAAAAAAGCAAAGGCACCGAGGAAGCAATTAATTCCACAAAAGCAGAAAGACAAGTGACAAGGGAACAGGTGAAAAGACGCCCATTTCAAGTAGAGTGGAAACTGAGGAGAGTTAGAACAAGCAAGATATTGCTCATCATCCCTCTGAATAGGTTAAAATGGTTGGTATGTCCACTCTGACAAGGATTTTGTAGATGATATCACTGTAATGCAAATATACTCTTCAGTGAGCACTTGGACATTAATACATAATCTCAGTAAAACCATAAGAATATATGTATTTTATTAATTGAGGCATGATTTACATATAACGTCTCAGGTAGGAGGTATAAATTCAGTAGTTTTCATAAATTGCATATCCATGAAGTCACAACCTCTATCAGCAAACGGAACATTTCTAAGAGCTCTAAAATCCCTCCTTCCCAGCCTTTCTCCTCCTCAGACCCAGGCAACCTGGATCACACTGATGGGCTCATGTCTCAGTGTCTGAGGTAGAACAAACACCATGTGAACGGGACCATGCAAAGCATACTCATTTGCACCATTCACAGAATGCTCTAAATCCATCTCTGCTGTACATTCTAGTTCATTACCTTTGACCCCCACGTTGTGAACAGGCCACAATGTCTGCACAATGTCTGCACGTGTCTGTTGGTGGGTCATGGGGTGGTTTCAGTGTGAAGCTGTTGAAATCCAGTTACCGTAGCTAGTTGAGGAAAATGTTTTTTAATCACCTGTTTTCACTTCTCTTGGGTAAATGCCTAAGAGGAGAACTTCACGGACAAAGGTAAGTGAATGTTGAACTTTATATTAAAATTCACGGTTTTCAAAAATACTGGTGTAAGTTCACACTCTCACCAGCAATGCTGAGAGTCTCTGTCACCACACATCAAGGGGAACACTTGATGTTGCCACAGTGTTTAACTTTGCCTTGTTAGTGGGTTTGTTGTGACATTGTGGTTCAAACTTGTATTCCCTTCTGATCGATGATATTAAACACTTCTTGGTCATTTTTATATCTTGTTTTGAGAAGTATCTGTTTAAAATTCTGGAAATGTTTTTGTTAGGCCTACTGTCTTCTTAATGAGATGTAAGATGTATCTGTGTATACACATCTCTTATCAAATAATACACTACAATATTATTAACTAATAATAATATGCCATTATATACTGTGTGCAAATTACACTGTGCACTATATAATCATCACATTATAGTGCACAATTGCATATGCATGTTTATTATGGTTTGCTCTTTCATTCTGTTTTATTTTTCATTCACAGAGAACTGTTTGAAATCAGTATTTTCTTTTCTCTTTTGAAAATACTTTTGTTTTGTCCCTCAGAAGTACTCGCATACCTCACAGTTGTGAGACTTGAATCCTGCATTTTTTCTTGATGTCTGACATTTTTAGCTTTGACATTGAGGCTTCTGACTCACCTCAAAATCGTTGTGTGATGATGTGAGATGGCACCTGATGGGTGTGCTTCCTGCCCATGGATATGGAGTTACCTGGGCACGGAGGCATCGGTGTCAGTTTCACCGCTCACATCGGGGTCTCCTCCGGGGCTCCCACTGCTCTGCTGGCTTCTGAGTCTACCTTTCCCTCCTGTGAGATTGGGTTGATCATGCACCTTCATAGCAAGGCAAGAACCCAAGTCATACACTCTCTAGCTTGGCGCTTCTTTTTCAAAGTTTTGACTATTTTAGTCTTATACAATGCCACATGCAATTTAGAATCAATTTATCAGTTTCTACAAAAAAGGCTAATTGGCCCTTTGATTGGCATTGAATTTGGGCAGAATGGGCATCTCCTCAATACAGTGTCTCATGTCGTATCTTATGGGGTCCTTCGCCTCCTGTAATCGCTCTGCAGTGTTCTGACACTTTTCCTGGGGTGGTTGTGTTTCTCCTAATGCTTTTACTCAAAATGTGGTCCATGGCCCAGCATCCTCAGCATCTTTGTTTAGAAAAGTAGAATCTCAAGCTCCACCCTGAAACTATCAAGTCAGAACCTACATTTTTTCAATTTAATTTTTTTACTAGAGCGTTATAATTGCACATATAAATTGGATTCCTCTTGACAAAGTTGTGTATGCATGGAATGCAATTTTAGTTCATTCCATTTGGTTTTCATGAACTGTATTTGATTTAATTTATCCATTTTAGTCTAATACTTCAACAATATTATAAATGTTATTGAAGTATTAGACTAAAACATTAAATGCCTCTACTACTTGTCATTTTTGTAGAAAGATAACTGGTTTTTTTCAAATATGAACTTTGTACCCTGTAACTGCAGTAACTGTGCATATCAGTTCTAAGTAGGCATTCTGTAGAGTCCTTTGGATTTTTCAAAGTCAGTCATGTTCTCCAAGAAACCTTTCCCACCTCTGTCTGGTTTGCTTGTTTATGGGCTTGTTGCCTTATTATACAAAGGCCCAGTTCAATTTGGATACGGTAGACATACATGCCTAGTGTCCAAGTTAAAAAAACGTTCCCTATTTCATATTAATGATGGTGTCAGCTCTAAAAATCTTCTTAATGTCCCACAGCAGGTTGAGAAATGCCTTTTTTTTTTTTCCTGTCTATTGTTTACTGAATATTTTCAGGGAAGGAATCTTCAATTTCACTAAAATCTTTTTCAGTACCTATTGAAACTTTTCTCCTTTCCTCTATTAATATAGTGAATTACAATGGCTGCCTTTCCAAATTCCTTCAATAAACCCACTTGTACATGCTGTGTTATCCTTTGATGTATTAATGAGCTTGTTTTACTCATATATTTAAGAATTTTTGTTCCTATGTTCATGAAAGATACTGGCCTGTAAAATGATAATTCAGCCACAACTAAGAGGAGTAATCCCAGTAATGCTTCGTTAGTTTTGCATTTGAAAATCAATTAATGGAACACACTGTGTTAATAGATTTAAACAGAAAAAAAATATGTTTATCTTAGTAGATAAAGAAAAATAATTCCCCAGAGAAGCAAAGCCTTCTTTTTTGATAAAAGCTTCTAGCAACTAAAAATGGAGGAAAACCTCCTCAAGCTCATTAAGGCACCTTTGAAAACCTCGCAGCCAGTGTCCACTGTCATGAAGAAGGCTGGACTTCTCAACTAGGTATGGAGGAGACCGGGGCCCCTGGGGGAGCCCCCAGCTGGAGCCACAAAGGTACACAGGACCATGGAAGAGAACTGGTTGGAAAGGGAGGGAAATCCTTCATTCACACACGTTATAACCATTAATGTAGACTTTTTTAAATCTGCAGAAAAGCTACTATAATTAATAACCACAGTTAGCAATGTTGCAGAACACAAGGCCCAAATACAGAAAAAAAAAATCCCTTGTACTTCTATATATTTACAATAAGCAATTTGAAAATACATTGCAAAAATGCATTTCCAGTGGTAAATGGCAATAGGTAAATAGTTAAATGAAATGCTGAGGAATAGCCTTAAAAATGGAAATCGCCAAAAGTGTATCAACCAGTGAAAGGATATATTTAACACAGGGCAGCCACACAGTGGATTGCCGCCACCTGCAAAAATTGCCTCCAACAAACAGGGTTCTGAGTGGCTGATACAGAAGCCAGGAATTCGTTTCTGAACCTGAGGGACACTTGCTTGAGTCGACATTGAAAATCACTAATTCTGTGGCAATTATCAAGAATACAAATGATAATGATTACTGGCGAGAATGTGGGGGGAAAGTGCCCTTATCCACCGTTGGTGAGACTGCAAATTAGCACAACCACTCTGGAAAGCAATATGGAGAGTCCTCAAAAAATTAGGAATTGAACCACCATATGAGCCAACTACCCTACTCCCTGTAGCATCCACCAGACCTAAAATCAACATACCATAAGGGGTGATGCAAACCAATGTCTGCAGCACCACAACTCACAATAACCAAGTTGTGGAATCAGTCCAGAAGCCTGTCGACAGATGAATGATCACATAAATGTGGTACACACACAGTGGAGTCTTACTCAGTCATAAAGAAGAATGAAATGATGGCATTGGCCAGGGACACATGGAGCTGGAGAACACAGTGCAAACTGAGAAAGGAAGGGCAGAAAACCAAAGGTCAGACGTTTGCTCTCATACCAGAGCAAAAAGAGGGGAAGAAGGCGGGGAGGTCAAATGTGATAAAGATGCAGGGAAAAGCAGTGTAGAAGAGGGAGGAAGAAATCAAGAGGGAGGGAGGAGGGACCGGAAGGGGAGGAGATCGGAAGGAATTTAACAGAACCTCGTTGTGACCCACGGGAACCCACCTTCAGTGTGTGTAGGAGCACCATCGAGGATGGATAATGGGGGAACAAGGGAGGACCAGGCCCGAGAGGGAGCGTGTCGAGTCCTTGATGTAGGCTTCTTCTGGGATGGACCCAGCTACCACTGTAAAGCTCTAAGAAAAAAGAAAGAAAACCACTTTAAAAATCCCTAATTCTGGAGGCCACACAGCTGAGCGATAGTGTCAGCGTCCCTGTGGCCCTGCTGCCAATGGTCCCTCTGAGCTACAGGCCAGGGTGACAGCGCTTGCCTGGCTTCCTTGTGAGAGGCCTGAAAGTAGCTGTGCCTGAAGCCATCCACCTGCGCTGGGGCCTGTGCAGGTGTCCTGTGGTGCCACCCTTGGGCCATGGTGACACCTCCATTTTGTAAACATGCGTCCTATGAGCAGCCATGCAGATTTGCACATGGGCACAGACCACAGGCTACTTCACCTCTAATCACCTTCTTTTTTTTTCTTTGAGAAAACAGGAAAGGAAAGTTTATTATTTTGCTAGCCAAGGAGAAACACAGGGGGCTCCTGTTCCAGGGGTGGTGATTCTGCCCCTCAGCAGGGCCAAGGGGCTATTAAAGGTGACTCAAGGGCTACATGTTCTCTGTTGGAGTGTAATCCACTTGTTAATTTGGGAGACAGACATTTCTGAATCTTCTGGTGCCATCCCCAAGTCTGGATGCCTTCATCCCGATGGTGGGTGTGTGCTCAGGGACAGGTAACTCTGCCTGGGATGGGGAAGAAAGGTAATGAGTTTCCCCTGAGATTAGGGAGGGGAGAGATTAGGGAGGAGGAGGAGAGAGGAGGAGAAAGAAACTGTCCATTTTAAAAATAATCTGCAGTGTCCCAGCAGCAAGGGCTGTATTCAGAGCATAAAGTGGACACGGTTACATTTCCCCATGTCAATCTCTACATCCCATCTGTATGAAAAAAAAAAAAAAATGGGTGACAACATCTCCAAGCTACTTCCTGCTGAAAGGGGGTGAAGTCGGGGAGTCACCCAAAGCCCTTGCTCTCTATCAGGTGGGGCGTGGACAGTTAAGGGCATTCAGCGTCAGAGCAGTCCAGAGGTCCACAGTGCCAGAAGGCAGATGACTGGACATGGCAGGTGGTATGCTAAGACAACAAAACACGAGACAACAAAGCATTACTTTTTTGTAAACAATTAGCACCAAAGCAAATAGTTCTTCAATCAGTCTCCAAAATCCATGAAGACAGTAACTCGGAATCATATCAGTGGAAAATGGATCAAGTTTATCATGTAGGAAGTTAGGGAGATTTGTGAGTCTATGAGATGAGGCTCAAATTAACTCAGGACAAACTTGCACCTTGAGTCCTTTGTGATGTTATTATTAGGCACTCCCAGCAAGAACCCTTCCTTTATAGCCTCCCCATTCACCTTCTTTACCCCATCATTATCCCTAAACCCATTCCCTGGAAGAGGGATGGAGACTTGCTCTCCTGTGTCCACCCTGGGGGCCTCCTGCAGGAACTCCTTCTCTTCTGCAAAGCTCATGGTCACAGTGATGGGCAGGCTGCACTGTGAGGAAAAGGATTAACATTTTGTTCCTTTGGAAGTACTCATCCAACGTAACCTTCGCCAAGTGTGCGTATGCACTAGTTAGAAATGTGCAGCTGGACACAGTTTCACTGTGAAGACCTCTGAAAGTGCCCTTCCTCTTCCCTTCCTCCCTCATCTTCCTCTCTACCTCCCTTCCTCCTCTCCAGCTCACAGCTGGAGGATGGACCAGTGTCCTGCTGGCTCCCCTCTCTCTACCTGCACCAGAACCCACTTCCCACAAAGCCGAAGCACTGAGAATAAGTGAGCTGGTCCCTCTCACTGCTGCAGCGATGGCACTGCCCTGACGGGCCTGCTTGGCCTGGCCACCTGCAGCTGGTGGGCACTGGAGTCCCATCCACTCCTGCCTATTGTGAAGAACCCTGCACTCAGGGACACTCGGCAGGGACCACTCAAGGGAAGAAGCCAGCGGAGAGGAGGATGCAGAGGTCACTCAGTGCAAGGGTCACTCAAGGAGAGGGACTTCAAAATCAGGTGGTGGTGATGGGCCAAGGGCTGTGAGTGTGCCAACATGGAAGTGGATGGGTGGCCTGGCATGTAAATAAACCCCTTCCACAGGGCAAGCCAGGCTATGCCACTCCTACCGAGGCCCTTCCAAGACCCCTTTCACGCGCAGGACTGGAGCACTCAGGCTGCAGTGCTGCAGGGCCCAAGGCCCCCCTGGCTGGCTCCTGGGTCCCCCTCTTTGACTTCTCTAGAGCTTCCTGCTGAAGGGAAAGTGAGCCATGAAAGTCGGAGACCAGGCAGAGATGCGAAGGAGAGTTGATTTGTCAGAGCTGACAAATTAAGGCCACCTCTCTATGGTGGAGAGGGCCCACGGGCTTGGGTGGGGCAGGCTCAGGAATCCGAGCCAGGAGGGTCCTAATGGGGGCCATTGGGGTTGGGTGGTTTGAGGGAGTGGTGAGTCTTTCTCTGAAACCTTTTCTCCAAGAAAAAAGTGAGTCTTTTCCTTTGGGTGGGAAAGTGAGATTTTTCCTTAAAATGGTGGCTGTCACTTAAGACGTCCATCCAGATGCTAAGCAAGGACCTTACACCTCCCACCCCAGATCCCGGGGCGGGGCTGCTGCCCTCCTGGCTTCTTCCTGAGCCTCTCCCCCAAAATGATACTCACTCGCTCTGGAATACGCCACGTGACCTGCCTTTCTACATGTCCACTTTTTAAAAATTGTTCACCTCATTCACCACCCTAACTTATTTATTTTGTGTTTCTGTTCTTTTTTTATTGAGAGAGACCCACATGCTGCTGTGAGGAATCTCACGCACACCTTACCAGTTTCCCCTACTGCAAACGCTTTGGACATTCTGGTGCCACATTACAATCAGGATGTGCCCTGGGACTCAGCCTCACACCACGCAGACGGCACCAGTGTCACTGGCTCTCCTAAGCGTGCTCGGTTCATCAAAGTGTTCACTCTCTTATTTGCACAGATCCCCAACCCGCCCATTCTCAGAGATCCCTTCTGCTGCTCCTTTACAAACACACCCACTTCCCGAGCCAAGCCTGACTCTCCATGTCCTCCCTAAACCCCCGCAACCCCCAAATCTTCTTCACTTCTAAAGTTTTGTCATTTCAGCTATGTTCTGGAAGCAGAATCACTCCATCTGTAACCCTGGGGGCTGTCTTGTTGCCCTGCCTAACGATGGAGCCCCACACATGGGGCTGGACACCAACAACGCAGTCCTCCTGTAGCTGAGCAATAGTCCACCAAGACTTCCTCACAGTCCACTGAGTCATTCACCCAGTAAAGGACACCTGGGCTGATTCCGGTTTTCATCTACCATAAGTAAAGTTTGTGTGCCCACCGGTACAAGGCGTTTGAGTGAACACAGTTACTACGTCTCTGGACCAGTGCCAGGAAAACACTTGCTGAACTGGTGAGAGTAGTCCTTCTGTTTTATCAGAAGCCACAGAGTTGGGAGCCGTCTGGCACTCGCTCCTCTGCGTCTCACCGCCTGTGGTGGGCCTCGGTGCTCACTCTGGCCATTCTGATTGATGGGATTTTGTCCTGTGCTTCAGCTGGCTTCTCCTGAAACGTGAGGTTCCCCATCTCTATATTCTCTCTGATGGAATGTCTTCATGTCTTTTCCCCCAATTCTGATTGAATTGTGCTTTTTGGGTCTTTGGAGTTTAGCCTACTGTTGAGTGGTGAGTGTTCTTTATATATTCTAAATACTAGTTCTTTGTATGACACGTGATTCACAATTCTTTTCCTGAGTCTGTAACACATCATGTTATATTCTTAGAGTCATTTTCATAGCAAAACATTTTAAATTCAAATGAAGTCCAGCTATTCAAGATTTGGCTTTTATGAACTGTGTGGGGTTTTTTTTGTTTGTTTTTTGGGTTTTTTTTTTTGTTGTTGTTGTTTGTTTGTTTGTTTGTTTTTTGCATCTCTCGTAAGAACTCTTTGCCTAGCTGTAGGTCCTGAAGAGTTTCTCTTATTTTTTTTTTTTCAAGTTTTATAATCTTCCACTTTCTAGTTAAATCTAAATCCATAAGGTGTGAGACGTTGATGGAGATGTTTTCCCCTCTTAGTGGGTCTCCAGTTGCTCTAGCTCTATTGTTGAAAAGGCTAAATTTCCTCCCACAAATTGCTTTTGCATCTTTGTCAAAAGATCAATGGGGGGGCTGGGTATGTGGCTCAAGCGGTAGTGTGCTCACCTGGTGAGCGGCCGGGTTCATTCTCAGCACCACATACAAACAAAGATGTTGTGTCCGCCAAAAACTAAATAAATAAATACTCTCTCTCTTTAAAAAAAAAAAAAAAAATCAATGGGGTGCATCTGCATGGGTTGTCACTGGGCCCCTGCACTGCTCCACTGACCTGAGTGTCTCTCCCTCCTTCCACAACACCCCTCTCCATTTCTACAGCCACACAATGTCTTAAAATCACTTAGATTGATTGCTCCTACTCTAATCGGCTTTAAAAGATCGTTTTACCTTTGGTAAGGTCTACACTTTACCATACCTACTTTAGAATAATTTTGTGTACATCTCTGAAAATCTTGCCAAGGCCTAAATTATTTTTTAAATATAATATCTATAACTCAATTCAACTCCAAATTATTTACTAAACGTATCCTCAAATTTCAGTTTACTTTTATTTGCTTCATTTTTCCTAAATGTTAACCTGCACTCATTCATTCACTCAACCATATAGATCATTTGGAAAGAAAAATCAAAATGCATGCTTACTCTCCTCAACGAATGCAAGGTTTGGGACTTGGTGCTAACTCAGGAATTTGTCTTTAAAATGAAATGTTATTTAAAATGCACATATCTATTGGGTTTTAAAACTTAACATCCAAAGTCAATCTTGATTTATACTTGGAATAGGAGTGCTGAGCAGGGACACATCTGGGCTCAGCACATTGACCAGGTATAGGGAAGCCTCCGCATGGGTAAAGAAGCGGGTCTGTGAGCCAGTGTCCACATCATTGCTGCTTCTCTTCTGCAACCTCTGCTGTGCCTTTTAGAGGTAAAGGAGAGCAGCCAAGAGCTCTTCCTTCATTCATTCATGCATTTATACACTTAATGTTTGTCTAGTGCCCCCATTAGGCCAGGCATGGAGGCAGGGGTAAAGGGACACTGTGACAAAGCCAGCATACTAGAAAACCAGCAGCGCCAGGAGTGGCTGCCACAGTGCCTCAAGGGGACTCCCAGGACACAGCGCCTTACAGGAGGCTGAGGCCTGCGGAGGCACAAACACAGGAGAGAGCTCGGCAACAGGCAGAAGGGTGAGTTAGTGGCCAGGCTGCCCAGGGCAGAGTGCAGGAGGCAGCAGGCCCAGAGCTGATGGTTGCCCAGGCTCTGAAGGGCTTCAAAGCTGTGAGCCAAGGGAAGCCCCAGCAACTCTGGCTCCAGGGAGTAACACTCTCCCACCTACCTCCTTAGGAACAGGTAGAACAGAATGGAAACAGGAAGACCTGGAAATTAGAGACCTGGGCCAGGCCCTAAGGTGTCTCCCACTGTAAGGGCCTTTAAGCAGGATTGCATTTGCAAAGCTCAGGTCCTCTCGCTGCAGGAAAGACAGTTAAGTTAGGTCAGAGTGGGTTGTTTCTGGAAGAAGTGAAGGACCCAAAAGGTACTGAGTTCCTGCCTGGAGAGGAGGGAAGGGAGGGGAAGGGACTGTGGAGCAGGCAAGGCCCAACCCTTCTCCCTCCCTGGCCTCTCTAATCTTTTCCTTCCCAGTCTTTTGCTCTGCCCTTCTCCAGCTTTTACCCATCTTCCTGATCTCCTGAAGCTCCTTTCTCTAATCTGGACTTGAATTTTCTAAACTATGCTTCCTGGTGCACTGTGATAGGAAGAGAACTGTGTAAAGGTAAAAGTGCCACTTCCCACAGAGATGTACATGTGACCTGCTTGCAGTCATGCTGTGTCCAGCAGGGTCCCTAACCTCAAGAGTCCCTGGTGTGCACTGCCCTCAGCAGAGGAAGGGCTAGGCCCTGGGCTTCCATAAGGAGAGCATTCTGCCCAGGACACCTGTCTCCCTATGGTGCCTGGCACAGTGGCAAAGACACACAAGCAAATGACTATCAGTTTAAATTTAAACTGAAAACCCAAGAAATCTTTTATTTCTTCTTTCTTAATGGTGGAGAAATGCAGAAAAGAGATGAAGAATGACAATTTTTAAGAAAGTGATTTTTTAAAGTAAATTATTCCAGAATGAGCACATTATACTTCTAGGAGCATGATGCTTCTTTTAAAGACTGGTGCTTAGTTTTAAATTTCATTTCCAAAAAAATAAACTTAAACTAGCTCACAGGAAAATCTCATTCAACTGTTATTCCAAGTTCATAATTGTTAACATTTTGCAATACTTACTTCAGATACATTTTTCAGAAATAGGATATTGTTAACAGAGCTGAAGTCCCCATCCCTTATTCAAAAGTATCTAGCATCTGAAATGGGATGGAGACTCTCCTGCTAGAGCCTCCCCCAACCCTGCTCCCGAAAACACAAAATATTGCTTTTGTTTTTAAATTCCATCATCAGTATCATCTTGATTGTATCCTCTCTCCCCTAGATTTCTACTTTTAGGATTTATTTATGTTTATATGAGGGATTTAATTCCCTTGGACCCTGGCAAATATTCAGCACCATAAAGTATACCTCTAACCCTTTACCCAGGCCTCCAGGATTGCCAGGAAGGAGGATTTCAGTCTCAGGCTACTGCAAACAATGCCTCAAGATCATCTCATCCTCCTCTTCCCAGCAAATAACTCACATTTTTTCTCAGCAGTGGACTATAAGACCAAGAACTGGGTGGCAGAGGGCTCACACCTCCTGTTCTTTGATGTCTGAGCCAACGCCTCCCTAACTTCTCTGCAGCAATTTCACCCAAGGCAGCCTGGAGAGTTCCAGTTCCCTGTCCTAGTCTGGTGGGCCTCCTGGAGGTTCTAGTGAATGGAGCTCCTTTGCAGATCCCTCAGAGAGACGGTCCCTTCACCTCCCTGGCCCATTTTCCATCTGGGGCCTTGCTTTCACCATTGAGTTCCTGATTCTGCAGGCAACCTCTCATTTATGTTACAATCACTTTCCTCCTTCTTCCCTCAGTGTTAGTGTTGTTTAGTCTTACTGAAGTTTTCACTTTTAATGCAAATATATCCACTTTTGCATTCCCTGAATCTTTTAAGAAGAAAAGAAAAAAATCCTCCCTGCCCCTGCCTGCACAATCCCAAAAGTGTAAGATTGTGCAGGAGATTTTGGCAGAAGAGTGAGAATGTGCACGACCACAGCCTCGGGATTCCAGATCCCAGCGAATAGGTTCAGGGTACACAAACCCAACTGAGAGGTGGCAAAGGGACATTAACAGACAAACGCTCTGTAGGGCCTTGACTACTGTATAACAGTACTTTTTCTTCCCCCTCCTCCAATATTCTCCTTCCCGAGAGGAGAGGACTCGTACCTCCTCCCGCCAGTTGAGTTGACCTCTGCTGTCGCCTCAGCCTCGGGGCGCTCCCGGGCCGGCGCCCAGCACGGCCAGCGCGGAGGTGCGCTCTGGTGTCTGCTCCGAGGAATGCCCAGACGCCGGGAACGGCTGGAGGGGACTGGGAGCTAAGTTCTTCTGCAGCCTGTCTGGAAGAAACACTTTAAGAAAACAAAACGAAACAAAATCTTGACAACTCCCCTTGCCCAGGGCAGCTTTGGCGAGCCGTGCTCGCCTCCTGAGTGGCGGTGCGTGGCGGGTACCCGCGTCTGCCAGCGCCGGCTCCGGGCCTGCTCGGCGTGTCAAGGTGAGCCCGGCGGAGGCGTCCGTCCCAGCCGCTTAGCCTTCACACCAGGCCCCATGAAGAACTAAAGCCCGGCCTTCGCTGGTCCCGAAACGCGCCTCCTCGAATTCTGATGCCTTGAAGGAACTCAGGTCTGTCCATGTCCAAGAAGTGACCCTTTGCCTGCCTTTATTGGCGGTCCAGGCTTCGGGCGCTGGGATCCCACCCGGCCCGAGCCGCTTCCGGGGCGCGCGGCAGAAGCTCAGTCAAAGATCTGGCGTCGCAGCAGCCAGCGGCCAGCGAGGCCAGGGGGACTTCAGTTCGAGCCTCGCGGATGCCTCGCCACGAGGGGCTTCGGTCCCCGGCCCGCAGACGGGTGAGTCGTGCGGGAACCGAAAGGCAGCTGCAGAGTTGAGGGAGGTGGGGACGGCAGGAGAGCGGAGGACAAGGGGACGCGCGAGAAGAGCGAGGGGACTGGGGCAGGGACCAAGTCTGCTGGACGCTAGGAAATGGGGAAAGGAGGCTTCTCCAGACCCCGCGCAGCTGAGAAACTTCAAGAAGCGCGTCGGAGGCGGGGCATCTGCCCGAGAACCGGGACTCTTGCTGCCCACTAAAGGAACCCGGGAGGGACAGGTTGGCAATGGGAGAAACCTCGCAGTACTCCGGAGAGAAGGTAGCTCCGCGAGGAAAGCAGTGTAACTGATATGCGGCGCTTAGGAGGTAAAACAAACTAAAACAAACAAAACGAATTTCTCCTGCCTTTGACCCTGGAATCCAGGCATCCCAGCACCCTGGGGGCCGCCTGGAGTCCCTTCCAGCGCTGCCCAGGGACCATCCAGGCCTCTCAGGCCATTTAGATCTCTTCAGGAGGGGACCCCGCTGGCCCTCGGGACAGGGCCGCTGGGGGTCTTTCACCTCCCAGCGCTTCTGCCCCTTGCTCCCTTGCCAGGGGAGCGCATCAGCTATGAGCGCACATTGGGAAGCCTAGGAATCCCGATGCACCCGAAATCCGACTGAACATCCTCACGGGAGGCTCGGGCTGTAACTGAAGCTGGATACCTAACCACGGTGCATCTGAACTTAGATTTTGCACGGTTTATAAAGACGTTATTTCAGACTTCAAAAAAGAAAAAGAAGAAGACAAGGAGGGGTAGAAGGAGGAGAGAGAGAAGAGAAGAAAGAGAAAGAGGAAATTGCAGAGCTATACTTCTCCCCCTTTTTTGTCTCGTGTTGTCTCTCCCTCCATGCACACGCCAGGAAATCCCGGAGCAGAGGATCATGGGTTATGAGTAAATACATCGACACATTGAAACCATTTGCATTTTAAATGTTTCTTCATGAAACAGAACACAGGTGAAATGTGGGTGTTTAATCTTAAATTGCACCTCAAAATTACACACCCAAAATGGTAGCTATTTATCCACAAACTCCTGAAAACTCTCTAGAAAACCAAAGTAATGAAACAGTGAGAATTGGTAGACGCCGCGTAAGTTTTATTGAAATGCCCTTGTGGCGTTTTCCTGAATTCCCGAAAAAAACCGGTGCGGAAGAAGCAGGTCGCGACAGGAGCAGGGGCTTACGCTGCTGTCGGTGGCGCGGGGGCAGCGCCGGGGCCACCGCGGCTGAGCCAAGGCGGGCAGTCGCGGGCCACAGCGCCCCCTCGCCGCCCGCCGCGCGACTCCGGAACCACGTCGCCGCCTCCTCTGCCGCCCGCAGAGCCCCAGGATTCCACAGGGTCTGGCCAAGGCTTGGGCCTACGAAGCCATTAGCGTTTCCCCGAAGACCCTCAAACCCAGGGTTTCGTATCCGGCCCTTCTTAGCGCTTGGCCTCGAATGGAAAACTGACTCGCTGAAACGTGGACATCCACACCGACGTGTCCAAAATGCCTTGATCACTGAAGAGAAAAGAAACAGAAACACGATCCAGTTAACTCGCCCCCCCCCACCCCAAGTTTTAGTGCACACTCAGGGAAAGAGGGAGGATCCACAGCAAAATGGAACTTCTCATTGCTGGGTGATTGCTCCGAGCACTAGATCCCGCGTTCTGGGTTGTTATTCCCCGCAGTGCCTGGCCATTTTCTTTCATTCCAGCTGAGAAGGCCAGAAAGGCGGCCTGAGCCAAGTGCCTGCTCATCTACAGGCGACCTCACTTAACGTGTCCGAACACGACTCCCAGCGTCCAGGGCGGTTTTGTGGAGGGGTGGCCTCTGGTCTCCAGGGACCTGTCCTACCACCAGGGCCAACAGATAGCCAGGGACACAGCACCCAGCCTGGACACTTGCAGCATTTTACTCATTGATGTTTTGTTTGTTTTAAAGAAGCCTAAGTCAACTTTAACCTAGAAGTGGGAAAGTGATTTTTCAAAATCAGGGAGCTTTATTCCAAACAGTTTATATATCCTAATAACAATGAGGAGGTAAGTGTTAATGTCCCTGCGTAGGCATTTTAATTTGCTACAGTCACCACCAATAAAAATGGCATGTAGTATGATTCGACTGTTTAATAGTGCAAGGTAGACAGTTTTTATTAGTAACAGGCAGCAGTATGGAAAATTTAGATTTCAGTGGAGGAGCATAATTGCTGGGGGGAAATACACAGGAAGGAAAGCAGCCTTGTCAAGAGCAGCAGCATGAGCCAGAGGGGAAGGTAAGCAGGCTTCCGGGATGTGCTCTGGCAAGAGGAGACCCTCCAAAGTCACGTGCACTTGTCTGGTTATATACTTAATTGATGTCAAAATCGAATCCTTCTACACATATGCTCCTGCTCCAAACTGGCTGGTTTTTTTTGTTGTTGTTGTTGTTGTTGTTGTTGTTTTCCTAGTAACTTGCTGTTTTCTCTTCTGCCTCTGGCAGAGGTCAGGTGGGGGGGGGGTCAAGAAAAGGGGAGGGGGATGAGTCCTGAGGCTAATGAAAACACAGCAGGAAACCAGTCTTTAGAAACCTAGATACTCCAGGCAAGTCATCCCCAGTGATAAAAATTAGAATCATATTTTTAACATAATCTGATTGGAAGCCAACCGGAATGGTTGCAATCTGATCTGTGGCTGTTTTTTATCCAACATGTGGGCATCTCATTTAGGGAGAAACTCCCTCCCAGGAAGACTCAAAATGTCATACATTCCTTGATGGCATGTCCGCCCGGCTGCCCTCCCTCCTGTAATAATTGATTGAAAGTATTTCCCTTCACCTGAATTAGGATGCCTCACGTGAGGTCACAGCAATATTGAGGTGCGAGCCCTTGCCAAGCCTGGGGTGTGTGGAAGGGGGAGTGTGTGCCCCTGCACCAGCCTGTTAAGATGTGTGGAGAGAGGGGTGGGCATGTGGTTTGTAGGGGAGGGACAAAGTGGGGAAGGGTGGGTGGAAAGACCGGTGGGGGGACATATCTCTGGGGCCGTTGAGGAGAGGGGTGAAGACTCGGGTTGCACCTACCAGGACAGACAGCTTGCCGGCTGGTCCTTGTCTAGCCCAACTCTGCAGTTTGCAGCTGGTTCCCTGGGACACAGGGAAGACAACGCTGCTGTCTCAGGTGTTCCTCATGCTTCCGGGACCAGGTTGGCCGCCAGGAACCCAAGCATCAGAGCTGTAGCCTCGCCCCACACCGAGGTCCCCGACCCGCAGAGCAGTGGGAGACAGCAGAGGCCACTGGGCCAGCCCCAGAGCAGCGGCAGGCCTGCGCTCAGGCCCAGGACTCAGCCACCATACGCCCTCCCTCCACCGAAGTGGCTCCAAAGGAGGAGACACCTGTTGGTGGGCTCTCACACCGGCAGCACAGCCGGCCCCTCTTGAAACTCCCTAGTGCCCCCCATTGGTAACCCCTAACCCCTCAGGCCTGGTCGGCAGACGCCCTCTTCTGCCAGTCCGGGTAAGGGAGGGGTGAAAGACAGGGAAATAGGGATGGGGGTACTTCGGGTGCTGAATTCCCCAAGGCCATCGCTGACCGCCTAGCCTTCGGGACCTCCAGGCACCTCCCGAGTAAAGCCGCAGGCCACCAGGGCTACCTTGTCGCCAACTGTGCTGTGCCACCAGCTAGCTCCCATTTGTCCCTTCCTGAGATGGCAGTGAGGTTCGGTTTATGCCAGAGGCGGTTCATCCAGTATCGACTCCCCCAAATTCCGAAGAAGGCGTCAACTTTTAAAACAAAACAAAACAAAACTCTTTTGGGGTGCGGCGTTTTCAGGGTGAAGTATTGGCGGCGCGGGCCCCGCGAATTCCCAGCGTAGAGGTCCCAACACGCCGGGCCCAGCGTCTCCGCGGACTTAGGACAGAAAGCTCACCTCTGTGCCCTCTGGGCATTTCCAAACCCAGGCGGTGATGGTGGCGCAGGAGCGTGGGGCAGACGGCCAGCAGCGAAGCCACACAGACGCCTCGGCCTTGAAGCAGAGGTGGGAGTGAGAGCCGCACACGCCACCCCAGGGAGGACCGGGACTGCAGCTTCCTACATCCTGCCCTCCAGCTCCCAGCGGCTCTGGGCTGGACACTGCAGTCCGGCGTGCAGTCACCTGGGGCGCCTCTTCAGAGGTGGCCAGAGGTGCATTCGCCGCGAGTTCCCCAAGTAGAATCGGCCCGGCCCGACTGCGGGCGGTCTCTTGCCTAAACGGTGCGGGCCGATCGGGGCGGAGCAGCGGCTGGACAGGCCCCAGGGGGGGTGTAGAAGGTATCTTGGCCGAAGTGGGGGGAGGCGGCTGGATCAGGGTGCCTGGAGGTGGCCGAGAATCTGCGCGAGTGGGAGGGGGCGTGCGCCGAGGCGCGCAGCCCGGCCTGGAGACGCTGCAGGGCCGCGGGCGGCCGGCTGGGGCCGGAGCTGCGAGAAGCGGCTGCGCCACAAAAGCCTGCGCGTCCCTCCCGCCCGTTCGCCTCCCTCTACTCGGCCCTCCCCTCCTCTCTGCTCGCTGCCCCTCCCCCGGCCGAGGCCTGGAGGCTGGAGCGGGCGGAGCAGGGGAGGGGCGGGCACCCGAATATGCAGATGAGCGCGTGACGGACAGCTCCGCGTTCCAATGTCCCTCCGAAACTCGAGCGCTCCTTCCTCAACTCCTCACTCCCGACTCCAGACTCCCCCAAACCCCGACCGCCGGCCCGGCGCGCGGCTGCGCCCACCGGTTTCGCGCTGCCGCCGCCGCCGCCACTAGCGCCCCGCGTTCCCCCGGCCCGCGGGCCGCCCGGCTAGTGCCCCGACCAGCCTGCCTCGGCCGGCGGCCCCGGTGTCCACCGCCGCGCCGCGCCCGGGCCGGGTGTGGATGGAGGGCGCCGCGCGCCCTGCCCGCAGCTCGGCGTGACGCGGGCCGCGAGCCCCGCGCCCACCATGTCCTACCCGCAGGGCTACCTGTACCAAGCGCCCGGCTCGCTGGCGCTCTACTCCTGCCCGGCGTACGGTGCGTCCGCGCTGGCCGCGCCTCGCAGTGAGGAGCTGGCGCGCTCGGCGTCCGGCTCGGCGTTCAGCCCGTACCCGGGCTCGGCGGCCTTCACGGCGCAGGCGGCCACTGGCTTCGGCAGCCCGCTGCAGTACTCGGCCGACGCTGCCGCCGCCGCCGCCGCCGGCTTCCCGTCCTACATGGTAACCGCGCGCCGGTGGGGACTCGGGACACTGGGTTGGGGACCCCGACCCGGGGTGGGCTGAGTGGGGCGGAGGATCGGCTTGCAAGGGCGCCGGGAACGTGGCGCGGGCGGCGGCTCAGGAATCGGCGACTCGGGCCGCCGCACGGCAGGCAGAACAAGGGACCGGGACCGGAGCGATAGGCAGAGCCGCCAGAGCGGGATAGGAAGCCGGTGGCGCTTCCCCTCGGCTCCCAGGATAATAGTCTTTAAGAGCCTGGAAGCGAGACTTCACCGGGCCGGGGTCTGTCTTGGGCTATCCCTGGCTCACGCCTGCAGCCTACGGAGGGATCCGGAGATGCCGGGGGCTCGCTCACTTTGGCTTGGGGCTCGAGGGTCGGCGTAGTTGGGGCCTCCGCGGCGGCTGCCGGGCGATTCGTATTTAGTTGCCGGGCCTGGGGCAGCGGGGTCACAGAGTTGGAAGAGAACTGAGCGTCTGGCTGCGGTTCCAGCGCCCGGCCCGACGAGCCCTAATTTTGGCCTTAATCTGCCTCCCAGACCGTACTTTCGAAAAACGTGTTGGCCGGCATGGGACCCGCCAAGTGCTGTAGGAGTCCTCTGTGCACCAAGAGCGGCTCCTGCTTCCGCGGCGTCGGCCCGCGCGCCTCTGGGTTGCGCAGCTGGGCTCGGACGGGGTTGAAACACTTTTCGGGCAGATGAGGCCCTGTCCGGGCTGTAGCCACCACTCGCCCTCGGTGGAATCCAGGGCAGCGACTGAGTAGCTGAGGCCTAGCGAAGGCTGCAAACGTCTTGAATTTAAACGTTAAAGGGTGAATTAAAATGCTAATTACCGCGTATTTGAAGAATTCGAAACGGTGACTGGCTTCTGAGTTGCAAATTGGATTTACCGAGCTTTAGAGCGGTGAATAGTGGAGTGGGGGCTCTGGGGTGTTATTTTTAACCATATAAGGGCGGGAAGGGGGAGTGCGGGGAGGGGGCAGCGTTCGAAGCATTCGGAGAAATTTAGTTATCAAGAAACTACCTGGAGGCCTGAGCGCTTGGGCGCTCTTGTTTGTGTACTTTGTACGCGCGGCTGGGAAACATTTAGGGGAAGTACATCGTTTTAGAAAAGTGAAGGAGTTCATAAATTCGAGAGTAACGCTAAAGTACTTTTTGTGATCCACCACCGCCCTAAGCCCTCCACTGCGTGCTCCCTGCTCCTTTGCTGCAGGGAAGCACGACCCAAGCGCGGGAGAACCAGAGGAGGAAGGGCGGCCGTGGATGGGCGGGCCGGAGGGGGGGCGCAGCGGTTCGCCTGGACGCTGAAGCGGCTGGGTCTCAACGGGCAGCACTCACCGTCTCTCCTCGCTTCCAGGGCGCGCCCTACGACGCGCACACGACTGGGATGACCGGCGCCATCAGCTACCACCCCTATAGCAGCGCGGCCTACCCGTACCAGCTCAACGACCCGGCGTACCGCAAGAACGCCACGCGGGACGCCACAGCGACGCTCAAGGCCTGGCTGAACGAGCACCGCAAGAACCCGTACCCCACCAAGGGCGAGAAGATCATGCTGGCCATCATCACCAAGATGACCCTCACGCAGGTCTCCACCTGGTTCGCCAACGCGCGCCGGCGCCTCAAGAAGGAGAACAAGATGACGTGGGCCCCGAGGAACAAAAGCGAGGACGAGGATGAGGATGAGGGCGACGCTGCTAGGAGCAAGGAGGAGAATCCCGAGAAGGTGCAGGAGGGCACGGAGACCTCTGCCGAGGACGAAGGTGAGCCGGGCGGTGGCGGGCGCGAGGTCTTAGGGAACTTTCTTCCCAGGCGGGGCGCAGTGCGAGGTCTGGTAGAATGCTTCCCTCGTGAAACCCCAGATCCTGGCCCGGGAAGCGGCGGCCTAACACTGCTTGGCCCGCGAATCCGGCCTGGGGATTCCTCCGGGCGCTTAGGGAAGGTCAGAGTCCCCTTCACACGTGGCTGCGGTTGGGGCTAGGTGAGGGATCCCAGGGATGGGGTGATGTTCCGGCTGCCTGCACTGTCCCTGCGAGTCACCCACTGTGCCCGCGCCTGGCAGGGATCAGCCTGCACGTCGACTCGCTCACGGATCACTCGTGCTCAGCCGAGTCAGATGGAGAGAAACTGCCGTGCCGCGCCGGGGACCCCCTGTGCGAGTCTGGCTCTGAGTGCAAGGACAAGTACGACGATCTGGAGGACGACGAAGACGAGGAGGACGAGTGTGAGCGGGACCTGGCGCCGCCCAAGCCGGTGACCTCGTCCCCACTTACAGGCGTGGAGGCGCCGCTGCTGAGCCCCCCGCCCGATGCCGCGCCCCGTGGCGGCGGCGGCAAGACGCCCCTGGGCAGCCGGACGTCACCTGGTGCACAGCCACCCACCAGCAAGCCCAAGCTGTGGTCGCTGGCCGAGATCGCCACATCGGACCTCAAGCAAACGAGCCTGGGCCCAGGCTGCGGGCCACCGGGACTGCCAGCGGCTGCGGCACCCGCCTCCTCAGGCGCACCTCCGGGCGGTTCTCCCTACCCCGCTTCGCCGCTGCTCGGCCGCCACCTCTACTATACGACGCCCTTCTATGGCAGCTACACAAACTACGGGAACTTGAACGCAGCGCTGCAGGGCCAGGGCCTCCTGCGGTACAATGCGGCGGCCACGGCCCCCGGCGAGACTCTGCACGCAGCGCCTAAGGCGGCCAGCGACGCGGGCAAGGCGGGCGCGCACCCACTGGAGCAGCACTACCGGACCCCCGGCGGCGGCTACGAGCCCAAGAAAGGTAGGCTGCCCGACGCCCTCTGGGTGCCGAGGGAGGGACCCTGGTGAGTTAGAACTGCCCAGAATCCCAGGGAAAGGGGGGGGGGGAGTGGGGGGAGTCCACCACATAACCGTTCTGGAAGTGGGTGCCTCTTACAGGAGTAAAGCAAGAAGGTTGAGCTACTCTTTGGAATTAGGGAAAGACGGTGGGGGTGGAGAGTTGAGAGTGAAAGGAAGAGGGCTGGGCCTTCCCTCTAGAGCTACCCTGTGATTATTTACTCTTTATTTAATTTACTATTAATATTATCATCATGACCGTTTTAGTTTTGGCAAATACTTATTGCCTCAAAATGCAAATTACAGCTTGTCTCCCTGCTGACTAAGCTTAAGCTTGGGGTGTGTTGGTGAGTGCTACTGGTTAAGTAGGGTCTCCGCCAAATCCCCTTCCCTGCCTTTGGATAAAGGGAAAAGAAAAGTTCTCAGTTGCTCTCAGAGGCCCAATTTCTTCAATTTAGAAAATAAAAACATTCCCCTTTCTTCTCCCATTTCCATATTGCCTCAGTTGCTCATAATTCAGGCAACCTGAGAAAGGAGGTCCAAAGGAAAGAAAGCAAGGGGAACATAGTGAAATAGCCAGTATCTGTCTCAGATAGTGGCCATGAAGGCGGGGACTGGCCGCCCTGTGCGGGCCTGGATGCCAGGCTGGAGGCTCTGGAAGGTGCGTGGCTAGGTGATCCTATGGATGGTGGGGCTAGGTTCTCACTAACTGCCCTCCCCTGACAGATGCCAGCGAGGGCTGCACGGTGGTTGGCGCAGGCGTCCAGCCCTACCTATAGAAGGGCCAGCTCAGCAGTGCAAGTAAGTGGGCATCCCCGGGCTTCTCTGGCCCCCTGGGGAGCCTCCCAGCCCCAACTGGTTGTATGATCGCTTAATATGTGTTCTTGCTTCTTGTCATGGGGTCAGAGCAGTGCAGGCTTCTGGGTCTTTTTTCCTTTAAGCGGGAATCCTCGTTCTGCTTCATGAGTTTCTTCTTTTCTGCTCCATTTCTGTTTTGAAGAATCAGTCCTTTATTTGGAATTTGAATGTGTGTGTGTGTGTGTGTGTGTGTGTGTGTGTATTCCAAGCATCAGTATTTATATTCCAAGAATCAGTAAGGCTGTTGCTTTTCCTGAAAAATAGACGATTAAATTTGGGCATCTGTATGGTTGAAACAGTTTCTTTTCTTTTCTTTTCTTTTCTTTTTTTACTATGATAGACACACAATGAACACCTATTCTGATGAATGATTGCTACTGAAATTAAACATACTGAAATTAAAATACTGTTGTAGATGTTGGTTGCACAGTAAGATTAAGAGACTTGCTAGTCTTCTCCCAGGCCTGCCTTACCCTATGTCCAAAAGCCTGGACTGCAGTTCTCTCAGAACCTTTAAAATTATGTTACTTTACAACTAGGCAAAATGACTAATCACAGATCTGAAGATGGGAAAGAGGTGGATCCGTTTCAGATAAACTCATTTTTGCAATATGATAGTGTTGGTGTGGAACTGAAGGATTTGGGATGATTTGGTTTTTTCCTTGGTCCACAGGTAGGTGTCACAATTGCTTTGGAAAAAAAAAAAAAAAAGTCAGCAGGCCATTCTCTCTTCCCAAGCTCATAAATATACAGATACAAAAAACAGATCTGTAAATCTGGACCACATCTTGTGCCACTGTAAAGAGAAGGATCCACACAGCACTTGAACCCACAGACTCTGACGATTGGAACACACTGTTGGATGTATGTGAATTTGTTGGCATAGTATAGTTTCCCCGATGTACGTGTGACCTTTGAAAACAATCTGTTCTTTTCTCAGGATATCTCAAATTGATCACTTCATTGCCACGGTATATATTCTATAGGTGTGATAGGATTTACTGTAAAATTTATTTGTAAAAGATGTACACAGTAGAAATAAAATGTGATTGAAGAACTTGAGTACTTCAGAAGTGGAAACAAATTTGATATTTATTTTTATAATGATATAAAGCTTCTAGTAATTTATGCAAGTTGTATTGCAATGAAATCTAAACTTTTTGTAAATAAATTCTGCCTGGTTTTTATTTGAACATTGCTGGTTATACAATCTTTGTTGGTTGTTTAACACGAATTCTTTACTAATTTATATCTTTAATTGTAAATAAAGACAGACTAGTCTACAATAATATGGTGTTTGGGGCTCATTTTTCCTGAAGAGTGATTTGGGTTGGAGCCCTAGAGATAATAGCCTCCAGGTGATCTGAGCTCACCTTTTTAATGAAAAGCTGTGTGACATAAACTCTCCTTTCTCAAGAGCATTTAAAAAAAAAAAAAAGGCAGATGTGAGAGAACTACACAATAGGGCGATATATATGCTTCTAGACTATTTATGTACAAATGTATTGCAAGATCATAAGATTTTTGTTTTCTGAATATGCAAATTCTTTGTTAGTGTAAATTTCTAAAACTTGGAAAAATAAAATGATCTGACACTCCTATGCATTTTACATTTATTTGTGATGCTGGCTTATTAAACCTCCTCAGCAAACTAAACTAGAAGAGAGTAATAATATTGATAATGGAGAATTACACTTCCCACAAGAAATTACTGATGGAAAATATTGTTTTTTTAAAGCCCAAATTATCCAAATTGGCATAGATTATTCAGATTTCCTGAATGACTTTTAACTCTGATTTTCACATCATTCCCCTCAACACAGGGGCAGGTCTGGGGCAGGGATCTAGTTCCCTTTTGGTGGTACTTACTCTTACCCTGAGGGAAAAGGAAAGTTTAAACAGCTTTAGACTATTGTCTCCTTGTTGCCTTACTCACTCCCTAATTACAGGACAAGCCTAACATTTGCAGTCAAGTAACGCATCCCCTTTGATTAGGATCATAAAAGCAGCGACCCTGTCACTTTAATTTTCAGCAAAATTATGTGGATATCCATATAATATAATTTCAGAAAAGAAATGAACAATCATTTATTTCCTCTCCAAAGATAAATCGAGTGAATATAACTTACGGTTATAAAACAAGAATAATGGCTTCTCAGATTGCCCTTTAATCAATCATACACTTATTTTTCAAGCGGTTCACCTATTCTATTCCGTGATTAATAATGGTGCAGCTCGAGAGTGTTATTGGATCCCAGCGGGGGAGGTCTCGGGTGCATTTAGCTGCTTTGGAATGGTCAGTTGGGGTTCATTATGGGCTGAGATTGAACGATTTATAAAATCTTGTCTAAACATCTGCCAGCTCCGATAGGCGATGTGTCTGAGGATGGGAAATTGCTGGACCAGTTGATATTGACAAACGGATCTCTCTCCAGTGGCTTTTTGTGCCATAGAAATTAGTGGCCTCTTGCTGGGGTCTCGTTAGAAAGGGTATTTGAAAGTAATCTTAGGTACTTGAGCAAAGCCAGGGGACTGTTAGCCTGACACAGCCATTTGGATGGGGGGTGGGGGGGTGGTAGGGGGTTGACCGTGAAGAAGAGAGGGAGGTGAAGGTTCCCTCTTCCAGGACTGCTTGTGCATTTCCTGGGTTTTAAATACACTGGCGTTCAGAGGCCAGGCACTTTTTTTCTCTCTTCCTTCCTCTCCAGTAATAGAAATAGAAATGTTTGGAGCTGAGCTACCTATTGGCAAGAAGAAAGACAGGACCCATGTCACCTGTGTAGTGATGGAAAGCAAATAAATGAGAGGTCTGGGAAAGTAGGACGGAGCTTTGAGTGCGTTTTCTGGTTTGGGTTTCAGACATAAAACCTTCATAGAATTTCCATGAAAATAATGATGTTCCCCTCCAGGAAGGTATTAAGTAGTTTATTAATGTTAGTCATATTTCTGAAATCAGCAGGGAATAAAATAGATATGGCAGCCATATTTCTATTATATGTAACATTATAATGTGTTCGGAGGGCTTCAGTGAAAAATGTGACTTAGCAATATTTACAGACTGAACACCTGAATATCAATTCCAATGAAGATACAATATTTAAGGCAGTGAATTCATCTCTTGAAGAAGGGTGGAGGATGGGGACAGAAACCCCAAGCCACAACTGATCTTCCTGCAGTGATTCAGAAACTCAGGCCTGGGTAAGAGCTACCTCCTGTGGAGCAGGGTGGTGTTTTACCTGGACACTGACTCTCTGGTTCCTTCCCCTACATACTTGTGTCTGACCCCCACTCTTGGAGAAAACATGCACATTTCCACTGGTGAAAACTCAAAGCGGCTCAGGAGATTAGCCAAGGCTAATGAAGCTTCTTTGATGTTTATATGCCCAACAAATTATCCAAGATTTCCATAACTTACCCACCCTGCCTCCTGACCTGAATTTCTTTCTGAAGAACTTGATTTTTAAATATACACTAGCAACATGAAACCCGCAGGTGTTTAGATGAATCTTTTTAAAGAAATACAGTGACTTAAGAACTCTTCTCCATGCAGGTCATTGGAAAAGATATGAGAGACCTTTCCTTAGGGAAGGAAGAGGATAGGGTCTGAATTTAATTTTTGCTGTTAAAACTTGTTAATCAAAATATAACGTTCAGCCCCAAACAAAACTTTGCAGCTGCCCCCTGAGATGGGGGGATAGCAAGCAACCCCGCCGGCTAGAGTGAGGAGGGCTTTGGGAGCGACGGCAGAGTCGTGGGTGCAGGCCTGGACGCACCCCCCCCCCCCCCCAGGCCCTGCGCACCACAGCCCCACTGCCCTCCTCGGCCCAGTGTTTCATTAAAGCTGATTTATCGGAATTCGCGCCTTAATCTCAGGTGGGCCCCAGGGGCCGGGCTCTGCCGAGAGAACTAGGGGCGCTTGCCCGGCGGCCGGAGCGGGCGCTGGCTGCCTCCCGCGCCCGTCAAATGTCAACATTTGTTCCCAATAAAAGAGTTATTGTTTCTGCAAAGCTGCCCAGCAACTGCCTTTGAAACTTGAAAAGAACTTCATCTACCTTTGTCTAATGCGAGGCGGGAGGGGTGGAGAGCGAGGGAGAGGAAGGGGAGGGCGTGAGGGGGTAGTGCTGGGCTTGGCTCCGCGCAGCCTGGAGTCTTGGGGGCGCCTCCTCTCCACCCCTGCCGGACCACCGCGGTTCATTCTGGAGGTTGGAGAGTGGCGGGGTATTCTGCGCGAGGCGTTCTTCAGTGCGCGTGTTTATCAGATATCTGCAATACGGGATGTTCCAACTGCGAGAAAAACACAGGGACAGAGAAGCTGCCCTCCAATGTGCTGCGCCTTTTAAGGTCAAGTACAGTTGCATTTAAATATTTATTGAAGAGGCCGAAAGTGAAGCATACCCTTTCTCCCCGATGTTCCAGAATAAGTTCACACTGAACTACCACTGTTAGAGCAGACATGAATTTGAGAACAATCATTTCATTTTTGACCCAAGCAGAAGCCTTTCTGAATTTAAATAACACTCTGAATTACTAGAAAGTTTCCTCCAAGTAACAGCATACAATAATTGTCACCATATAATTTTGCTCAGTTACCTAGTATATTGCAACCCCCAGGGAAACATGCAGTTAAACCCAAAATTGAAGGTATAAATACATCTATTAGATATGCGTTTTAAAACCACTTTTACAAAAATAATGTTTCAATATTAAAAAAATGTTAACCCAAAAGGTGATCTTGGGAACAATACAGAACCGTCTGATATATGGATATTGTGATTAACATCATTTGAATTTCTACAAATCACAAGGGGGACATGTCCCTTTGATGTATTTTCAAACCTTTATGCAAGTGACAAATCCCTACAGATATTTTAAAGGCTTATTTTAAGGAGAAGTAATCTATGACAATATAATTTTCCAGTTGCTGAAAATTACTTTCTATTGGTCATAATGAAAATGTTCAGGACCCTCCTCTCTGCTTTGGCTGCAGCCCTAAGACTCTGGCATTCAGTAAGAGGTGATTGGACCTCAGCCACTGGTGGATGAAAGGAGACCACTTCTAGTCCCAGTTTTTGGGCTCAATCCCCCATTTGCATCCTTCGCTGTCTTCACCAGCTCTCCCTGAAAACAGGGACATAGCCCCAGCTGACACCCCTGTTCCCTCCACCCCAGCAGAGAACCAGGCTGTCCTACAATGAGGGCAGAGTGTTCTCCTTCTTTCTAAGAAAGATAAAAAATGAAGGCATTATTTAGGAGGACTACACTGTAATGCGGTTTAAAAGTGAGTTATGAAATACGTCATCTGTTCTTTTGCAATCCCAGGTAAAGGAAAAAGGAAGGATTTTTTTGTTTGTTTGTTTGTTTAAACCTGGCCCCCAGATCATAAGGAAAGGCCTTTTTAAAAGGTGTCTCAGTGTTATGTTATTCTAATCTAATATTCTTAAAGAATTGACTGGGAGGTTCCAGTCAGCCTCCAAATCCAGTCCATCTTCATAGGAAATGCCCAGAGGGGAGAAGAAAACACAATGCTACACAAGCGTTGCATTTTTGTGGGGAGATAAATTGACAATTTATTGTGTGTAACTCCTGATCAATTATTAATCGTTAGTGTCAACAACAGGGTTATAATTACCTTCAGTTATTTTAAGAAATATTTGCTTTTACATTTCTCTGATCTGGTAATTAGTTAACGCTCTTGAGTAGTGAATTCCAAGTAGAGCTGATCAGACCCACCCCTTTCCCTCCCCTCCTTAGGTGACCTTTAAGAGGAAACACTCACACTTGCCCTGGGTTCTCAGAAATTCGCTCCCTGCCTTCTTTCTACCAGCGGGCAACTTTTATTTTTTTGCAATAAATAATGATTCCACAGGAAAAGAGGAAAACGACAAACAAATAAAGCTCAGCTGGAATTAATAAGGCTGATCAAAGTTAGCTGGCCAGAGCTGCTCACCGCCGCGCAGGTCTGAGGCCCGCAAAGGTGCCCGCAGCCTTGGCCTCTTCCCTCCCAGATCAGGAGGGCACGGGCCTCCATAACCCCTGGCGCAACACGGGGGCACGGCTGACGGAAAGACTCTTGTTTTAACGACTTGCGATTTCAGCCGTGCTGGGCCGGCCTGGGCCGCGGCAAGGATGGGCGTTAGTATTCGCCCCGCGCGGGTGCAAGTCCCGCCCGCGCCCGGCTCTCGCACCCCACGTCGCGCCTTAGAGTCGGAGCGCTGAGGGGCCCCTTGACCCTGAGAGGTGCAGACTTGAGCTCCTAGCTAGGAGGGGGAGAGCCTGCGGCCCGAGACAGGGGCGGGCTACCCAGAGCGGGAGGAGCTCCGAGAGGACCGGCAGTGCTGCGCCGGAGCCCCTCTGGGCCTGGCGCGGAGAAGGGCTGTACGCCATCCGGTGGTCGCCCTCCACTCTGAGCTCCAGCAGCCCTGGGCTGACCGCGCGGGAGCTGAAGGCGCTGACCCGGCGGCCAGCCTCCTGCCCCTGGTTGGGTCGGCTTCCCACCCGCGCTCTCGGTTCTGCGCAGGCGCCTTTCCGGTGGGTGCCAGGGGTGGGGTCCTGAAGCTCGTTCGAGTCTTTAAGTTTTCACCCAGGGTCAGTTCCAATCACACGCTGGGCCCAGCAACTGTAGTCATTTTCTTTGGGGATCTGAATTGTTCTACGCCCTGCAGAGTCCGGGACTGTCCCATTGGGGGGCGGGGGAGTCCTTCAGCTCACATCTCCAGACTCATTTCTGTCCTGCGGTCCACCAGAGCAGCGCCACCGCCACGTGGGCACTTAAGTGGTCACATCGAGGCCCTAAAAGGCAACAACCAGGACCAGGCGGGTGTCAGCGGTGGCAGATCCAGGGACTCTGCGGGCTGAGCGAGCCGCCCCTCGGCCGCCGCGGTGCGTGCGGCGCAAGGGGATGGTAGAAGCCCAGGGCCCAGGCACACAGGAGGACGGCCAGGGCGCAGAAGAGAGGGCAGAGCAGGGCCTCGGGGAGCCCGCTTCCCCTCGTCCCCGCGGCCCGGGCGACCCCAGGTCTCCGACTTTCGGGGTCCCCATTCCTTCGAGGGGAGAAGAGCTCGGACCCTTCGAAGACTCCTTAGAAGAGGCCGCACCCAGGTCCGCGGGGACCCTCGAAGACCCTCCAGTTCTCCGCGAGGCCCGGTTCCTGACTCCCCGACTCCTGCCTCAGGCTCCAGGGCGCAGCCCGGCTCTTCTCTCCCGCCCCATCCCAGTCCCCGCTCCGTGGCTCGCAGCGGCGGCCCCTCTCCCTTCCTCGCCCTCAGTGTCCCCCGCCACCCCGGCTCTGGCGGGGCAGCCGGCCCGACCCCAGCGCGGCGCGGGTGTGAGGTGGACCCAACGCCTGCGTCCCGGGATCGACAAAGCGGCGGCGCCGCGCAGGAGGAAAACCGAAAGCGCTTCTTCAAGTTTCGGGCAATCCGGAGCCGCGGCTGTCAGAGGTGGCGGTCCCCCGCCCGCCCTCCCGACGCCCCCGAGCCGCCTCAAGTCCTCCTCTCTCTCTCTCTCTCTCTCTCTCTCTCTCTCTCTCTCTCTCTCTCTCTCTCTCTCTCTCTCTCTCTCTCTCTCTCTCTCTCTCTCTCTCCTTCTCTCTGGGTTCCTTCTGTGCGCGCGTCTGTCGCACGATATCCCCACAGACGCCCCGGGAAGCCTTACAAGCCTCTCCGCCCGCAGCGCTCACAGAGCTTCAGGGACCGGCATGGAGCGGCGGGGCGGGCTGTGACCCAGGCTGGTGACCCACGCGGAGCCCCGCCGCTCCGCCACCCGCAAGGTCCGACGTGCGCCGTTTATCCTCCGGGACTTCCCGTGGATGAACGGAGGGAGGGCCGAGGGGCGCTCCAACGGGCTGCCGGCGAGTCTGCACCGCTCCCTGCAGGCGACTGGCCTGCGAAGTTTTTATTTCTAGGAGTTTACACCAAGAAGTCTGGGTTTTACAGGCTCAACTCTAAGTGGCAGCCCTCAACCACCCCCTCAGCTCCTCCTAAGAACCCAGCTGGAGGAGGTGATATGCCCAAGGGGGAGCGCTTACAGGGCCAGGATGAAGGCACTAGTGAGCAGGCCTAGTCGCTTGTGTCCCATCCTGCCACAGTCCCATCTTGGCAAGACAGAGTCCAAAGGGATTTCAGCCCCCAGCTTTTACCCCTCATTCCTTTCAGTCCTCCAGTGGGAGCAGGTGACCCTGGACCCCCATGACCACTAGCTGCCTTGGATTTGTGGCTCTTTAGAGGCTTAGCTCAGACACTGGGAACTCAGAAGCCACATACCAGTCTCCTGCAGGTGGAGAGAGGGTGCCCAGATACACAGGACTTAACCCCCAGGGTCCTTAGGGTTTGTGGGAGGAACAGGGGGGTCATATCCTGGAAAAGTACAGGTCATATCCCGTACTTTGTGATCTTCAGCCCTGTTGATGACTGGGGGAAGTTGTGTCCCCTCCACCACCAGCGTCCTTCCCACCATGGGACAGGTGACAAGGAGGAGGGGGACACAAGGATAGTGCCACTCTGCACTGCACCCTAGAGATCCACACAGCCCTGGCTGGTGAGGTGGAGGACACAGCTGCCCTGAGAAGTAGACCAGACCTCAGGACTGCCCTGCCTAGGGCAGGCGGCTGGTGACAGGCTCCTCAAACTCAGCAGGATAGTAGTTTATTTAAATAGAAGGCCCAGATGGCCTACAGGTATCCTCTCCCTGGCTCTCAGCAGTGAAAAGTATTTTGTTTTGTAGTCATTCTGTGATACTCAGCTCCTCAAATGAAGTGCCCTGGGTGGGAATGGGTCCCAGGCAAACAGTATCAGGAGAGGTACAACCTGCTAGCTGCAGGGGCCTGGGAAGGGGTGGAGCCAAGTCCCCAGGAGAGAGGTTTGTTTGACATTTCTGTGCTAATCAGTGTCTGTCTACAAAGGAAGGGGCTGATTAAGCCCAGGTTGTGATGAGATAAACAGACCCTGCCAGGAGAGAGCCCCTCAAATGAGTTATGTTTTAAACCGCCTTCTTCTGACTTTGTGGTCTTTACACAGAAGAAGGTACAAATGGACTCAGGTGCCCAGCCCTGGTCTGTCTGCCTTCTCAGCACCTGGCAGGAGCGAGGCCCAAATGCAGGTAGGCTGTGGGCTGCACGTGGGCTGGGCTTGGGATGCTCCAAGTCAGGTGTGTGCTGGGTTTTGCTGTACCTTTAAGGTGGGAGGGAAAGCCAAGGTAGCACTTCTCAGGCAGGTAAGGACCAGTGGTGGTCTTGAAGCCCCTTAGCATTGCCAAGCCCAAAGGGATACCTTTGTCTGGTCCTGGGCCCCCTCCTGGAGAGGGCCCTGCTCAAGGGCTAACTCAGCTCCTGCTGAGGTGGTGGCTCCCTAGGGTCCTCTCTACCAAGTCAGGGTAGGTGCGCGGACACAGTTCTGCACACGGGCTGCCTGGCTCCTCAGCAGGGGACAGGAAGGTAAATAGTGTGAGCCGGCCTCATGCTCACGGGTCAGTGTCCACTTACCTGCGGCCCTCATGTGAGTGAGCAGAGTCTGTGACAGTCAGGTGACGGCTGAGTTGGCCCTCAACTCACTGATGCCCATCTGCCTGCCCTGGTCAACAGACCACCTCCAAGAGGTGCCAGTCAGCCCTCATGTCCACAGAGGGCCAGGTTAGGGGGACAAAAGAGGCACAGGCACTGTGAGTCTGAAGATGGCCTCTTTGTAAAACAAGTTTGTAAACTGCCCACGGTGTGCGTTTCCCTCCTTGCTGGGGAAACACTCCTTCACGTGGGGCGGCACAGGTACGCCGGAGAATAACTGGCGTGGATGCCGTCAGCCTACCTGAGCGCTGGGTGCCCGGTTACTGTGCACGCCTGGTGCTCTCTTCTGATGTTTGGAATGTAATAGAATAAAGACAGTACAAATCCTAGATTGTGTATTTATTCTACTCTTTTTTTTTTTTTTTTTTTTTTTGCTTTCTTTCTGATGCAACCAGTCCTTGAGTAATCAAGATTCTTCACATCACTTCTACTGCATTGGCAAGAGTGATTCAAAACATTAAAAAGTAATTTTATTCAAAGTGTACATTTAAATGTGTTTTCATCAAACCTGGAGGAGGAAACTGAATATAGGACATGGAAAAATCAACTAAATTGCAGTTTTCAAAAATTTTTTTTTCTCAAACACTTGAAGTTATTCATTAAAATTTAAAGGCAAAATGCACATTACAATTTATAAATACAAAAATTTTAAATGAAATTTAAAAATAAACTAAAATTGTTTTGATGTTGAAAGCGTAGTCTCTGAGACAGTGAGTTCTTAAGGAGTCCCAGCAGATGGGGGCCCGGCAGGGGAAGGGGTGCAAGCTCAGGCAGGGCTCAGTAGGGCCTGAGGAGGGTGAGTCCAAGGGTCCTCGCCCAGCACCCCCCCCCCCCCATCAGCCCGAGGTGAGGACAGCCAGCCTCCCAGAGGGCTCCTGGGAAGGTGGGGAGCCAAAGTGTGGTGCAGAGGCCTGGGGAAGCCTGGAAGGGGACCCCGCTGAACCAGGGCTTTGGGTCAGCACAGAAGGGAGGAAGAGGCTTTAGGCTTAGATTTTGAGTGTCCCAAGGGGCCCATGTGTTGGAGCTGGGTCTCCATGTGATGCTGTTGGGGGGCAGTGGGACCTAGAGGGAGGTCTGTGGGTCATTGTGGTGTGCCTCTGGAAGGGCTAGTAGGACTCCAGCACCCTCCTCTGCCTTCCTTGTTTTTTTTTGTTTGTTTGTTTTTGTTTTTGTTTGTTTGTTTGCTTTTCAGTAATGGGATGCACAGTTTGCTCCACAGGAGCTCCCAAGTATGACCTGCTGCCTCATCACAGGCCCAAAGCAATGGGGTGGATCCATCATGGACTGAAACCTCCAAAAGTGGGAGCCCCAATGAACTTTGATTCTTCATAAGTTATCTCAGGTGTTTTGTTGCATAATGAAAAGCCACCAACAGAAGGCCTCGGAGCAGAAGGGCTGAAGGATGGTGTCCTGCAGGGAGACAGGTGGGTGGGGAAGGTGTGGAGTGATTAGCCTGCATGCAGCACAGCTCACTGCGACTCCCGCCAGTCAAGACCCTGAATTCTGAGTTCAAGCCTCAGTCAGTCACCAGACACCACAATTTGCTCCTGAGAGGCTGATCACCAGCTCACAGGTCATGGTGATGTGAAAGGCTGCCTGGCCATCAGCCCAATTTCATTTCCTTCCAGCTTTATACCTAGGAAACTGGTTCTGCTGGCATCACCCTCTCAAAGCTATCAGCACAAGTAGTGTTGTGTATTTGATTTTTAAGGAGGCTATTTTTAGAGAAGTTTCGGGTTTACAGAAAAGGTGCATACCAAGTACAGAGTTCCCATACACTCCCTGCCCGTAGCCGTCCATATCATCATCTGACTTTACTATGGCATGTAGGCCACAATTAATGAATGGACATTTTTAGCTTATTATTAATTGAAGTCACAACTTATATCAGAGCTCCTTCTGTGTTGTACCTTCCACTGGGTTGTGGTTTTATGTAACACAACATTGACTCCTTCCTCAGCTCACAGTACATCTTAGGTTCTGAGTGATATAAGATGTGCATACAATAAATATACTACAATAACAACATGAATAATACATAGATATCCAAACAGAAATATGTAAGTGCCCATAAATAACACAGTTGCTAAATCAAAAACCATTAATCTAGTTACATTTAGACCTTAGATAAACAGAGGATACCTTTGAAGTTCAAGTGTGTTCCATGCCATGTTCAACAGGCTTGCTCTGAACAACTTCATTGGTCATCTGAAATTCAAATTTGGCAGTACATTCTTTATTGTTATTGGCAAAATCTGGCAAGCTCAATACTGAGGAGTCAGGTGAGACTCTTCCTCCTGGACGGCTTGGAGCCCACGGGTGCGGACAGAGAAGCTGGGGCAGAGTTGACATGTGGACACACACCAGGGACAGACTGTGCCTGCACAGAGGCGTGGTGCAGCCGCTGTCCTGTGGCAGACGGGTGTTCGCCCACCTTGCCTTTCTGCACAGGAATCCCAAGACCCTTTTGGAATTTCTCCCTTTGCCGTGGCAAACTTTCCAAACTTTCCCCTTTTTTCCTTTCTCACTACAAAACCCTGTTTGGAAATCACAGATTCTCCTAATAAGTAAATGCTGCCATTTAAAAATGGTCACTTTGGTGAGCATGGAGTTGCTGACAGTCACTGTGGTGAGGTGTTCAGCAAATGCCTTCCTGTCTTTGTGAAGGATCCCATAGCCAGTCAGATGATGGTGTCACCTGGAGGGAAATTTGAGCTCAGTTGGTTTGGAGCTGAGCCTGGCATGGGCACTTTCTAATAAGGTGATAGACCAAGGCTGGGAAAGTAGGAGACAAGTGTCCAGAGTGGAAAGCCAGGAAGCAGAGCGAGGTCCTTTGGAGTATCTGTGGAACTTTCTCTCCAGAGTGACCAGAGGTGGATTTGGAGTCCGTGATCCCCCTGTTCCTAAGTGGAAGGATCACTGGAGTACCTTGCTTGGCCAGGCTGAGATCCTCTGTACTGATCTGCAACCAGCAGAAGGCAGGCTAGGCAGGCTTGGACTCACCCCAGCCAGCCTGCTCCAGCCCCCATCAGACTGTGTTCTCACAGGTTCACAGGAGAAGCGAAAGACAGCAGCATTCAATGGAGCCACAGTTTGGTCATGAGCATTTTCACTGAGATTTGGAAACTTGATAACCAGGACCCAGAGAACAATGGGACCCCTCTCTAGGCCCTGTGACTCTGGTGAGTCACCCAATCTGCTGATCAGGGGGATTGAGAGGACCCCAGAAATCAGGAAGTCAACCAGTGCACTTTCTACAAAGAAGAGGGTCATTGGGGATGCTTCCAAGAGAAGCACTATGTGTGGCCAGCAAGACCCTGACCCATCCTGGCAGATGGCACCCCAGGTAAAGAAAAGGTCAAGGAGCCAAGAGGGGTCATACACGTCCCCAAGAATGACCTCTCAGAAATCTCAGTAGACTCTTAAGAGCAGAAGGAACAAAGTCAGTTTTGACCAACTTGGTCTTAAACACCTGACAGAAGAGTATGTAGCCTGAGCACAGTTTTATACGAACATTTAAAAGGAAAAAACATGGTTTTTAAAAACGTAACTTAAGATATATACTCCTGCCAGCCTTATCAAAAGGAAGTCAAGCTGGCGGCTATGTGAGAAGGGTCCTGTGTGGGGGTACCTGATAATAAGGATCACAAAGGATCTAGAGTCACAAGTTTGTCCTGAGTTAATCTGAGCCTTATCTCATAGACTTACAAATCTTCCTAACTTCCTACATTGATAAACTTGATCTGTTTTCCACTGATATGATTATGAATTATTGTCTTCATGGTTTTCAAAAACTGGCTGAAATATTAATTGCTTTAGTGCTAATTGTTTACAAAAAAGTAATGCTTTGCTGTTTTGTTTATTGTTGCCTTAGCATGACCCCTGCCCTATGTATGCTGTGTCCAGTCACCTGCCATCTGCCACTGTGGACCTCTGGACTGCCTGATGCTAAATACCCTTAACCAGCCACACCCCCACCTATAGAGAAAAAGGACTTTGGGTTACTCCCCCCAACTTCAGCAGGAAGCAGCTTGGAGATGTTGTCACCCATTTTTCTGTACAAATGGAATGTAGAAATGGACATAGACAAATATAACAGTGTCCACTTTATGCTATGAATACAGCCCTTGCTGCTCGGCCACTGCAACTTTTAAAATGGTCACGTTTCTTTCTCCTCCTCTCTCCTGTTCCTCCCTAATCTCTCCCCTCCCTAATCTCAGGGGAAACACATTACCTTTCTTCCCCATCTCAGGCAGAGTTACCTGTCCCTGAGCACACACCCACCATAGGGATGAAGGCATCCAGACTTGGGGGATGGCAGATCTCAGAAATGACTGTCCACTCCAACAGAGAACACGGGGAATGTAGCCTTTGAGTCACCCTTTGACAGCTGAGGGGAAGAATCACAGCCTCTGGGACAGGAGTCCCTTGTGTCTCTCCTTTGCTAGCAAAGCAATGAACCTTCTTTTTCTTTTCTCAAAAAAAAAAAAAAAAAAAATTGGAACCTGAGCCACCTACAAAATTCAAATGGATCCATGGGCTCCAGGAGGGCTGCTGTTGTGTCTGGTTCCTGTGAAGAGCCTGCTCTGAGTTCCCCTGGAGTTGATAGCAGGAAGAGGGAGATGAGTCTTGGTCACTCCTTGCTGGATGTCACTGTGTCACTGTACCATCCAGCCAAGAAGTCTGGGTGAATTGTCAGCAGCAGGGCATCATGTAGGTAGTCAACTGCAAGCCTGTGGGGAAGTCAGATCAGGAGGACGTGGACACCCGGGGCAGGAGGCCGTGTGGACACCCGGGCCAGGAGGATGTAGGGGAGGAGGCCCTGTGGACACCGGGGCAGGAGGCCCTGTGGACACCTGGGGCAGGAGGACGCGTGGACAAGTGGAGCAGGAGGCCGTGTGGACATCTGGGGCAGGAGTCCCTGTGGATACCCGGGGCAGGAGGCCATGTGGACACCCAGGGGAGGAGGCCGTGTGGACACCTGGGGCAGGAGCTCACTGCTGACTGCTGGCCCACGTGGGCAGCCGCCTGGCTCAGGGTCACGGGGCCTCTTGCCTGGAGGCCAGAGCTCATGTTGGGGCTGAGAAGCAGCATGTGAGTAGCAGGGCTAGTCCCTCTCGAACCCCTGGTCTCGGGGCCCCAGGGTCCTCCCGGTGGGCATCTGGGCCTTTCTCCTCCCCAAGACACTCTGCTGGTGACTTCTGAGCATTGTTGGGACACTCTTCCCATGAAGAGGTCTCCTGGGCTTTAGCTCACTCTACTTGAGATGTGGGTGGCAAGATCTTATTTTAAACGGGTCCTCACTGAATACCTGAGGGTGACCGTGAGGTCCAAGGCACAGGGCTGGCTGAAATACTGGCCAGTGAGGGCCAGGAGAGGGAGTCATCAGAAGCAGAGAGGAGCAACAGCAGGCCCGCTGCCCGCCCACCCACCCCTGCTGACAGCTCCGCACAGCTAATTAGCTTTAATTAACTTGCCCCTCTCCATTATGCAGAGGGAGTAGCAGGATCTTGTTTTCTTCACTGAAACATCTTCTACTAAAATTCTGTGTGTGAAGGACCCAATCCCTGTTGGCAGCAAGCAGAGGGAACTCTGGCTGCTACAAGCTCCACCACTACCTCACCGGCTTTCCCGTCACCGACTAAATGATGGTTTTTTAGCAAGGACATCAATTAAGTTCACGATTCTGCTTAGAAATACACCTTGTATTTATTGTAGTGGGAGCCGTAGAACTGCAGAGAGAGTGCGAGGGGCGTGCACAGGGCGCTGTGAGGCCAGGCGCTCCCACCTGATCTCCCTGGAGGGACCACATCCTCCTGCTGCCCTCTCTCCAGCTCTGGAGACTCCGCACACAGACACTGTGATAAAGCAGAGGCTCAAAGACGAAACTTAAAACCGTTTTTATTAACACCAACTGCTATTCATTTTAATGAGTGGCCTTGACAAGAAGTCAAACAGGCAAACGCTCTGGAAATCTTCCTCTCCTCCTGATATCTTATTTCCTTCGTGAGTGGCTGCTGACACCCTCTGCACCCACAGCAGCTAGGGTTCTGGGCCTGGGGGAGGAATAACCCCTATGGGATTCACCTGTTGGCCTTGAGGAGGACTCTGCTCTCGGGACCGTGGGTGGGCAGCTGCCTGGTTTTGTGGGGTGTGGGAGGGTGAGATGAGCTGGCCTAATTACTATGGTGCTAGCTGGTGTGGCTGCCTCGCAGCAACCACAAGTGCCTTTGTCGTAGGGATTAGGGACCTAGTCTCCTGGACCCTGTCTAAACTGGCAGCTGCCAAGGAGGGTGTGAAGTTCCTGTGTAGTCACAGGGTCCTGAGAGGTGGGCACAGGTGGCCCAGCGACAGGTCATAGTTTCTGAGACTAAAAATAGCTCCACTCATTAAAAACCACATGGCTTCTATGGCCACTGGCTCATGTCCGAGGATCCCAGTAATCTGGGTGAAGCTAGAGGAGCCGAGCAGGAGCTCAGTGTTTGGAGGGGAAACAAGTGTATGTTGTGCACTGGGTCCCGGGGAGGGGCTTGGCTAGTGGTTTGTGACAGGCGGGTCCCACTGTAGTGGGGTTAGCTCAGATTTCGTGCCAGGTGTCTAATATTCACTTTCTTACACTATCTCATTTAAACGCCTCAGGAATCCCTCAGGTGGCTTGGAGTTTCTTTACACAAGAGGGTGCTGGAGCACCAAGAGATTCCTGTGAGGAGGTCACCTGCTGGGGTTAAGTTGTGCCCACGCTGTTGCCTTCCTGCAGATCTTCACAAAGCTGCAGAATGGCAGTGCACCATGCTTCCATCCGGCAGTGAGGAGACTGAGGCTGGTAACTTGCACATCATCCGACAGCGAGGGTTTGCCTGTCCCCGCTCCCAGCAGGGGCAGGCCACCCGAGTCTTATTGGGTGGAGAGCCTCCGCTCTGGCATGTACCTGTGATGGGCCGCTCTCCTGCCCACCCCCATGAACCCTTGGGCGAGGAATGCCATGGTAGAATGGAGACAGTGGCCAGGCCCCAGGAGACCCCAGTGGAGGGTGGGGTCTCAGCCTGTCGCGCTCACCGGAGCAGTGGTCTCAGTGAATGGCCTCCAGGACTACAGATCCGTGCAAACATGCAGGGAAAGACAAATGAGCACAGGCTCAGTTCTGCAAGTAATGTGCAATCTCACCCACAGATCAATGGCAGAGGGTCTTTGATTCTATTTTATCTTAAAATTTAATTTAATTTTCTTGATACTGGGATTGAACCCAGAGGTGCTTATTCACTGAGTCACATCCCCAGCCCTTTTTATATTTTATTTTGAGACAGGGACTCTTTAAGTTGCTTAGGGCCTTGCTAAGTTGCTGAGGCTGGCTTTGAACTCAGGTCCTCTTGCCTCATCCTCCCTAGCCACTGGGATTATAGGGTGTGCCACAGTGTCTGGCTGGTCCTTGACTTTGGTAATCATTACAGAGTGGATTGCTTTCCTGAAGTTTATCTGTGGAAAACTCGCACACAGGGCTTGCCAAACCCAGCAGCAGGACCAACTGCGTGTGCACAACAATGCCGAGTGGAAGGCAGCTCTTGTGGGGCTTCCACGGCTGGCCGCCGGGGGCAGCGTTCTCCACTGCTCCTCGGGGTATGCTTCTGGAGCTGCCCTGCCCTGCCCAGCTCGGCTCCGCACACTCGGTGGGCTTCTCCCAGCTCCCAGCACAGACCCAGCCTTGGGCTTCCTGTCTTCCTGTCTTCCTGGCTTCAGAAGCAGCCTCCTCTGTTCACCTTCCATCAGCGTTTCCGGATCTCTGAGATCTGTAGCCAGGTCTTGGTATCAGTGTGCGTCTGCATTTGCCTCTTGGTGTCTACATCATGTCCATATCTGTATCTGTCTGTCCTTCTCCAATGGAGTTTAAATTTCGAGAGACGGAGCGAGTCTGAGGCGGAGGAAGCGCGGCTGTGCTCCCACAGAACTTCCCTTCATTTGCTCTGGCCACGCTGACCCCAGGCAGCGCTCTGCAGGGACAGTGGGCTGAACAGACACCCACAGAAACACAGCCACTTCCTGCAGTGCCTGCCAAATCCTTCCCCCCTTCTGTTGGGCTTCTTGGCTTGAACACTAGTCAAAGTCAGACCTTAAACATCCCATGTGCACACGTGCCCAGGAGGTCGGGCCACTCCATCCCTGGAAGGGACCTGCTGGCCCCCTCATGGCGTGCCCGGGCTCTTGCCTGAAGCCTAATTCTGGAGTGGGAGTTATGTCTAGGTACTGAACAGAAACCCCCACGCAAAATTCGTGGATTTGCCCGATTGTTGATGGTCCCAGCACCAGTCACATGGAGACGTGAGCAGCCCAGGTGACGTGTGGCTCCCCTTTCCTTAGGAAGCAGCCTCCTTCAAGCATACCTGGGGCCAAGTGAGACACTTCCTGGTTTCAGCAGAGACTCATCGCCAGTTTGTGAACACACAAAAAAGATGTCACATTTAGATGAACAGCAAAGGGCCCTGGAGGGTACCAGCAAGTGAGCTGGGCAGAAGGATGGGAGGGGTCTGCATGTTTTTCTGGGGGGTGTTCCCTGTGCACCTCCTGACCAGGGACTCCATCACCAGGGGTCCTCCTGCAAGGCCATCCAAGTGAGCCTGTCCACACAGCCAGACCCACTGGAAGCCCTTGTCTGAACTGTGGGCGCTACATCGTGAGCACCTCTACAGGTGTGTCTTCACCACTGGACTGTGGGCCTCTAGAGAGGTGCTGTCCCTCCTCACTGGCTCACTGGGCACAGTGCTGGCACACAGTGTCGGCTGGAGTCGTCATTGTGAGACCGAGTATTTTGAAAAACACTCTTTAAACATCTATTTACCAAGCATCTGAAGTTGGAGAAGAGCGGACTGCATGTCCAGCTTCCTCTGACCGCCTGCTCTTTATTTTGAGACTGGCTCTTACAGTGGTGCCCACGTTGGCCTGGAGCTGGCCATCCTGCCTTAGGTCCCCGAGGGGCTGGCACTGCAGGTGTGAGCCACCACTCCTGGCTCTGCCCTGACCTCCACTGCCTCCCACGGGCCAGTGAGGACTGCCCAAGATCACCCCTAAAACCATGTCCACACAGAAGCTTGGCAGACATGGCTCATGTCCTCGGATCCGGCTGCCTGGTTATTCTACATGACTTTAAGGATATTAGGATATTAGACATAGTGATTAGTTGATTATCTGGAAGAAAGGTTGATTTTCTCTGTAGACTTTCTCAGCTTCGATTGAACCCAGTGATAACAAAGTCCTATTATGTCTTTGGTGAAGGTCATGTTTAAAAGAGAGCAAGCTCAGAGGACACAGGGGTCAGAAGGTGTGATGATGCTGATAAAGCTATTAAATAATTATTCAATTAATTGAATACCATCAAGTATTGTGTTGCTTTCCTAATGTTTTGTTAGGAGGATGGATACCTTAGAATCAATTGTTCATAAGCCATTTCTAGAATGTGAGTGATGCTGTGGACGCAGTTCCTAAGTGTGACTCTGACCCTAAAGGACCCTGACCAAGAGGAGGAGACAGCGTCCTGGGAGGCTTCACTCAGTGGCGGGCAGGGAAGAGACATGGAGAGCGACTCACAGCCTCCTGACTTGGACCTCCGGTGGACAGAGTGGGTCCCTGAGCTCCTGAGTCCTCTGTGAGGCAGGACCACCTGAATTCATGGAGCCGTCTGCTCAAGGGACGTCATAAAGCATGTGGTGGAGCCTGACTGTGATCCCAGCAGCTGGGGAGGCCGAGGCAGGAGGACCACGATCCCAGGCCAGCCTCGGCAACTTAGTGAGGGCCTCGGCAACTTAGCAGACCGAGTCTCAAAATAAAAAATAGAACAACAAACAAAAAGGGCTGGGGATGTGACGCAGTGGCAAAGCCCTGTGAGTTCAATCCCCAGTACCAATAAATGAACGATAAAGCCACCAGGCTCTGGAACGAGAGTTAGCCAGTGGTGTTAGATAGCCAGGTTCATGCCACCTGTTACTCTCTTGGTATTTGAGAGAAGTGCAATTCCTGACCACAGGGACCCGTGTGCACACGTTCAAAATTTATTTCAAATAAGATTGATTGATTACCACGGGTCATGGGGGACAGAAGAGGACCATGGAACACCATCTGCGTGTTCCAGAAACTGCAGAGACGATGTGACTCTCTCAGGTCACGGGCGGCTGTCCCAGGGCTGGGGGACCCGACTCTCTCTGGGAGCTGTTGCCCTGACTGTGGCCGTGGGAGCCATGCCATCCCTGGGGGGGCTGAGCTCGGGGAACCAAACCCCAGCATCTCCTCCTGGAGGACAGCTCCCTGAGGTGGTTGAGAAGAAAGTGCCCCATCTCCCAGGTGCTGGGAGGCCTGAGAGTCGCTGCGGGGGCACTTGTACTTGGATGGCTCTTTCTGAGGCCCTTGGGGGATCGAGAGAGGTATTGAAAGACATTTAAACACACCCTTCCCAACGGCAGGGTGATGCAGGAGGCGAGAAGGCATTTAGCGTGCTTAGCATGCTGCATTTCTGCCCGGAACAGCTGTCACGGCTCCATCTGTAGGAGGAGACTTGCAGTCATTATCCAAACCACCCAGAATCCAAAACAGCGCTCTTGTCACGGGCACCCAGATCCTGATTTTGGCTTCAACAGGGCTTTTCAAAACTTGTATCAATAATTCCTCACAACCACTTCTCTAGTGACAAAAATGACCTTGGATGTGACAAACAAACACATTTCCCAGCACACGCGGGGTGAGGGTGCCTGTCACTTTCTTGTTGCTCGCGTGGCCCTTTGCAGGCACTAGTTTATTTGGGAGTCTCATTTTAACCTCCCTGGGGCTGTTCTTGAATGTGTATTTGTATAAACACAGTCTGGTTTCTTGCTTCTCCCAACCCAACCCCATCAAAACATGGTGCTTAATGAGACAAGTTTTGTGGGTTTGAGTTCTCCAGGAGCTTAGAAGAGATTAAGTGACGTTCTGCCTCAGCTCTGAGCTGGGAGTGCCAGCCAGAGCTGTGTCGGGGTGTCCTGCGGACCCTGGCACAGAGGTTCCGGGGGGCACAGCTCTGAGCACATGGCAGCAGCTTCCTCCCAGGCCCTGTGCTTGGAGAGAAGCCGCACAAACGAACGGGACGGCCCCCAGCAGGTCTAATAAGCTCTCAGGACACTCGGAAAGACAGAGCACAGGAGGAGGAGCGCGAGAGGCAAAGTCCGTCTTCAAGCTCTGCTTCCCATCACAGGAGTCCAGGTCGGATGTACAGGGCCAGCGTCTTCCAGGGCCATCTTCTTTTGGAAATCCCACCAAGGAATATCAGTCTCATTCTATTTAATCACCATTCTAAACAAGGAAGAACCCCCTCACTACAGGCTCTCAGGAACTCTGGCAGCTGTCTCCTGCCACTTGGCAAGCACTCGGTGCCGAGGACCAGGGTGCCGTCCAGGTCTCTGCTGCCTCTGGTGTCCACTCGATCTTGCCGCCTAATTGTACTTTTATGATTTTATTCCTGAGCCTGAGCCCGGATCCAAGAGAGGCCCTGTGACTGTGGGCCTAACACAGAGGTGCTGCAAGCCCACTGCACACAGGGCTCTGGAGGTGGAGGGTGCGTCCAGCTGAGCCTTGGTTTGGTCAACTGCACTCACTCTTGAACTCCATGCAGCCTGAGCAACAGCACAGCTGGAGAAAGAAACAGAGGCCAGCGCCTCACACAGGGGTGGCTGACGGGGCCCACGCCCCTACATCTAGGGGACTGTGGTTCTTTCCTGTCAGTTGGTTTTGAAGATGCATGGTGCTTCTCCTCAGAAATGGCCCTCCAGTCCTTTGCTGACTCTGCACCCCTGAGCTCCCCGCCACCACAGAGAAGGGCTGGGCAGGAAGCGCTCTTGCTCACCCTGGCCCGGAAACTAAGAACTGAGCTGAGTGTGGCACCTGCGGCTAGGTGGACCTGAGGACACCACATTCAAGGAGGAGCCTGCGATGCTGAGGACTGTGGGCACCCAGGCTGCTGCCCCAGGGGAGTCCCCTTTGCACCTCTTTAACATGAGACAGGCTCATGGGCACTGTGGATGGCCACAGAGAGAACCACACTGGAGCAGGCCCCAGGCGTCCCGCTCTGCCTTGGAGGACACAAAATCTCTCCTGCACAGTGTGCCGTGACAGGGCAATGACACGAGGCTGAGCTGCTGTCATCTGGGGCGAGCTCCCTGGAGCCCAGCTGAGGCTCCTAATGAGGCTCAGCACTAAGTGAGGTGGGCTCGTGGCTGACTGGGTGAGGGGAGTCCTCGATGCCCAGCAAGCCGCTGGCATGAGCCCTGGTGGTCGAGGAGCAGGCTGCCAGCTCCGGCTCTGCTGACCCTTTCAAGCTTCCAAGTTGATGGTAACAGGCACCTACAAATAACAGCCCCTGGACTGTGAGCAGTGACATGGGGTCGGGAGTCGGTCCCAGAGCCTTCAGCTCCCGCTGGGTTGGAGCGGGAGGGCAGTGAGGACCACAGGGCAAGCATTCCAGCCCCGGGGCTTTGTGTCCATTCTGAACAGTCGCCACACTGGTCAGCAGATGCTGAGGATGGTCCTTCTCAGGTGCCCAGCCCTGAACCAGCCTTGAACATAGGACTCTGCCCCTGTGCCATCCAGAGCCCAGGGGAGGGGTGCAGCCTCACCTGGAATACAGGGAGAGAGCTTGCGCATGCCCTTGGGGGTGTCAGAGGGAAACTCAGGGACCCACCGATGCCCACCCTGTACTCACTTGTTCCCTGCACTGCCTGCCCATGGTTCCCCACCCACAAGTTAGAGTCCCCGAGAACTGCTGACCACCACATCCCCAGGGCTAAACAAAGACCCTCACCAGGGGCTCAGCAGCGGGAGGATGTGCGCGAGGGAGAGTCACCACGGTGCAGAGGCCATGTGATGCCAGCCTTGCTTCCTCTTTTCCTGGATAGCATAGACCGGGATGAGCATGCCGTCTCTGGACTTCAGAGGTGCAGTATTAAAAGAGTCCAAGAATATTCTTTTCTGGGAATTTTAGAAAGCGCTAAGTTTCTGACTACACAGCATGAAGTCCCAAGCCCATTTGGAACTATTTCCTTCATTTCCTGTTGGCCAGGGTCATAGATCTTTGCTTTTTTTGTCCAGAAATGACCGATTTTATTTCTTTGTCAATGTAGAAATTAAACATCTTTATATACTGATTTTTTCCCACCTAATGCAAATCTTTAAAAAGAGTTATTATAGACAACTACAAAGTATTTCTATCCAAATTTTCTAAAAGTTTATATAAAAATAATAGAGTTATCAAAATTAAAAACACCTGTCATGGTTCCCACTGGAAGGCATGCTGGTCAGTGCTGCCTTTCAGACTTACCTGCTCCCTAAAACTCTGCCCAGGATCAATGAGTTCATCTGTGTAAGAACACAAGTGTGTAAAGCCACTCCTCCAAAGGCCTTTGTCCCAAAGGATGCCACATTTGGGCCTGAGCCGAGGAGAAGAGACCATAGCAGGATCTAGTCCTGCTCTGCTGGTGATGACTTCATCAGGTATCTTCAGGAGCTGGGGACTGTGTACACAGGGTGGCCAGGACTGAAGGTCCTGTGCTCCTGAGAGCCCAGACAGACCAGAGTCAGGGGCTCCCTCCAGGTCCCAGGAGGCTGCAGGTCTGCTGGGTCCTTAGCCTCTGCAGGAGCCAAGTCAGCACTGGGACCCATCACGGTCATGGTCACTGCTCACCCCACTTGCTTGCAATTTGGCAAAAGTCAGAGAATATAATGGCTTCCACTTTGAAATGCAGAATCAGGGACACTATATTTAGAATCTGCAGGTCCCACCATCTATCACAGCATGGGATGCAGGGATGATTATAAAAGTGTAAAGTGACGTTTGCAATTCATTTAAAAAATGTGCATATTGGGACTCTAAGTAGAAAAAAATACATATTCCTTTCAAACAGCTATTTCATTTTTTGCACTGGTAAGTGATATATAAATACCTGTATGTGTGTGTATATATATAATCATGAAGTAATTTTGTCCTCAATCAATCATCTGAAGAGTCAGCCAATGCAGTACTTCAGTCACGCCATCACATTAGAAAGTCGTTCCCACTGTGGAAGGGATTCTGTGGCCTGCAGAGCCACGAAAAGGAAAGCCAGTTTGGGTCTATTTCCTTGATTTCCTGTTGGCCAGGGTCATAGATCTTTGCTTTTCGTCCAGAAGTGACTGATTTTATTTATTTGTCAATGTAGAAATTAAACATCTTTGTATGCTGACTTTTTCCACCTACTGCAAATCTTTAAAAAGGTAGTTATTTTAGACAACTACAAAGTATTTTTAGCCAAATTTTCTAAAAACTTATAGAAAAATAATGGGGTGATCAAAATCAAACACCTGACATGGTCCCCTCTGGAAGGCTGGTCAGTGCTGCCCTTCAAACTGTGCATGCTTTGGATCTGCCTGGGGACAGGTGAAGGGGTCTGTCCCTTAAAGTGAAGGCCTGCTCAGGTGGGACAGGGACTGACAGGAATCCTGGGGACAGTGGTGGCATGGGCAGAAGGCATTCCAGCAGCCGAGGGAGGGTTCCAGTGTCCCCGTGCACAGGGTCTCCTCACTGAGAGTCCGTACCTGATGTGGTGCTGCAGGCCGCTGGAGCCCTGGCTGGTTCCAGGCGTACTCCTGGGCCACGAGGGGCCTGCACAGCTAACAGCTCAAGGGCTGAGTTCAGCGGGCAGGTGGCAGTGGCTGATGTCTGGCACCCCTCCCTTCTGGAGGCCCCTTCCCTCCCTCTTGCTCCTGCTCCCTCCAGCAGCTGGACAGCTGTGCGTGCACTTCCCTAGAGGTCCTGTGGCTATAGCTGGGTGACGTACACAGCTGGAGCCCATGGGACAAAATGGAAAAGTCTCTGCTCTCTGTGCGTGGTGGGGGCAGGGGGAGGGGAGAAAGATTCTCTCCAACTACAATCAAAACATGCCTTCCTGGTTTCCCAGCCTGTCCCTTCCTTCTGGCTATGTCTGTGGAGAGGGGCTGCCTGGCAGGGCAGCAGCTGGTTTGCCCAGGGGTAGGTGGCCGAGGCCCAGGGTCGGTGTGTCCTTGCTACGCCATCCAACTGCTGCTCCCATCCGGGGACCAATGTACTTCTTCACATGTGCAGTCGGCTTGCAGGGGGCTCTGACGTGGACCTCTGAGGACAGGGAAGAAAGGAACAACGGAAGTCACCAGAATCCACCCTGCAGAGACCGAGAATGCCACGTCAAGGGCATGAGAACAGGAGAAGCAGATTCAGGAGCTCGACCTGGCGGAGCCGAGATGCCTTCTGTGGCTGTGTTTGTCACCTTAGCACAGTCCCCTGCACAGACCAGGTGTCCAGCAAGTCCTGGGAGGAGAGGGATGAGCGCAGTCCTCCATGCTGAGGTCCTTCCCTCATGCTCCTCTGACAATATCTCAATTTTATTTCTTATTTAATTTTTTAACTGATACATAAAAACATGAAAGCTGTGCGTGGTTACGGGAAGTGGTGGTGTTCTGATATATGTGCATGGTGTGATGTTTAAATCACCCAGACATGTTTATCTCCTCGTCTCCACGGGTGGAGCATCCCACTGGCTTCTAGCTTTTGGGACGTGCGCCGGCCGTGGTTGTCTGGTCCCCCTGCAGCGGTGCCCAGGGCTCGGCTCTCCTCCTCAGTCTCTGCATCTCCTCCAAGTCTGTGATGTCCACGTGAGAACAAGGTCATGCCGGGCTGGACCCGCTCATCTCACCGACACAGTGTCCCCTCCACTCACTGTTGTCACATAGTCAGGATTCCAGCCATTCAGAGGCTGCCCAGTGTCCCACTCTGCACAAACACAATGTCATCTTACTTGTCCATCTGTCCATGGGCTTGGGTTGCTTCCATTTCCTGGCCACACTGACTGGTGCGGTAACAAACATGGGGGTGCGGATGCCGCCTCAGCGGAATGATCTCAGTTCCTTAGACATGTGGCCAGGAGGGGACAACTGGGTCACACGGCAGCTCCATTCATGATCTTCAGAGGGACCTCCTGGATGATGTCCACACCACCTGCACTAATGACACGGTGAGGCTCATGGAGAAGAGCACGTCATCCCCAGAGGCTTCAGGGAGCCGAGCTGGAGGGTGGCCCTGGGCCTGGGGGGAGTGTGGCACCCTCCGGAAGCTCTACTGTTCTTCCTCCTGTCCATGGAGCCCTCTGCTCTGAGGTGAAGTGGCCTGTGGAGCTGTGTCCACTGCTGTCACAGGGAGGGAGTGGGCTTTCTGCTGGGACCCAGGCAGGGTCAGTGGTTGGCTGCGTGGACTTGGCTCTTCCCTGTGTATGGCCTCAACCTCCTGCGTGCTGGGTGGGAGGTCCCTGGGTGGGAGGGCCTTCGAGGCCTGGGCAGCTGCTGCCAGGTCCCCTGGTCCTCCAGGATGGTCACACGTCTTTCGCAGCATCCTCTGCCTTTCATGCTCCTCACCTCTTGGGCCCCTGCCTGGCTATCAGGGCCTCAAGCCTTCTCCTCCTGGGTCTCTCCAGCCTGGTCCTCTCTGGTCTGGACCCATGGCTTGGGCTGCTCTGGCTTGTTCCAAGGTCTGGGCACAAGTAAGCCCTGACAGCAGACACCCAGCCCACTTCCTAGGAGCTGCCAGCCAGGACCCAGTCTCAGAGCCCAGGCATGTGAGCAGCGTGGTCCTCCTCCTTGTCTCTGGTCCAGGCTGACCCGGGCAGGGGTGGGAGGAGTTTGTGGGACCCTAATTCCAGTCCTTCTCGCCCTCTGTGGGCAGAAAAGACACTTTGCCTGTGTCCAACTTACTCAGCCACCCTCTCTGTCCGGTGGCCTCTCCAAGGAGGCCTGGAGGGCTCAGGAAGGCCGTCGCCCTCCAGGGCACGGATCCTGGGGAAGAAAGCCTATTCCCAAATCTAGTGGGCTCCATTTGAAAGAGGCACAGGAAAACAATGTCTTCTTGGCTCTCAGCTCTGTCTGTCCTTCCTCTGAAGCAGAGACATCTCAGTTAGGGAGAAGTGAATGGTCAGCCAGAGACGAAGGAATGGGAGTTAAAAATACATCAGGCCAGGGCTGGGGATGTGGCTCAAGTGGTAGCGCGCTCGCCTGGCATGCGTGCGGCCCGGGTTCGATTCTCAGCACCATGTACAAGCAAAGATGTTGTGTCCGCCGATAACTAAAAAATAAATATTAAAAATTTCTCTCTCTCTCTCTCTCCTCTCTCACTCTCTCTTTAAAAAAAAATACATCAGGCCAAATACAATAATAATACTTCAGGATATAGTTTTCAGAACGTGCTCCCTGTACATGAGTCACAGTGGACACCCACAGGGAGCCCAGCATGGGAAGCCAGTCTCCACTCTGGAACAAAGGGTGGAGAAGGACCATGTCCTCAGGAATTCCAAGGGCTTCATGAGAACAGCTGGGACTGGCAGCTGCTCAGGGCAGAGCAGAGATCTGCTTCTCCACGTCTACCTGTAATTCACTCATCCCTGTGTGTCTCTCCATGCATCTCTCCTCTAGCTACTGGCTTCCTTCTCTCCATGTGCCTGTCCACACTGTCTTCTATCATCTGTCTAATCTACGTATCCCTGTATCACTTACCTACCATCATATCTCATCTGTCTGTCTGTCTACCTACCTACCTACCTACCTATCATATGTCTACGTACCTACCTTCCCAGCAATCACCCACCCGCCTATTCGTCATCTGTCTCTACCACTCTCTGTGGTCAGTGTGGTGAGATGATGTCCCCTGGTGGGGGCCTGCAGACTCCCACACCAAGTCTGTTCTAAGGAGCAGACAAAAGCTTGCCTGTAATTTCTCAGAAATAGTTGCAGAGTCTAGTTAGCTAATCAATTAATTAAACCTTTTGTTTACTTAGCTAATGAATTATTATGTAAGACAGTTTCCCCATATGATCATAAGCTGCATATGGAACCATCAGGATGAAATATTACTCACACATAAGACCTTTAAAATGACTAATTGTTCATTCCAAACCAGGAGATATTTTGAGAGTAGGATAAGGATTAGATTTTCATAGCATACAATAATGAGTAAAGCAAGCAGAAAGAACCCTGAAGAAATGTTTTCAGAGTTCAAGACTTAAACCCTTTAAAATCATTTTTTTAAAGATAAAATTTTACTTTATGGAAATCATAAGCCATGTCACTACAAACCCAGCTCAACCTACTGCATATGGAAGCCCATCACCTTGCCTCAAGGTAAAAAAATAAAGTTTACCACTATTGAATCATTCTAAAATATTCATCTGTCAGTACTTTGTCAACCATGGTTTTGATGGCATTTAAATTGAATTTAATATAAATTTAAAGGCATCTCCATTTGATGTAATGAATAATGTGCTGCCACCATCGACTTCGATTTTAATACCTTAAGCGTGGTAAGTTCCAGCCGCCTTGATGCATTCAGAGTTGCAAGTTCCTTGTTAGAATATATATATATATATTTAACACTGTGCTATTTTAGATTTGCAAATAATGCTGAAGCCAGAGGTAGCTCCTGGCTTTAATAGCCTGCTTCTGAGCAGGTGGCACCAGTGGGCTGCTGTCAAATGCTCCTGCGCTCCCTGTCCCAGTGCGGCTGGCAGGGGCTCCTGGCTCAGTGGCCACCCTTGAGTGACTTGTTTTAAATATGCAGATGTCGCTGGCTTATGCACAGTCTTCTCAAAGCACTCTGTACCTGCACCACGGGAGGGAACCACGCTTCTCCCTGGGTGGTCCATTTATTTATTTATTTATTTGGGGCATGATATTTTCTTTCTTCTGTCTTGCTGATAAAATATGTTGCAATTTCCAAAAAGTGAGAGTCCGGTTAATTTCCCGTGGGATCGGCCTACTTGAGGCTGAAAGCGGCAGCATGAGATGGTTTCTGGTGTCTGGTGTCTGGTGTGGGCTGACAGGACGGGTCCTGGGGCATCCGAGGGCTGGATGTGGCCCTGAGCTGGTGAACCACTGCCACACAAGGCATGCAGAGAGGACTGCGGAGGACCCCGGGCAGGTGACGTTTTGGCAATCGTACTTTCATCTGTGTGGCAAGGGAGGGTTTGTGGGGGCTCCTGTCATGTCAGACGCTCTCTGGCAGCCATGGTGATGGGGCTTGGGTTCTGGGAGGCTGCAGCCCAGGGCACGTGGGTGGTTCTGGATGAGACACGTTACCCAGGGAGTAGCACCCGTGTCCAGAGGAGATGCATGGGGAGGAGCTGGTGAGGCCTGGAGGGCTTGGTGAAGGTGGTGCAGCGCCGCCCTGGTGGGCTGACAGGTGTACTGGAGCCACTACCACGGCAGGGCGCTGGGGTCCCTGGCACCTGTTCTGGTGCTGATAAGGGCTTAACCTTGGACCTATGGGGACTGGGTGCTGGCCCCAAGGAGTGCACCCGTTGGTTTGCAGATCCGAAGACGGCCATCTGGCCTAGAGACACTCCTGGAAGGTCCCCAAGTGTGCTTCACACAAAGCCATGGTGGAGGCAGAAGGAGTGAAGGAGACAAGGCCGGAGACATGGGCACCAGCCCTACTCGGGGGCCTGGGTGGGAGAAGCAGCCATGAGAAGAAGGGAATCTGAGACAGAAAGAGGCAAGAGCTGGACAGCTAGGCCCCAGGCCAAGGGAGAGGCCGGAGGGTCAGACCAGGAGGGGTGCAGGCAGCTGCCCAGCCGACACCAGGGTTGGAGGAGACAGTCTACAGCTGTCAGAGCACTGGAAGGGGAGGGGCTGGGTGAGTCCAGGACCCCTGACAAGCTTCCCCCTGGAGGGTAGGAGGGGCTGGGGTGGCCGTGGGAGGACCCTTCCGAGGCCATGGGCAGTGTGCTCACAGGGTCATCAGCTGGAGCAGAGCTGGACACCTCAAAGCAGAAGCCCAGGGAGCAGCGGGGCGAGACGCTACCTGCTTCACCAGCTCTGCGTCGGGAAGGACCGAGCTCCCGCAGAGGGAAGAGGGCCCTGCCCTTGGCACCTGGGGGCGTCCCCACTGATCCTGCTTCTCTGTGAACCGTGGCCTGTGGGGACTGGGTGCTGAGCACAGCCGGTGCCTTGGCTGTGGGGCTTCTTGCCTAGACTGCGCATGAACCAACTTGATTTTCAAGGAAAAAGGTATATTAAATTCTGCAAATTTGTTTATTTTAAGCTCCAGAGAAGGTGACTAGAAGTGCAGAATGTGCTCTGCCTGATTCCGCCAGGTTCCCCTGCTCCAGGACAGCGGCTCGTCCACACCCTATGAAGCCCAGCACACCGAGGCTGATAGATGCTCCCGTGCTGCACAACTGTGCCGTCCCCTCTCCACCACGCTGGAACTCATGCTGACGCCATCCCGGGCTACTGAGGAAAAGCCCCTGCTGCCCAGTGCTGTCGTCACCTCTCCACGCTGGCCGGCTCCAGCCAGGAAGGCAGACGGCTGCAGTCCATTCTCCTTTGCCTCAGGAGGGCCAGGCCGCCTGGATTCCTGGACAGTTGGGGAAAGTGGGAGAGAGGACCTGGAGGAAGCCTGTGGAGAGTGAAGTCACCTCTCTCCTTCCCTGGCAATGACCAGGGTGCCCTTCCCGGGGGGTCTGCCATGGCATGTGCCTTCTCAGGACCCATTTTGCTCCTCAGCGGGAGCCAGGAGCCTCTGACCACTTATCCAGATGCCAGCTCTCTAGCCAGGTGTGGTGCTGCACACCTGTAATCTCAGAGACTCCGGAGGCTGAGGCAGGAGGATTGCAGGTTCGAGGTTAGCCCCAACAACTTAGTGAGACCCTGACTCAAAATAAAAAAATAAAAAGGGTGATAGAGCTCAGTGGTAGAGCACTCCTGGGCTCATCTCCAGGACTGGAAAACAAAATCAAGAACAAATTTCCTTTCTCATGTTTGAGGTCCCTGAGACAGCCCCTGACCCTGGGCCGGGGTTCAGGTCAGAGGAATCCATCCCGTGGAAGGGATAGTGTCACCAGGTGTCCTCTATGACGGGCGGGGGAACCCACTGATGTTTCCACCCTTGGCATCCTATAGGAAGTCTAACTGCCCCGGAAGCATTCACAGCAGGGTTCTTGGAGGCAAGTCCCCAGGGCTTCCAGGCCTGGAGGGAAATTAGCTTCTGGGTCTCAGAGGCAGAGGCAGAACACACATGGGTGCTGTTAATGGACCTTTTAGCTTCTCCACTGGCTCCTCTGGACAGCGTCCCTGACCTCTACATACGCTAACCCTGCCTGTGCCCACCCTGCTGATGGAGGCCTTTGGTCACTGCAGCTGGAGATGTACCACAGATGCGGACCCAACACCCAGGTGACCATTCGCAGAGAGCACGCCACCTGGTTGCTTGTTTGGAGAGTGACTCTGCCGCTGGAGGATGCGTGGGAAGACTGGGGGTGGACGTGAGCAGGCCATCTCCCGGCCATCAGGCCTCACCATGCGGGGTGCCCGGGACCCCTCCCCTCAAAGGGAAGGCTGTGGGTGGCATGCACTGTGCTGTGTCAAGAAAACCGAGGACCATGGAGGAGAGTCCAATGTACTGAGTTTTAAATCTTGTGTTAAGTGGTTATGATTATGTTGGTTTAGACTTCAATAACAACAATATGGATCAACAAATTTCTACACTAAGATATTCATGAAAATAACTACAGCAGTGGCCAATATATGCAGACTATTTCTGAAAAATAAATAAATAAATGGAACCTCGTCCCAGTTCACAAAAGATAGAAACCATCAAAGACTCTTTCTTGAAGGCGAAAGTGTAGGGCAGAAGCCAAACACACGGCTTTTTATGACAAACTCCTACAAACCGTCATCTCAGTTGTATTGCCAGTGTGCATGGGGGCAGACTGGAGCAGGATATCTAAGACCTCAGAACTAGGTGCCTGTATCTCTGTGCATGCCGTGACCTGTCCGCCCTCACCCTCCACCAGAGTTGCCCTTGTCTATGCAGCAGGGAAAGCCACAGAACGGTGTTTGGCTTTGCTTTGCCGTGTAATTTGCTCTAATAATTTCATGGGCCACAGTTGGCTGGTGACCTAGTTGGTGGCTCTGGGCCATGGTGTCACAAGCTCAGGAGGTCACCCCTGCCACCTGCCTGCTACAGCTCTCCGGGTGGCCTGCCGTGTGCTGCCTGTGTTGCTGAGTTGACCTACAGTGGCCACGGGAGCCTCCATGTCTTCTTGGGAGAGGGGCTCCTGGGGGAGACAGCTCCCTGGGACCCAGGTGAGCCAGGCTGAGGGCTGCAGCCACCGGGGCGGACCCTGATCTGTGTGGTGGGCAGGACCTCAGAAGAGGCTGGGGAGAGAGGCCTGCCACCTCCCAGGCAGAGAGTAAGACCTGAGGAGACCAAGGGAGGTTCTGGAAGTGGAGCTGCAAGTCTGGGGTGCAGAGAGTGTGAGGTAGGGGAGTCTGTGGAAATCTTGACATTTCAGAAGGAGGAGCAGCCCAGGGGGGCCCCTGTGTGGGGCGGAATCTCCAGGGAGCACTGGGAGGAGGGGCCGGTTCCCAGCCTGAATCCGCTGGGAAAGCTGGGACATGGGGCCTTGTTCTGGGCCACCCCTTCTCAGTCACCAAGCCTGCTCTTGGGATAGAGAATGGGCCACCTTATTTTCCTTGAGGAGAAACGCTGGAAGCCCAGCTGCTGGTGGACCATTAGAGCTACTCCCCGTTTTGATAAGGAGGTGAGGTCTATCAGGGACAGGAGGCTGCTGGGTGACAGGGGCCACATTTGTCTCTGTGTTTCAGCTGACCTGTGGCTGAGAGGGACAGGTCACTATGCATACAGCCCCCTACAGCACGGGCATGGTGGGTTGTGGGGAGCCCTGGCCTATGACAGCTGTGCCATGGTCACGGGGAGTCACTGCACAGTCTTGTCTCAAACAGGGCATCTCTTCAAAGAGAAGCAGAAGCCTCTTTGAGTTGGTTTTCTAAGAGGAAATAGACCAAACTCTCTAAGCGTGACGGAGGAGGTGGATAGTGGAACTGGTCCTCAGCAGAGGGGAGGTAGGAAGGTCTCCTACCTGGTGGGCCAGCTGCAGGACCCCAGGGTGACAGGTGTGATGAGGGCGGGGAATAGCCGGGGAGTACTTGGAGAACAGGCCGGGCTCCCTGAGCTGGCTCCACCTGTGCCCACCCCGGAGGGCACTGCCCACCCACTGGGCACTGGCTACCTGAGGATGAGGTGAGAGCTCGGGACGTCCCACGGGATCAGTGGGCAGTTCTTGTACTGAACGTCCACTGTTCATTTCTGTGGGTCCTCCTTTCCAATTCAACATCTGCAGGAGCTCATTAAGTTGGGGAGCCATGCGAAGGCTGAGCCATTCTCTTCTAATTAAAAAACAAACTAATTAGAGAGATGTCCAGGGTGGGAGAGAAAAAGTGATGGTTTTGTTAACGTGTCGGGCAGTGTGGTGGGAGAAAAGGAATCTGTCCCTCAGCTGTGCAGATCAAAACGGATGTGTGGGTCCCAGCCTGGTTATCGCGGGCACCGGCTGCTGGGGCCTGCGCGAGCCTTGCTCCTGGGCGCATCCTGGTCCTGGTAGAGTGGCCTGACTCCTGCAGAACCTTCCCCTTCCTTCATCACTCTTCCTCTCCATAGGGCTGCTGATGCAAAGCGGGTTACTTTCTGAGACCCAGATCCCTCTAGCCAGCCTCCCCTCCCCACAGCAGACCTCATTTCCACTGCCCTCCGTGCACACGGGAAGGATCTGGGGCCAGCTGTTTACTTGGGAGGCAATCCTGGAGGCCGGGAGAAGCAGAGTCAAGAGGGGAGTGGAAAGGCTTCCTCCTAGCTCTGCCATGGCCCGAGGACCTCCTCCACACGTCACTCCCAAGACTCACCCCCAGGAGCCAATCTCACCTCAGTCTCCACACCTGGCCTCCAAGCTGCAGGCAGCACCCCCCACCCACTGGCTGCAGCTCTGACTCTCAGGACCCCCTCTCAGCACCTAGGGTGCCTTCCTTCCCTGGAGGGTGGGCACTCCCATCGGTGCCGTCACACACCCCAGACCCTGTAGCTAGCAAGGAGGGCCAGAGTGGCCTGCCTCACAGTGGCCCCTGTGAGCTGCCTGCCCGCTGCGTCCAGGCCTCCTGCTGCCTCCTCCCACGCCCGCTCAACAGTCTTGCCCTGGTACATCCTAGCAGAGCTTGGCCAAGGGCTCCGTCCCTGGGCATGGGGACAGCATGCTGGTGAACACAGCATCTGATCAGGGACGCGGGGGCCAATCATGTGTTGAAAATGCCCATGTATTTTGCTTCAGTGTCATCAAAATCTAAGTTTTTGAAAGAAATAGGCTCCATGTCTCCCAGGCCGTTGGGCTGCGTGGAATTCGCATCTGTCTGTCTTCCCAGCTACCTCGGGTGATTTGGCCACTCTTCCCGAAGCTCAGGAAGAAGATTGGCCCAGGAACCCCAGGATCTGAGGACCCGCCAGTTCTGAGCCCGGTGACACGCTCCTGGTCCCTCTGCCCTGCCTGGTAGGGACAGCCCCAGGTGCACGCTTCGTGCACCCTAGATCCTCTCCACAGGGGCATGTAGAGCCAGGGGTTCCCAACGCTGTCCTCGTTTGTGTCAGTGGGTCGAGACCCTCTTGCCACATTCCACTTGGGGTCTTTTGAAGCTGTCAGGCCAGAATGATTTTCAGTCACCTTGCTCTCAAGTGGATTTAAAATCATGTCCCAAAGGTGGTAGATTCATAGATTAAAAAGGCAAAGTATTAATCTAGCACACCGTCCTGTCTCCTTACCCATAAGATATAGTAGAACTGTCACCGGGTCCTGGCAGGTCTTCAATGCACATCAATGGACTCCGCGCTCTGCAGCAGCGGGTCTGTGGGACCGTTGGCGTGGCACTCAGCACCCTCAGCAGGGCCACTGGGGAGCAGAGGGCGCCAGGCCTGCAAAACAGCAGGTCACCTGGAGAGCACCACCTCCTCCTGCACAGTGGCGCCAGAGGTGAGTCCCCGCGGGTTCACCCTCGGCTTTCTGGAAAGAACTGCCATTCTCTGTTGTTCCCATTGAGTTCTCAGAGAGCAGGAGGGGCACGCTGGGGACACGGCCTCCGTTCAGCCTGGGGTGCTGTGGGCTCTGCGCCTGTGCTGCGTGTCCTCCTGTGGAGCACGTGAGCAATCTGAGGATAGAGCCCCGCCCCCTTTCCCAGAGGCTAGCATGTGCCCCGTATACAAGAGGCGTTTAATAATGACCCATGCATCGCAGCATTGTGGTGGGCCTATGCTCTGCTGTAACTGCCATCTGTGTGCTCAGTCAGAGAGAATCTTCATACACCACAAAGACGCCTTGGTGGCCCACCTACTCATGCCTTTCCAGAACCCTCTCTCCTGTGCTTTGTAGAAATCACTTGAGACCTTGTCTGTGGACACTCTCTTTGGAATCAAATCCCCGTGTGACGGGAGGCTGTGGTGCAGACCCAGAGCAGACACATTCTTCTGACACAGCGAGCGGGAGCACAGGGCTCCTGTAGAATTCCAATGCTGCTGGCAGGAGCTCAGCTCAAAGATGTATGCTCCTCTGAAACGTCAGAAACAAACAAACAAAATTCCTCCAGAAGACCCTTAGCAGTCTTGCCCCCTAAATCATGAGGATGTCTGAAGTCCTGTGTCACCGAGACCATATTTTCCACAGTGCTCTTTCAAAGCGTATCCCTGGAAAAGTACTTTGGGAGGCTGAATCTGAAAGTCTCAGGAATTATTATTATTTTTATTGCTCCAGGAAGCAATGGGGCAGAACGGCGCTCGCAGCCCTGTGCCAAGCGTGGTCTCTCAGGGCTTCTGCACACCTTGCCTGGAAGAGCCCCACGGCTCACTTGAGGGCCTTGGGACATTTGGCTGGGGGTGCCTGGGGCTTTGCTCTTTCCAAAGCCTATTGTGTGGAGCTGCCAGAGGACGGCTTGGGATGTAGACCGCTCCCCACCAAGACAGGAGGGGCTCAACTTGTGGGTCTGTGCATGAGCACCAGGAACGAAACCCTGCAGTCAGAGTGACAGACAGCAGCACTGGCCCATGAGGGTGCCCCTTCTGTGACCTGCATGGCTAGCTCAGGCCAGGGCCTGCACGGGGGCTGGTGAGTGACCTGGCTCGAGGTCTGGGACACAGGAGGCTGGGGAGGAGCTGACATAGGGCTGGACCCAGCTGAGGCCTTCCACAGGGTGAGGAGGCGACACTGAGCCCCGAACGTGAGGACCCAGGCAGGAAGAGGGCCAAGGAAGGCAGGGGAATGAGGGACCCCAGGGGTCTGCAAGTGGAGGTTGTGCTAGTCAGCCTGATGAGGGCTCACGGGGTTCCGCACCATAGGGCCTGCACTGAGGCCACACACCAAGGCTGGGTCCATGTGGTGCAAGAAGCTGCTCACCTCCCTGCACCAGGAGAGAGGGAGAAGGAGACTAGGGCCAGGATCCCCTCAGGACGTGGCCCCCAGACCCAAGTCCTCCCCAGGCCCCACCTCCTGGGGTCCTGCCACCTCCTAGCAGCCCTTCGGGTTGGGATTCAAGGGCCTTGGGGATTTCACAGCCAAACCCAGCAGGGATCCTTCCATGAATAGAGATGTGGAAGGGAAGGCTTTGGGGGGTGGGAGGTGGGTGTGTGGGGTGGGTGGGCCCACCTTTAGGGTGTGTGGGGGGGGTGGGGGGGACAGCAGTGACTGCCCTTCCTTTGCTTTGGAAACCTGATGCTGCTTGGAACAGAGGGAGGGTGCCATGTCCCATGCAGAGTGCTCTCCTCTCTTACGACGTCCCAGCTCACGTCCTGCCCCTGCTCCTGGGGCCCACCATGTTGCAGGATCTGCTTCTGCAAGGATGAGCAGTTGTCCGCCCCACACGGTGCCAGAGGGGAAGCAGGATGGTGTTTGCAGGACTCCCAGCCTGGTGGCCCCTGGGAGCTTCGTGCCCCACGGCTTGGTGGTCAGGAAGGCCTGGCGAGCAGCCCCAGGGCACATGTGGAGGCCTGTGCTGCTCAGGAGACTGTCCCACGTGCTCCTGGCATGGGACATTCTCTTCCAATTCTGCATTTTGACGACCTTGAGGTGGTGGGGTGTGCAAGCCAGCTTCTCCTCTGAAGAGTGTGCTCTGAGGATCTGATGGTGCTCACAGTTAAAGCCCAGACCTTCTGTGTCCCTGTGAGGGTGATTCTCACCGGGGTCCGTCTTCTGCTGGCCTGAGGCTTGGGAGGACATTCTTGTCTGAGGCTCCAGGAGGGTAGCTGGCCACCACTGCGACTCGGCTGAGTCACCGGGTGAGAGAGTGAGGGAATGGAGACCTGCCCTGTGTGGCAGCAACGGACACCTGTGTATCTTCTCTCAGAGGTCCCCGAGGACACAGGCACACCTGGTGGCCATACTTCTTGGTGTTCAGTGTCTGGGACAAGAAGAGTTCAAGGTATAAGAGGAGTGTGGGGGACCTGCCTGGTGTGGAGAATATGGGGAAGGCTTCCGGGGGAAGTGACAGGGACTCAAGCAGGTGTGGCCCGAGCAGGAGCCATGTTCCCACCCCAAGGGAGCAATCTTCCATGTGGGCCAGAGGGCCATCCTCAGGCCTCAGAATGACCTGGCGGTGTGCAGGAGGTACGGATAGGGGTGGTGGGTGGGGAGCCGTGGTGGCCAGAGATGGAGTGGGCCCCAGGCCAGGGTAGTGGAGATGCCCTGCAGGTGGAGTGGACAGCAGTTGAGGTGCACTGTGAAGGGTGGAGGGAGAGGAGGCACCAGGGACATTGCTGGTGGGGGTGCAGGTGGCAGGCTGAGGGACGAGGGGTTTCTCCAGTCAGGGCTCCAGGAAGGGGCTTCTCAGGATGGGGGTGGGTTTGCGGAGATGCTGGGCTTTGTGTGGCAGTAGGTGGTCCCTATGGCCATGGCCAGGTGGGCACCTGGATTTGGTGAATTGGGGAGTCAGGAGTTTACGTGGGATGCCTTGAAGCCATAGGAGAGCAGGAGGCCACCCAGGGCTGGAGGGGCCAGAGGACTGACACACCCTCAGCACTTCAGGGAATCCGAGGAAGAGGACCCAGCAAGGAATGCAGAGAAGGAGCCCATGGAGCTGGGGGAGCGGGCGGGGGCTTGCAATGCCCAGCAGCCCAGGAGGAGTGAGGCTTCAGATGGTCACATGTGATGGAGATGTCACATAAGAAAAGCAGGGAGTGGCGGCCTTAGGATCTGTCAGAGCAGGGCGTTCATGATGGACATAGCAGTCAGAAGACTCACGGCAAAGGGGAGCAGAAGTCCAGTGGCCGAGAGAGGTGGCCAGATTCTGGTCGATATTTTAAGCCCTACTGAGGCATGGGATGCTCGCAGGCGCCAGCCGTCCCTTGCCCTGAGGAGTCGGGAAGCTTCTCTGTGGTTCTTGTGGAATGTCCAGCAGCCTCGAGCTGTAGCGTGGTGTCCCATGCAGCCCCCTCTTGCCCAATTATTGGGTGGGATGTGGCCCAGGTTTAGCAGGTACCATTCAGAGGAGGGAGGACAGGTGGGGGCAGCCGCTGCGGCAGAGGTGGGCTCAGAAAGCAGGGTCGTGGGAGGGGCTCTGGACTGGAGGTTGAATTAGAGACGGGAGGGAAAGGCTGGGGACGGCTTTCTCCATTTCAGTTCCAGGCACAGTTCCCAGACCTCATGCGGATTTGAAAGAAATCAAAGGAGTGGTGTGCAGCCGGGCGGGGGAGGCGCAGGGTGGGAGGGATGGAGGAAGGAAAGATAAGGGCGGCTGAATGGACGCCCCACGGAAAGGGGGTCAAGTCCAGACCTGAATGGATGTGTGCTGACTCCCACTCCCTCGTGGCCCTTCCCGCTCTGCAGCTGGACGGGTTAGCTGTGGCGACGAGGCCATGGGGCCTCTGCTGATCTGCTCTGCCCCAGTGGAGGCGGGCCCCTTGGTGATCTCCAGGTTGGTTTGGGGCTGGCTGATGCGTAGGAATGGTGGTGCCGCCTGCCTCCGTCAGTTCTGATCTGTACCCGACATGTGTAATCGGGAGGCAACACACGGCTGGGAGAGATAAGGGGTGGGAAAGCTGCCATCCATCCTCGCCGGCTCCCCTGGAAGCAACTGATCTGAGCATTAGAAAGCAGACCTGTGGGCAAGGATGGCCCGGCTGCTGGCCTGGGCATCTAGGGTGGCACTGGCCATGTGTGCCGAGCTGGCAAGGAGGTGTTGGCCCATGACTTTCTGTGTGAGGGTCACATGCAGGCCTGATTTCTGGGGGACGTCCGCGAGGAGCAAGCCCTCAGAGCACAGGGCCTTTTCTTTTCTTGGGTGGGTGGGAGCTCTCTGGTCATCGGCCTCCCCAGGCCCGGGTCTGACTGGGAACTGACTGGCACAGTCACCTCCCTTCCTCGGTGTCTGAGTCCTTGAGGTGCCAGGACAGGGTCCCCTCATGAAGGCGTGGAGGACACCCAGGTGCAGGCCACGCAGGCCCACAGGCACTGGTGAATCTGACTGTGGGCTCCAGGAGGCCACGGTGTGGGGAGGGCCAGCAGGAGTGGCCTGCAGCTCCCTGGAAGTTGTGGCCTCCCTGGTGGCCCCTGGCTCTGGGTGGAGCCCTGAGGCCTGCGGCCCTATGGGGAGCCCAGAGGGCATGGCAGTCAGCTCCATCAAGGCTGGACAGGGGTCACATTCCTCAAGTCCTGGCCCACGTCTCCCGGGCCTCACCTACCCTTCCTCCACCCCTTCTTGACCCCTGCCCCACTTTTCCTAAGAAGTTCTTTCCTCCCCAACCTGAGGGGTGGACAGGGCAGGGAGCCAGGTGCTCACCTGGGTCACAGTGTGTTCAGAGGCCAGGAGAAGGACTCCTTCGGGTCTCATCAGGTGGCCTCTGCAACAAGGAGGTGACCCGTGACGGCTCCTCCCGTCCTCATGGTGCGTGCTCACTGCACAGAGGGCAGGTGTCCCCGCAGCCTGCTCACTCATAGCTGGAGCCTCCCCCCCCACACCCCTTCCTCTGCACCCGGCCTCCCTTGAGCAGCCCTCAGGGTGTGGATGAAGGAGCACCCTGACTCCCGAGTTGCTTCTCAGGGAAAGCTCAGTCCCAACAGCACGAGGCTCCCCTCCTGGGAAACTCTCAGCTTGGTTCCAGATGTCTCAGGAGGGCTGGGGCTGTTGGTGGCAGCAGGGGTCCTGTGGCTCCTGGCTGTACCGTCCCTGTCTGCCCCTCCTAGTGTCTTCCCTAGTGTCCAGTCTCCCTGGCTGCCTCTTGCAGGGCCATCTGATGGTATGTGAGGCCACAGGACAGTCAGGCACAAGCTCTCCCTCTCCAGAGCCTTCACTTACCCGTCTGTGAAAGTCCGTTTTTCCCATGTAAGATCAGCCACATTCACAGGTCCAAGGGTCTGGTGTGGCATCTTTTGGGGGTCCCTCTTCCACAGCCGCGGTCATTTTCAACTGCTGTGACTGTCGCCTCTGAACTCTGTGCCATGGACTCGCCCCAGCACCCCACCTCCCCAGAGACTTCCTGACGCAGCAAGGGGCCCTCTGCTTTTCTGCCCGCCAACCTCCCTCCCCTCCTATCTCCCCGCCCCCTGCCTCCTGGTAGACATTTGAGTTGCCATCAAACGCCTGGTGCTGGGGGGCGAAGCGTCTGGAATGTGGCCTTGCACCCAACAGGTTCTATCAGGGAACCCCCCTTTCAGCCCAGTCTTCAGCCACAGGAGCTCTAGAGAGAGCTGGGCCTCGGCCTTCCCTCCATCCGCCTCACGCTCAGCAGCATGCTGCGTCCGAGAGCCCCACCTCCACGACAGCTGCCCAATGATGATCTCATTGGAAACAGTGGCCCCCCCCACCCTGTACTGCAGGAGAACTTTCCAGGAAGGAGCAGCACAGACAACACCTCAGCTGCGGGTGTGGGGTAGCCCCAGGAGGGCTTCTGTGGGTGAGCCGGGGGCAGGTCGGCCTCGGTTTGGAAGGACCATGCATTCATTCTCTGTCCGGCTCTTAGGGCCGCGTGACACCCAACCTGAGTGGTGTAGATGCCGTCTTATGGGTAGCGACAGAGGCTTCTGTCTTGGCTCTGCCACGCTCTGAGCTGTGCTGGGAAAATCCAGGGACCAGCAACCCCAGGGGTGGGGCTGTGACACTCCTGTGTCCCCTGACTGGGCTGTGAGACCCTGGGACTCAGACATGCTCTGGTCCAGGAGTTGCTGGCAGGCTATGTTGTAGACAGACGTGACATCCTCCAGGGAGGCCTGTCTGCTTGGTGTGATGAACCTCACCTGTGGGCTGAAAGGACTTCAAAGGAAACCTGGCTTCCCCCAGGAGGGCGCTTGCCTGGACTGCAGTGCTAGTCCTCCCTCACCACGTCCAGCTGCCCGGCTTCCCAATGGAAGGCCAGGCCCTAAAAATTTGCCTCTGATGGGTCTGTCTCCGAATCTCCCTCCTCCTGGTCGTGTCCCTGGAGAACAAAAGGTGCACGAGCCAGGTGGTCTCCTCCGTGGGCTTCTAGACCGGGGCTCTGTGACTTTGCAGATGGCTGGGGCTTCCTCACAGCATGGGAGGCTTAGGGAACTGGAGCTGCTTGTGGGGTGGTACAGGGCTCCTGACCGCAGGCTCCGGTCAGGGTCCTTTGTGGACTAGCCTCAGAGATCTCAAAGGTCCCTCTGCAACGTGTTAGTTAAAACCACCACACTGCCCCCAGACTCAGAAGGAGGGTTCTGTCTCAATGGGAGCAGTGTCACTGGATCCTATGGCTCTCTTTCCCGTGAAGACTGTCAGTCTGCCCTTTGGCTACGGATCACGCACTTGTGCAAAATGGCTGTTTCCCTCCAGCCCTCCACCATCAGGGAGGGTCTGTGTGAGGGGGAGGGTTCTGCTGTGGTCCTTGGGAAAAGTCGCTCATATCTCTGCTTCTCCCTGACGCACGATGGCCAGGCAGGTGAAGGCTGACCATGAGGGATACTTCTGCTCACAGAGGGGAGGATGGAAGGCCCACATGAGCCACTGGACCTCAGCAATCTGAAATTTGTCCAGGGACATGCTCCCAGTTCCTGGCCGAAATGCTAGTTCCACTCACTGAGGTTGCTTCCGGTGGGCCTTGGCTCTGCCCTCTTGGCTCCTGTTGAAGCTCTGAGTCCCCTTTTCTGTAAGAAGCGATCTGAGTGCCCTTCTCGACCTACTCCCTGATGTCCCACGTGGTAGCTCCAAAGGCTCTCGTCACTTGTCCCCTTCGTTGATCCACTTTCTGTAGAAGTGGGTCTCCTTCGTGTCGATCCATGACCACTCCATGAGTGAAGGCCCGCTGCAGAACTCTCAGGTTCTGGACGTTGGGCTCCCTTTTCCAGAGGCGAGGTCTGGGGTGTGGCCTGGAGACCTCGGGGGATCCCTGGTTTGGAAGAGCAGGAAGCACTGCTTTGGCCTCTTCTCTGGGGAGATGTGGGAGGGAGATCTGAAAGCTGGCGTGTCCTGCACCTTCCATTTCTCCACTGCTGCTGGAAAACAGCCGTGTGTTCTGAGGTCATCCCTCCCTTACTTCACAATGTTCGGCATAAAGTCAGTCGACACTTTCAACGTTCTGAAAAAACAGTCCATTTGCCACAGGTAGCTGCTGGGCTGCGTTTCCAGCACTGCCCAGAGGGTCTTCCTTCTGACAAGGTCTCCCAGTGGCCTTCGTGGAGCCCTCAGTGACAACCCCGAGTCCTGTCTGGCTTCTGCCACAGCCTCACTGCTCTCCAGGACCTGAAGGTCACTTCCACTGATGTAGTCGTTCCCCGGTGGCCTCCAGCAGAGAATCTGTCCCAGTTCTCAGTGGTGAAAACCAATCACCAGACTCAGCTGCACAAGGGCCGTGGTAGTGGCCATGTATTGTGGAGCCAAGGACTGAACAGGCCCAGTGGGGGTCCTCTCTGATCTGCAGTGTCGGGGCCTTGTGAGGGCTGGGCTGACCCGCAGTGGGGAGCACAATCACTTCAAGATGATTCGGCAGAGCTGCCCGGGGCTGGGATGCTGAGCTCAGCCAGAGTGCTTCCCGACCAGGCCTCCGTCGCCCTGGAGATCAAGGTGGGAGCTGTGTCCTTTGGGATGAGCTTCAGTTGCCTGGGAAGTGCACTGGTCACTTAGTGTGGGTCTGAGCAGTCATGGCCACATGGGATTTCAGGAGTGAGACCCCACAACTCCCCGGCAAGGTTTCCTCTCCATTAAAAAAAAAAAAATGCCTAATGCGTCCTGCCAAATCAGCTTAACCAAACCAACCCCAAATAGTGAGACGAACAGGAAAGTGAAGGTGTGTTTCTTCCCCTCCATTAGTGGAGTCCACTCATCCCTCATCGGCTCACGTGTTCACAGGCTGCTGGGTCCCCGCCATGAGCTCACGGGACAGGCTCCCCAGAGCTGCCTTCCTCTGCTCCTTCTGGCGGGATCCTGCCCCTCTGTTGGTTGACCCTCCTTCCGCTCGGTGGCTGTCAAGTTCCCCAAGCACCCTGCCTCCTCCTCTGTCCACTCTCCCACTGTCCACCTAGCCACTGGAAGTTTCTCTCTGAAGTGCAAGTCACATTGCACCCTTCCTTGGGTGCAGGTTTCCAGGGGCTCTGCTGCTTCTGAGATAAAGCTAGGCAGCTGCGCGTTCCTGGGCCCCGTGATGTCCCTTCTGCGACTCCTGCCACTTCTGGGCCTTGCTCCTCGAGGTGGACTGCGCGATGCAAAGCTTCTTTCCACATTCACTGGATGGAATGTCAGCTCCATGGGAGCGAGACCCAACACGCTGAGCTGGAGGGAGATGCAGGAGGCCAGGGCAGGGGCGCACTGCCAAGGTGTGGCCACCAGGCCTTCCCAGCCTGCTCGGCCAGGGTCGGGGAAGGACGCCTGGGATGCGCATGGGCCCCACCAGGTACTGCCCTCTGCATGCGTTTCTCCCTCCACGTGGCAGGCGGTCCTTCAGCAGGAAGAGGGGTGAGGGAAGGAAGCGGAGGGAGGGCTGGCCGGTGTGAGGCCTGGACAGGCCTTGTGGGCCTGGGTGGGGGAAGGACCTGCTCCGTCTCAAGGAGTCTCTTCCGGGTCCTCCTGGGAACTCTCTAGAAGGAGGGACAGGCCCAGCCTCCCTGTGGCGGGGGTCACTTGCTCATGGCGGTGGTTCTGACCTCCTCGTTAGGCCACAGTTTGCAGCAGCCACAGGACAGAGGGCCGATGAGGGCTCCGGGGCCTCGGGCAGTTTCAGATGTGGGGACCCGTGGGACCCTCGTGCTTTCCAGGACAGAGGGACGTGAGGGACTCACCCTGCAGTTCAGCCCCTGGTGCCGGACTGTGCTCTTGTCCCCAGGTGCGTGGAGAACCAGCGAGGGAGGGTCAGCCACGGGTTGGCAGCCTCACAGCAGCCGGGGCAGATCTGGGATGGAGCCCCATGGGTTCTAGAGGACCACGGCCCCACGAGGTGCTGAGAGTGGCCCGACGTGAGGGTCACCTGTGGAGTTTGCCTCACTTCTGCCCCTCCGTGTCTTTGTGGTGGAGACTTGGAGGATGAGGAAGGAGCAGGACTCCTCAGAACTGCACAGGCAGGAGCAGGGCCCCGGGGTCCGCCCATCCTCAGCTCCTGTACCCCCAATCTGGGCTTCCTCAGAGCCAGGTTCTCAGAGACAGGGACGTGGGCCTGCGTCTTGGTGTCCACAGAGCCTGGGCAGCCTTGGAGCAACTCCGAGGGTGCCCATGGTGCCCTCCTACTGCCCCTGCAGCAGAGCCTGGTCTCCTTTGACGAGCTCCTCTTACCAGAGGGCACGGACCCCCAGCCCTGCTGCTGCACCTGCTGGAGCCTGGGTCACCTCTCCTTGACCAGCTGTTGGGGCTCATCAGGACGGGTGGCTGTTTGCAGAGGGGCTTGGCTGTCCCCTCCAGTGGTTTCCGCCACAGATGTATTTAATTATTGCCTCACAAGCTAAACGCCTGCTCAGCCGTTTCCCCTTTAGCAAGACTCTGTGTGTGTGTGTGTGTGTGTGTGTGTGTGTGAGAAAACGTAAACAGATTGTTTAACAAAGTGCTCTCTCGCTGTCAGCTAGGGCTTTGAAAATAAAACACTTCCCTCCCAACTCACAATTGGCTGGCAGTCGGCACATAATGAATAATCGCTCCAGGGACCGTGGAAAGATGTGTGGGAAAACTTTAATTAAAAGCTTGTCAGTGCAATTTTACCTGGGTGACATCACCTGCCTGAGAGGCCGCTGCCCGCCTTTGCTGTCTGTGGGATCCAGGGGCTCACACTTGTTCTGCTGACAGCAAACAATTCAGAGAGGCCTTTAAGAGCCGGTGGTGGGTGGAGGGGAGTGGGAGGGAGCCCGGCGGCCTTCAAACCCCATTGTCTGGGGGGTCTCGGTTCTAATTAGCAGCTGGAGTTGGCTCCCTGATGTGCGGGGGCCGTGTGGCTGGGCACTGGGCCTGCTGGAGGGGAAGCTGCCCGGAGGTTTCAGGTGGGTTCCCACTCCAGTCTCCTGGGCCCTGCCAGGCGTGGGCGCAGGGAATGTGCTCACCCTGAGGGCGCTCCCAAGCTCTCCGTTCAGGGGAACTCAGGCTGGGCAGAATAAGCCCAGCAGACCCCCAGGCCCTCCTCCTGCACTGAGCCAGGGTCAGGCAGGACGGGCCTGGTCAGAGCCGGGTGCTCAGGTCTGCCGCATCCAGGCAGGCAGTGAGCATTTGGGGGTTTGCAGCCTTCCAAATGTGTCTCAGCCAGCACTTCCTCCCGCCTCCCTCCCGGCAAACCAATTATTTTCAGATGTACTCTCAGTTGAAGACAGCCCCTCCTGCCAAGGCATTCACATCACCTCTAAGTGAGTCATCAAAACTAATACTGGGTACACCCCAGCCATTTAAGAAGATGTCTGAGGTTAGAGAGAAATTGAGTTTGAACCCATGTAAATCCTAAGATTCCTAAGGACTGACTTGTTTCAAAGCTGCAGGAGAGTGCAGTGCTCTGGGTTACGGATTTGGCAAAGGATCCCTCATTCCTTGTTGGTTTCCTTTGTTCCTCACTAATTTGTTACAAGCTTGCATTCCTAATACTAACGGATTAATTGCAAGTTATAGCAATTAAATACTAATTAATCCATTTTACGAACAATGCCTTTCTTTTATCTATAACTGTTTACCTGACGTACAGATATTTTGGTTGCGATTAAACATTGCCATATAACCGGACACTTTCCGAACGGTGTTTAGATGAGTAAACAAGCAGTTGTGTTCTTTTGATCAGTCACCGCTGATAACAGAGCTAGAGTAATGACCGGCCTGGACTGGCGGAAGCCCTTGGCTCTGAAGTTTCTACCCGAGCTCTCCCGCCTGCTTATTTTGTAACTTTATCTGGGTTGAACCATGTTCATGTGAGCACATTCGCATCTGCCTCAGAGGCCTTCAGACAACCAAGCTCCTGGGCAGGAGAGCAAGAGCAGCCTCAGCCTGGGTTCCAAGGTCTGTGCTTAGAAGCCCCCAGCACAGTGCTCTCCAGGGAAATACTTAAAATCAATTTGTCTCCCATCAAAGGTGGCTTCTATAGAGAGGAGTTTTCATCTGAGGGGCACACAAATTTAGCTGTGCCCAAAATGGACAGTCCCAGTTTTTGAGTGGTTTGAGTCTTTCATGTGCTGCTATAACAAAAAACCCGAGTTTGGGTGACTTATGAAGTAAAGAGCTTTCTCTGTCTTGCCGTTCTGGAGGTTCAAGAGCACAGAGGCGGCAATTGCTGGGCCCTGGTGAGGACCTCAGCTGGATGGGCCCTGCAGGGAGCACATGCCACCGGGGCAGGGGGCCAGAGGGGAGAGATTCAGGGGAGGAGTCATGCTCTCTAGCAATGGAGTCTCCAAGGGCCCACTCCCACCCTGGGAGGACTCCCTTCGTCCCTTCTGAAGGGGCTCCCTGAAGATCTCTGACCCTCGCGATACCGCCCCACTGGGGACTGGCCTGGGCACGGGGGCCTTTTGTGGGGAGAAAATGCCGGACCTGCTTTCTGCAGAGACCCAGGCGCGTTTCCAGAGGGACTTCACGTCCTTTTCTTGTTGGGGTAGCGCCTGCTCTGGTGTCCCACGTCGTCGATGTCCCACGTGGGAGGCGCCTGTGACCAGTGGACAGTGCTCTCTGCTCCACCCCGGGGGGACCTCGGCCTTCTCTCCCCTTCCACTGCCTCCCACTTGGTTGACCAGAACCAAGAGCCAGGGTCCAGGAGGGCACTGGAAAGGCGTCCAGATGGCAGTCGATGCTCTGCGGTCGATGGACACTCAGTTCTGGTGCTAACAAGGGTTTCTCTTCTAAAATCAGTGCTGAGAAAACATTTGTAAAATGGCATCACAAATGTTTGAGGAGGACCTGGGCCTTGGGACAGCATTGTGGCTTCCGGGAGATTCCCCCCGTGCCCACACAGGGCTGCACCGGGAGGCAGCAGTCCCCTGAGTGGTGGACGCACCAGGAGAGTGATGTTCAGAGGTCAAGGGAGCTTCAGAGAGCTTCTCCCGGGAAGTGGGGTGGGAGGCTGGATGGGGCTGGGGGCCACTGCATGTGCTGGCCTGGCCTGCCGGTTGGGGAAGCCCTCAGGCTGTCCTGCACAGGGCCCTGCTCATCCCGGGCCTTCGACAGGCCCCAGGGTGGGTGCTGAGCCGAGTGCAGACCTGGCGGTCCTCCCCGGACTTCACCTGTCCCTCTGATGCCCACTTTCTTTTCAAAGCTGGGTCCGTTCCTGAGTATTGGCCATCTCCCACCCGTCAGCACGAAGCCTGATGGTCCCGGGGTCCCCGGTTCCTCCCCCTCGCCCACACTGACCTCCCCCTCGTGTTTCCGTCCTCTGCGTCCTGTGAGTGTTACACAAGTCATCACGCATTTTTGCCCACAGGTGACCTCTTTGAAAGCTCTCCTGTGAGAGTTGCTCAGGCTACTTCAGAAGTTCCACCAACTGTGCTGGTTGAGGATTTGTCTCAAAAGATGGAGTGGCCAGAGGCCGGAGGGCCTCGGGCAGTGGACTTGTGTGCAAAGGGGATCCTGGAGTCACAGGCAAGGCTGGGGTGGGGGGCTGCTCCAGGGATGGGGCACTGGGTCAGGTGCCGCCAGCCATTTGGAAAGAAGAAACTTGGGTAAGAAAACGTGTATCTTGAGAAAAATTGATCTGGTAAAATACAAATATACATTTTCTACAAAGATACAATTAAGGTAGGTAAAATACACAAATGTGAAAAATAAAACCACAGAAATTCAGGAAGCAGAATTATTGTGGTTTGGCTTTAAGAAGAACTTTCTAATATAATTATTCTGAAAAAAGATGAACATTTTGTCTAAGAAAAGTAAATCTATTGAGGGCAAATAGAAACAAAAGTAAAGTTAAAAGAAATTCAGCCTTAAAGAAGAGTGAAATCTGGCATCTGCTGACAAATGGATGAGCTGGAGAGCATCATGCTAAGCGAAGTCAGCCAATCTCAGAAAACCAAAGGCCAAATGCTTTTTCTGATATGAGGATTGATCCATAATGGGGTGGAGGGCTTGGGAAGAATAGAGGCATTTTGGACGAGGTAGAGGGCAGTTAAGGGAGGGGAGGGGTATTGGGGTAGGAAGGACAGTGGAATGAATCAGATTATAACCCTATGTGCACACAGGCCCACCGGCTGGTCTGATTCTACATATGCACAACCAGAAGGATGAGAAGCTACACTCCATTTATGTATGATGTGTCAATGTGCATTCTACTGCCTGTATGAAGTGCTCTGTAAGTCCAAAAGGAAGCAATCTGAACTAGAAGAACAGACCAAGTTTTCAACAGCTCACAGTAGCAGTAGCTACACCCCATGTGGCTGCAAGCTTCCAGAGGCTTGGAACCTCACTGAAAGAAAACACAAGTGGGGGGAAATAAAAACCAGGCTTCGAGGTTTCAAACTGGCAGGTATTTGCCCATTGAGAACCTGGTGGTGAGGGCTGGTGGGACGGCAGCCCCTCCAGCCCTGGGTTCTCCCAGAGGATGTGGGGCATAACATAGCTGAATCGAAAATGCACCAAGTTTTTTTTTCTTCTTTGCTGCTGTCCATGTTATTTTATTATTTTTGATAAACATGCAGCACTTTTTTTTTGTACTAGGGATTGAACCCAGGGGCACTCAACCACTGACCCATATCCCCAGCCCACCAGTAGTGAGATAAATAGTTATTTTGTATTTAATATTCCTTCTTGCAGGCATGCATTTAAACATCAAATTTGCAAAATAGAAGTTCCTCTTTAGTTTGCCCACCTAGCTCCTCAAGACTTTGAGGCAGCTTCTCTTCAGTGTGGGATGGTACTGAACCTCTTGGCATGGGGGGGTTGAAGGACAGAGGAAGGTGCAGTACAGCCCCAAGGGACACCCAGGAGCAGGAGCATGCTGAAGCCTCCTTCTCTAATGTCTGGTGGCTAATTTGGAAAAAAAGAATGAAAGAACACAAGGAAGGAAGGAAGAAAGGAAGGAAGAAAGGGAGGGAGGGAGGGAGGGAGGGAAGGAGGGAGAGGAGGGGAGGAGGGAGGGGAGGGGAGGGGAGGGAGGAAGGAAAGAAAGAAAGAAAGATTGAGTGTGTCCAGGACATAACACGAGGACCTAACTTCTCGGCAGAGCATTGCTGTTCTTACTGAGCACAGACTGAGACTCTACCTGGGACTTCCCATGCCCAGTGGTGGGTGCAGAATGGCCTTCTCTAGGACTGACAGAGGAGAAGGACTCTGGCCCAGGCAGCCAGAAACATTTTCAGGACGGGGCTCCCCGCCACCTGCCCACACCTGGTGGTGCTTGGCACCTTGCCTATCTGGGGTGCCACTGTGGCCTTAGCAGCCTCCTGCATCCCTGGCATCCCCCGGCAAGGCTTGGCCCCCTGCCCCAGGGTCCCCAAGGTGCTCTGCTCCCTTCTGTTACTCAGCGATGCAGCTTCGGGGGAAGGACGAGGAGGTAGGATGGACACTGGTTTCCAGTTCCTAGCTTGGTCTGGCCGTCGCTGATGAGCACGTCTTTCTTTCTTTTGCAGCTTAGCCACTGAGACCAGCCATGCAGTCCCTGAAAGGGACATGAAGGTGAGGGAGCCCAGAGCTCTGGCAAGGTCTGTGACTGCGCCTGGTGACCTCCTGCTGGCCTGCCATGCAATCCCTGTATGTGAGGATGACGTCCACTCCTCCTGCTGGGCCCAGAGCCAAGGAGTGCAGAGCACCAGGCATTTCTGAGGGCGGACTGGAGTCTGCGAGCTGCCCATCTGTGTCTGCCTGCTGAGGCCGCAGTAACTGACCACGCCGTCCACAGGCTGGCTGCAGCTTCCAGGTCAAGTGCGGTGCCCAGATCTTGAGTGCAGACCCCCGGGCCGGGTGCTGTTGGCAGGACAAGCAGCTGTGCACCTGGCTGGTTTGGTCCCCACTTGGCCACCAGAGGCGCTCCGCTGTGGCAGGATGCTAGGCGAAGCTTCAAGCAGGGGCTGGGCACAGGTGGCCTGGACTCCCCCGGCACTGGGGACACATCTCCCTGGGAGGGACTCTTGGCCTGTGTGAGGCAACACTCACTGCTGCTCTGAGGACAGAGCCCTTCTCTGGGACACCTGCTGTCCCCTGCACCTGTGTCCACCGGCTTCTCTTTCCTTCTTCTCCAGCAAACACTTGCACCATGGTCAACTCACTTCCTCTAAGAGAAGATTGGAATTTTAAAATTTTCATGAACTAATAATTAAAATAAATTTATCATAGGCTTCAAAAATACTGTTAACTTTTATTTTACAAAAAAAATGTAAAAAATATACCCCCAAACCCCAATTCCTACTATACCCATCTGTATTCATACCCCTGCTGTCTATGTTTCTGCTCTCACCATCTTTTCTAATCATTGTAACTTGCAAGCCACAGAGGGCAGTTCTCAGAATGAGGGGCTCCTCCCCAGCAAGGCTGGCTGTCGACTCAAAACCCACATACACCGCGTTGCTCTCAGGTCTGTGTTTATACCTAGACTCTGGGACTGCGAATGGAGTGGTGTCTGGGATCCCTGCGGTGCTGGCCTGGCACAGGCTTGCGTTAGTGACATACTTCTACCTCAGCTGTCAGTGGGAAAAAATATATATTTTAGTCTCAAGCCAGAGATAATTTAAAAACCTCCCCAAATACGTTTCTGTCCTTTGGGAATGCTCTAAGCGCAAACAGGTAGAACTGCGTGGAGAAGATTCTTCTCACTCGTCCAGCTCTGGCACCAGCTTCACCCTGAGCTAGATCTCATTCCGGAGACTTCTGCTTTGATGTCCCTGGGCCTGCCGTCCTGGGAGTGCCTTGTAATTTGAGATGCATCCTTTGGCATTCTTCTAATTCTTCTAGCTTATGTTAATTTTGCGATGCTGAGGAATCCATTGGCTTTGGATTCTGTGATTTACACGACCCTGGCTTTGGGCACCGTGGAGCATTTGGGCTGGGCAGACTTGAAGTTCTTTGAGTTTGTTTTGGTGGAGAATACTGTACCATTGCCTGGACCTGCCACTTGCTCTCCGTCCGTGGTCATGTAAGGATCAGAGCTTCAGACAACACAAAACCGAGGATCTGAAGGCCGGGCACGGAGATCTGTGCAAGGGGACAGAGGTGGAGTGGTCAGCTGCAGAGCCCCGCCTGCCTCCCCGTCTCACCTGGACTTGTGAAACCACCGTGTCAGAGGCAGGTAGCTGGAGGAGGGCGGGATGGACTCCCCCTGCCCGATCGACCAGCCGAGGTTCCAGAAATGGCACTGTGGCTGTCAACAGGAGCAGTGCGGACTTCAGGGCCCTCCCTCCCGACACATGCGTTTGGGGTGGTTGGGTCGCCGCTTACCTGGCCCACGTGCCTAATTTTAGAAGGGGCATTGGCCCATGTGCTTTGCGGCCAGCGCGGAGGGCTATTGGTGAAGTAGAGGGATGACTTTTCCTCCTCTCACTCCCTGCCGAGCCTCGTCTGTGACAAAGGCTGCCAGGCATCCGCTGGAGAATGGCGCAGCGTCAAGATTACCTTTGGGTTTGTGAGCCTTCCTGTCCGCCTCTCTGGCTGATTGTGTCATCCTGCAGATGGTGATGCCGGGGACGCTGGCTGGCTGACTTGGCGACAGACAGGATGGAGAGGAGGACATGGCTGAGCTCCAGGCCCCTGGAGGGCCAGGAGTGTTGAGCCTGAGGATCGGCAAGTGTGGAGTCGCACCAGGCAGCGGGTGACCACACCTTCCCCAGCACCTTTTAACTTGAGACCCTGTGAAGCCCCAGTAGCCAAGGCGCAGGACCTGGGAGCCTCGTGGCATTGTGGTTTTATGCACTTACCCCACAGAAAATACTCTGTTTCTCAGGGCAGATTTAATATATAGAAATAGCCCGAATCCTCTTAGCAGTTAGAAGGAGAAAATCTAAACACAAATCCAACAACCAATAATCAAATACTATTTACCTGGTGCATAAAATAAAATGTGCCCATGAATATTTGTGAGAGTTTTAGAGTATAACTATAAAGGGATTAAGGAAAAGTTCTGACATTTTTGAGGCCCTGCTGAATTATTAGAATAAGCATACACAAAACTAGCTCCGAGTGAAGGCCCAGTTGGTGGGTGTGACGCCCAGGGCTGCACCTGAGAATCTCGCTGACTTCCTCAGGCTTTGTAATCCAGGTGCATGGTTTCTTTTCTTTTCTTTTCTTTTTTTTTCTTTTTTTAGAGAGAGAGAGAGAGAGAGAGAGAGAGAGAGAGAGAGAATTTTATTATTTATTTATTTTTTTAGTATTTGGCGGACACAACATCTTTGTTTGTATGTGGTGCTGAGGATCGAACCCGGGCCGCACGCATGCCAGGCGAGCACGCTACCGCATGAGCCACATCCCAGCCCCTGCATGGTTTCTTTAAAGGACAACTTTTTATGAACAAAATTAGTGTCCTTGTGCATCAAAGAACACTCAACAGAGTGACAAGGAGACCCATGGAGTGGGAGGAGTATTTACAATCCATATATTTGATAAGGGATTGATAGAAAGAATGTATAAAGGATTCCTAAACTCCACAAAGGGGCAGAAACTTGGTTTTTTAAGAATGGGATAAGAACATAAATAGGTATTTCTCCAAAGAAACACATGAACAGATGCTCACCATCACTAATTCTCAGAAAACACAAATCAAAACCCCAGTGAGATACTGCTTCATGCCATTAGGACGGCTACTATCAGGAAACATGGAATAGGTGCTGGTGGGACCCTTGTGCACTGCTGCAGGGGGACATAGAAAGTGCAGCTGCTCTAGAAGAGGGTGTGGTGGGTCCTCAGAAGTTCCTGATTTAGGGTTTCCCTGTGATCTAGGGGCCCTGCTTCTGGCACATATGAGGATCCTTGGCAGCAGGGGCTGGAACACATACGTGTGCCCACATTCACAGCAGCATGAGAAATGGTGCTGCTATTTCACAGTAGCCAAAGGGGGCAGCAATGTGGGTGTCCATGGACAGAGGAATGAGGAAGCCAAACATGGCACACACTGACTGTGGAATGCGAGTCTCCCTTAAGGCCAGGAGATTCCAACACACGCTGCATCATGCATGAGCTTTGAGGATGTTGCGATAGTGAGATGAGCAACGCTAATGAGGGCAGAGCCGGGAGGGCAGCCTTGGCTGAAAAGCCACCTGAGGAGCTGGGGTGAGTGCACTGAAGGAGTGAGAGACAGGCTTCCAGGGGAAGCTTGGGAGAGTAGGTGGAGAGGGACAGTGGGAGGGACGAGGAAGGGACGAGGGATCTTCAGACCCTTGTCCAGCTTATTTGTTGGCTCTGATTCCAAGTTTATGCAGCACACAGGATGCTTTCATTCCGGTAGAGTTTAAAGTCCATGTCCATGACTGGGGGAACTTCTCCAATTTTCCCTGTTGGTGCTCTCCTTGGATATTTGTATTTCTACAAAATATAAATAACAGTACTTACTTGACAGAACTGTGAAGGATTAAAATGAATAATGGGGTAAAAAAATGCAATAAACTCTGAAGTGCTAGATGTACATTTACTGTTATCACCATCACCATCACCACCATCTCCATCACCATCACCATCACCATCACCACCATCATCACCCCCACCACACTCACCACCATCTCCACCACCATCATCACCATCACCATGGCTATTATCATCACCATCACCATAACCATTTCCATCATCATCACCATCACCATCATCTCCATGACCATCACCATCTCTATCTCCATCACCATCATCTCCATCATCATCAACATCTCTATCTCCACCACCATCACTACTCTCACCCTCACCATAACTATCACCACCATCTCCATCACCATAACCATCTCTATCACCATCACTATCACCATCACCACCATCTCCATCACAATCACCATATCCATCTCCATCACCATCTCTATCTCCATCACCATAACCATCTCTATCACCATCACCATCACCATAACTATCACCACCATCTCCATCACCATCACAATCTCTATCACCATCACCATCACCACCATCTCCATCACCATCACCATCAACGTCTCTATCACCATCACTATCTCTATCTCCATCACCATCTCTATCTCCATCACCATCACCATCTCTGTCTCCATCACCATCAACATCATCTCCATCACCATCACCATCACCATTTGCATCATCATCACCATCATCTCCATGACCATCACCATCTCTATCTCCATGACCATCACCATTATCTCCATCATCATCAACATCTCTATCTCCATCATGATCACTACTCTCACCATCACCATAACTATCACCATTACCACCATCTCCATCACAATCACCATCTCTATCTCCATCACCATCACTATCTCTATCTCCATTACAATCACCATCATCTCCATCACCATCATCATCATGTCCATCACCATCACCATCTCTGTCTCCATCACCACCAGTACCCTTACCACCATCACCATTACTATCATCATCATCATCAACAATCCATCACCATCACCATCACTATCACCGTTATCACCATTGTCATAAAGGAACATTTTATTTGATCATCTAGCTCAGAATGGTTTGTATAGAAATTCTTCTATTTTTTTATACATGTGTGTGTATATATAAAATATTTGTGTCGTTTCTTCCATATAAGTTCTTCCAGGACCCATGAGTTATTTTCTTTTGGAACCATGAATCTTCCTTTACTGTTCAATGTCTAATGAATCAAGAACCATCCAGGATATTTTCTAGAGACTTTTTAGAATTTTCCTACCAATTTCCCCTTGAATAATTATCTCTAGAGATTTCACTTCATTGAGAGGTCACATAAATCATGCACAGTCATCTCTTTTAGTTTTCCGTGGCTGCTGTAAAAAAGTCACATGAGCCTCACATTGCTGTCTGCAGGTACGGGGGTCAGCAGTCTGGGTAAGACGGGCCCAGTGGGCCCCCTGGTTCCAGCCTCACAGGATGACGTGGAGGGCTGGTAGGGCTGCCTTCCTGTCCTGAGGGTTTGGAAATGACCCCACTTTCAAGGGCATCCGGGTTGCTGGTCCCTATTTTCTTGCAGGTGAGCAGCCTGGGGTGGGCCATTGCTTCGGAAGGGTGCCCACTCACCTGTTCCGCTTTTCAGGTGGCACCTCCAGCACTAGCAGGTGATGTCCACTCGTGTCCAGATCTCTCCAGCTTCCCTGGCTCTTTCCTGCCTCCCGTCCCAGGAAGCTGCCTGCTCTCAGGCTCATGCTGCAAGATGGGCCCACGGGGTGAGGCAGATGGGCTTCTCTCTTAAGGTCTGCGAACCCCCCTTTGCCATTTGAAGGAACACATTCTCAGGCTCCAGGGAACTGGGACACGGACATTTGGGGCAGGCATTTTGTGGCCTACCACATCATCACAGACCAGAAAAAAATGAAGCAAAGAGAGAAAGCAGACACTCCTGGGCAAGCCTCCCGGCCTCGACTGACAGAGGCAGCCTCCAGAGACCTCGCTGACTCGTCAGGCCACAGCTGTCACCGCCCAGGACCTGCACGGTTGCGTGCAAGATCTCGGCCTGGCCCTGGAGCTTCCCACCCAGGCAGGACACCAAGACCAATCCTTGTCTGTAATGAAATACAAATCGTGCTGGTCATAGAGCTTTCCTGAAATCAGAGCTCACCTGCAAATGCCGTGGGCCCTGCACAGAGGCTTGCCCAGGTCAGGCAGTGCTGGGCCCTGAGCCCCGGTGTGGTCAGCTTCCCCACCCCAGCATGGCCCCTTGTTGAGAGGCGCTGAGGGAAACGGGCCGAGGACCTCTGCAGCCTGACCCTGTGATTCTAACTCCTGGTCAGGGAGGATGGAGGCCGCCAGGCGCCAGCCTCCTCATTCTGAAGGGCTTTCAGGCTCCTCAAGGACGTGCTCTGACACCGAGTCAAGAGCGTGGCCATGGTCCCCTCTAGATGAGAATTCTGTCCCTTCCTGAATCAGCCGCTGGGTCTCCTTCCAGCTCCGGCAGTGACAGTCACCTGGGCTCGCCGAGCTGCTGTCCTGATGGATATCGCTGCCTACCAGGTCTGACGGGCTCCTCTGCACAGCCTGGGAACCTTCTGCCTCGCCTGTGGTGACCTGCTTGCAGGCGGACACCTGCCTGGGACTGGCAGGCAGCAAAGGGACAGCTGCCCAGAGCTGAGGGTCAGACTGGGCATGCGTGGGCATCGAGAGCCTGTGCCATGGACGTGAGGGGTGTGCAGCCAGCTGCCCGAAGCACTCGCTTCTACACACCACCAAGCACGTATGGCTGCGCCTCAGCCACGGAGCCTTCCGATGCTGAGCCGGTGGGTCCCAGGGGAACCTGAGCCAGGCAATCCACGCCCTGGGTGACGGCTTCCCCTCCGCTCTCAGCTCGCCTGACCCTCCTAGGGAAGTGAGGCATCTCCTGAGAGAGAAACTACATCTTCAAAACATTGGAGCCTCTCATCTCTAAACAGAGATCCCTGACCAAGTCACAGCAGATCACAGAGTTCACAGCTGACGTGGCCTGAGATGTGGCAGCATGTGGGGGTCCAGGCCAACGCCTGGCGCTGCCCACAGGTCTCCTGGGGTCTCTCCTCCGTGGTGTCCACGTGCTGCGGCGTGAGCTCGTCACATCCTGTGTGCCCCGGGCACGTACGGGGGATTCTCAGTTGGGTTGGTGCAGGACTGCAGGCTGCGCAGGACTGAGTGTTTCCCAAACACAAGGCCATCCAGGAACCCCCTGCGAGGCCTGGGAACGAAGCAGCCTCGTGGCTCCGCAGGCCTGGGGAAGGCCAGGGCTCTGAGTGCCTAAGGCGTTTCTGGGTGATGCCACACTGTGTGTTCACAGACCACACTCAGCCGAGGGAGACTACAGGCTGCAGGTGTCCAGGGCTCTGGGGAACAGAGCACTGTGGGTTCCAGAATTTTCCCTGCCTTGAGGACAAGCTTTGGCTCCATAGCCCTCGGTGTGGCTAAGGGGACCCTGGAGCTTGAGCAGCACTGTGAGGGCTAGGTAAGCTCGTCACCCCACCCAGAACAGACAGGGAAGACCCTCTCTCCGTGTCCTGTCAACCCACAGGGCACACACCCCAGTTGACCCAGTTGGCAAGTGCATGCACCTCTGAAAGCTGAGTGAGCATGACTGTTGGTGGATGGGATCCACTAGGACCATCAGACTCCAGTCCCCAGGAGGCAGAGACCACATCCTGGGTCTGCTTGTGCCCGGTGGCTGTGGGCTTTCATTGTGTGCTGGGGAAGGTCGAGTTTTCTTCACATTCTCTTTCTCCTTACATTGGTCTGATGATGGCTTACTGAAGCACAGCTTTGGATTCCACTCTGGCCTCTGCTGGCCACGACTTTGGGGCTGCAGCATGAGGGGCTGGGCCAGTTCCCCCACCAGCTGTGCTGTGGCTGCCCCCCCTGGGAAGCCTGAGCAAGGCCCTTTGGTCCAGACCCTGGGAACCATCCCTAGCAGAAGAGCAGAGGGTCTGCCAGCCGCGAGGGGAGGACTCCGGGCATTAGCAGAAATGCAGCGTCGCAAGCTGCTCTGGGCGGTGTGGGCTCTGGAGAAGCTGTTGTCTTCCTATCAGCTCCCCGTGGGGTCCTCAAAGCCTGGCCTGCTGGACGGCTCCAGGGAGGCTGCTGGGTGCCCCCCGCTGCCCTGGGTGTTCCATGACCTGTTTCATGAGCTGGTGTCGTCAACCCCTGGAACAGTGGGACTTCTGCTGGTCACACTCGGGACCACAGGAAGCAGCCTGTCCTCGGGCACTACCCTGGTGTTGACCGTCGAGGAGGCCCAGGGAGCAAGGCCAGCGCAGATTCTCTCGGGTCCCTCCGCGGCCTTCTGTGGCGCACTCCTCGCTGTGCCGGAGGCCTTTGAACCACTCGGTACCCTCGTTGATGGTGACGTCATGGGATCATGGTGACCACTTAGCATTCCTTCTGCCTGACACAAATACTGCAAGTTCTTGACAACAATAACACGGATTGTCTCTTAAAGTGTCTGCAGTTGGGGATTTTTGTGAGGTTCTCCCCTTTTCCATTAGTCTGCAGAGCGACCTGAGTCTTCGTGTGTGATGACACCATAGGGGGTTTTCCCCAGTGCAGGTCCCAGCCCAGCCTCTAGTGCATGGCCTCCGCTGTGGACCCAGGTGTGCTCCGCGCGGCTCCCTGCATCACCGTCACCCTGACCGTGCACAGTTCCAGTGTTCTCATGACCTGGTAGGGCCAGCGGTCACGGGCGCTCCGTGGACTACGTCCATGTTGCTGAGTGAGCTGGTCATCCCAGGACTCTGAACCAGCCTCGGCCATAACAGGAGGGAAAGACCCAGGTCTGTGAATGGGTGGTTCAAATGCAGCTTCTGTGCACCCTTGAAGAACACCATGCATGCTCAGGGGGACGGAGACCTGTCCCCGCCCCAGGGTTGCCCAACACCATCATCACCTAGGTGCAGGGTCAGAGGGGCAGAAAGGGGCAGAAAGTCACAGCAGAGAGGGACGCCAGGGGACTTTCCTAGGGAACTTGGGGAGGAGCTGCCTCCCGGGGGCTTGAGCCCCGCTTTGGGACAGGACCAAGGATGAACCCCGTGGGGGCCTTCTGAGGTGTGTGCCCAGCAGGCAGTGGACGAGGCTGCCACTCATTCATGGCAGCGGGAGCCACAGCCTCAGACTGGGGTCTGGGTTCTGAAAACGTCCTACTCCAGACCACACTGGGTTTCAGTGTGGCCACTCTGGCCACCACGAAAGGCCCCTATGTCCCTTTGCTAAGCATCCTTTAAAAAGCACAAAGCAATTCAATCTCCACCTTGGTTTCTTTTACTGTTCAGTGAGCCAGTCTTTGGGGGGAATTCCACCATCTTTCCCATAGTACAAGTCTGTGAGCAGGGAGTTCCTTGGTGTCGGGAAAGGAGCCAGAGGTTGGCTGGAAGCAGTGGCAGGGTGGTGGCTCTGCGTTCGTTCCCCACCCGCCCAGGGAAGTCCCCGCTGGACTGCAGGTGAGGAGGGGTGCGGCCAGTGCTGGGAGCTCCACGGGGCTCCTGGAGCCTGCTGTGGAGGAACCCAGTGACCTGCTGGTGACCGGCAGGAGCCCTGGGAGTGAGGTGGGGCCCAGGGAGGGAGGTGGCCACGTCCAAGCACCCGCGCCTTGCCTCTGCTCTTGGGCTGTCTGCGGCCTTTGCTCTGCCCCCTCCTGGGCATGCAGCTGGACGGTGAGGCCCTGCAGGAGGTGCTTCAGGTGAGGAGGGGGGCTGCCATCTGCTCCCGTGAGCTGCAGGGGGCTTGTTTCTTCTCTCCTCCTTTCAGGGGGCACTGGGTGTGGCAGAGACTGTCTGGAATTGTGGATTGACAGATCTATTAGATAATACTGCACGAGGAATTGGTAAAATACTAAGAGATTTTATTTTTCGCCCATGTAGAACTTCAGAAGTCAGTTCTATATGATGAGAAAGACGATTCATGAAAGTCTCAAATCTTGTGAGAGTTAAAAGCCAAGTCATTTTCCCTGGGGACTCAGGACACAGACGCTCAATGCTCACTTCCTGTTTGCGTCTGGACACGACCTCCGTAGGAGCGTCCTTTGTGAACACATCCTAATGACCAGCAAAACAGACCTAAAACACAGATTGCTTGGCCAAATTCGGGGGCTGCTGCTGCAACACCCAGAACTCGCACATGGAAGGATTGTGAGTTGCCCATAGTCGGGTGGCGCGAATCTTGTCTTCGCCTATTTTTTTCATTAAGTTTTGGGTCTTTTTTTAAAAATTAATTTTTTAATCTTTTTATATTCCTAATATCACTCCCTTTGCTTATAATACAAAATATTTGTTCTCTCAGTTTATCATTTACCCTTTGGATTTAGTTTAATAATATAGCTTGCCAAAAACATTAGTGAAATTATCATTAAACTTTTAAATATTTTATTATTTTCAGTCATAATCAGAAAGTTTATCTTCACTGTTATGTTAGAATGGAATTAACCTCTTTTTGATTATATTCTAATCCTTATAATTAAAAAATATTTTGGGGGCTGGAGTAGTAGCTTAGTGGTAGAGGGCTTGCCCATCATGTATCATGAGGCACTGAGTTCGATTCTCAGCACTTCATATAAATAACTAAATTAAAGGTCCATTGACAACTAAAAAATATTAAAAAATATTTTGTGGTACTAGGGATGGAATTCTAGCCTCAGGCTTACTAATAAGAGCTCTACCATTCAGCTTCAACACTAGCCCTTAGTTTTATTTGTTTTTTTAAATCAAGATCTTCAGTAAATTTGCAGTTCTTTCTGATATATAAGTCAAATTTTATTTTTTTTCCAAATAGGGAACACCACACAATTTGTAATTTTTTTAATAGAGATTTTTTTTTCATTTTTTTAACAGAGAGAGAGAGAGAGAGAGAGAGAGAATTTTTTAATATTTATTTTTCAGTTTTCAGTGGACACAATATCTTTGTTTATATGTGGTGCTGAGGATCAAACCCGGGCCGCATGCATGCCAAGCGAGCGCACTACCGCTTGAGCCACATCCCATGCATGCCAAGCGAGCGCACTACCGCTTGAGCCACATCCCCAGCCCCTGAAATTTTTTTTTTTTAAGCATGGGGATTGAATAAGGGGCACTTTACAGCTGAGCTGTTTCTCCAGCCCTTTTTATTTTTTTCACTTTTGACCTAGGGGCTCACTAAGTTGCTAGAGCTGGTCTTGCACTTGGAATCCTCCTGCCTGAGCCTCCCCAGACTCTGGGATTACAGGCGTGGCCACTTCGGGCCCAGGTGCCCAGCCATGATCCATTCTGCCCTGCCCATCAGCAGACCTCTGTACTTTGTCCTGGACTTCCTGGCTTCGTCCAGGTTTTGTTCTGTGCCGTGCACAGTGGCTGGCTAGCCCACGGGCTCCCCATCTCCTCCGAGGCCCCTGCGGCTGGCGTTTCCTGAGGTCGGGAGCCCTTCACTGCAGAGGCGTTGCTGACTCTGAGAAGCTGTGAAGTCAGGGACCTGTGACCGTTCCTAGGCCGTTCTCTCCAAAGGCGGGGTGGACCCGTTGGCCACCGTCATTTGCTGATCCAGCACTGTGACACCCTCTTCTAATGACCCCTTTGCTCTTCCTTTCTTCCCTCTGTAGAAGGAAAACACTGTTAGTTCTCGTTCTCTGCTGACACGCCGGCTATCTCAGACTGGAGAACAGTGGTGAGAATTAAACTGTGATTTCCCTCCCGCGCACTGGCCGGGATGCCTGCCCTGGCAGAGGTGATGCTGAGGGAGGTCGTGGGGAGGCAGGTGACCCCCGCCCCTGAATGTGCTCCCTCCCGGCAGCCTATGGCACCAACTCTGTGAAGGGGCTTATTGACCCAGAGCAAAGCCATCCAGGCCAGAAGGGCACACAGGGCCCAGCCTGCTTCCTTCAGTGGGCAGGCCCCAGGTGGGGGAGAGGGCTGCCCAGGCTCCCAGGGAGACTGTGGTGCCCTGTGGTTTCTAGAGAAGTCTCTGTCCAAGCCTCAGAGGCACGGAGCCCATGCCTCTAAGGCATAGGAGACAATTCCAATTTCATTGAAAGGAAAATAGATTTAAAGCCACAATGTGACAAGAATTAACGCTCTCAGATGTCACTTTGAGAGCAAAAATTTCTTTTATGGAATTACATGTGCAAAATTGTGGGTTATTTGGGGGAGCCTGTATCTTTGAAGGTTAATCTATAATTTCCTTCTTGGGATTTCCTGGGAAAAAAATAGAGAAAAAAAAGGTCCAAACCAAACTTTGAAGAAAATAAAATTAATAACTTAACAAATTTATTACTTGGTCCTCCAAGAAGACATGCTGACCTCTTGTTCCTAGGGAGCACCCGTGAGGAGTGCAGCCCTCCAGAGACGGGCACCTGGTCTCTTTCTCCTAGGCACAGGGTTTAAGCTGGGCGGTGAGGCTGCACTTAGGTGAGGCCAGGCCCCTGGCCCCCCTGCCTGGTTTCCCAGATGTGTGGCTCCTTAAGTGAAGCCCGATTTAGCCCGAGGCAAACAACTGGAATGTCAGCCACAATGGAAACACCACCCAAGGAACCCTCGGCCGCTCCACTGAGGAACCTCTTTCCTTCTCTGTCTGTCCCTCTCCAGATCCTCCCTGTCTCGGAGTGAGGACCTTGCAGAGCAAAGCCTGGTGGCTGCACTTCTAATCTCGGGGTCAACGTGCAGCGCGAGGCCACTCAGGGGGCGTCTCGCCTGCTCCAGAGCTGCTGCCCAGCACATGCTCCACGCAGAGCCACGGAAGGGAGGCAGGAAAGCCCATCCAGCATCGTCCCCTGGTGGTGTGAGGCCCAGAGGGAAGGAGAGAGGAGCAATCGGGGCAAGTTTAGGTCTCTATCACCCAAACACATCCAGACACATCCTTGGTTCCCAGGAATTCTTGGTAGAACTGGATCTAAGTAACAAAAGAGGCTGAAGAATACCTTGAAAAGCTCATTTCCCTTCAGTTTCACAAGGTGCAGTAGAGTTCTCCCACTCAGCTATTGTAGACCACAGAATGCAAGTGTAAGGGCACGGCCTCCACACCATGAGCCCGGGGCCCAGGGCTGCCCACCTGGCCAGAGCAGGCACGAGCTCGTTGCGGGGTTCAGCTTGGAGAGCTGCTGCTTTGGGTTTCCCTTCCACGTGGAGCTGGGTTGCACACATTCATCAACAATCTCTGATCACCAGCCAATTAGAAGACATTTATGCATGCCTAGGCCTTTAAAAATATGTTCAGAGGGTCTGACTTTGCTACATGGCCAAATTATCTGTTTTCAATGTAAATATTTTGGCTACATTAAAAGTTATCAAGTCAAAGATAATGCCGTTCTTTTGTCCTCGGTATTTCTGGAGGACGCTCTGACACATGAATGCTAGAGGAGCTGTGAGAGTGTGGTCTAGCTCCGTGGCCCCCCGGGACTGTTTTGTGTGGCTGTGGTGTGGGGCCGGCCGAGGTCTGTGCTGTGAGATGTGGTCACGGGAGCAGCCTGCTGTCCCAGGGCCCTGGCTGGATGATGAGACCTGTCCCTAGCGGGGGAGGGGGAGTGGAGGGAAGAGGGAGGGAGGAAGATTCCAGGAGCCGAGGAGCGGGGTCCAGCTGGCAGCTTTCCCGTGAGGAAGGCTTGTCTTAGGTTTGGTTATTGTGCTAGAAACAAGTCCCCCTCCCGGCTCCGCTGGTTTAGCACTTGGGAAGCTGGTGGAGGGGGTTCCAGGAACCCTTCTAAGAACACAGTCGTGCCCAGCTCTAGGGCCCGGGCCAGGAACTGTGGCCACGTGGCTGGGTGACCCTCTCCAGGGCAAGTGGCAGAGAGGCTGGGCTAGGGCCCCAAAGCAAGCCCTTCCACGGGAAGAAAGGGAGCCAATCAGAGTCCATGCAGGCCTGAGGCCTGGGGAGACGGACAGAGATGGTCCAGGAAAGGGCCACTGGGCTTGAGAGCCTGCCTTTACTCTCCAGAGTTCAGAACCCCCCCGAGCAGCACTGGCCAAGGGGTGGACGGTGGCTACAGGGCCTGTGTCACAGCCCACCTGGAACAGCCCTGCCCTTCTCCTCAGAAGTCCACTCCCCTCTGGGAGCCACGTTTGGTAGGTGGTCAAGAGTCACCAGAAAGCTCACCTTTAGGGTTCAACGGCATCAGTTTACTTCAAACGTACTTAGATGCAGCCGGGATTCTGGCTGGGTGTTCCGTCTTATGCTGACTTCACTGAGGACATGGAGCTGGACTGTCTGGTCAGATGGCACATGGTGCCCACTGCAGTGTGGGAGGGACCTGCCCTGGGAGCCCACAACCAGCAGTCACAGAGGCCATGGCCCTGCCTATGGGTCTGTGGGGTCAGCCCAGGAGCAGGCTCAGGGGAGGGGAGACATGTGCTCGCAGCCCCTCTGAGGTGGGGCCCCAGAGGGCAGAGGTCTGCTGGCAGGAAGCCTGGGAGCCTGGGATGGTGGCTTTGGGTTCATACTGTCCACTCTCCTCAGTGTGAGCCATTTATAGTACAGATGGACGCAGGTGAGATGCCCCCAGATCACCTGGTGCCCAATTCATAGGTCAGAATTGCTCACTAGCCATTGATCCAAGGCCGTCCACCCTTCAGCCCAGGACGCTGGCCTTCCCCGTCGCACCTTGAGTAGGTCCCGTCTGCCGAGCTCACTTCCTTGCTCTTCTAAACCTGGTGGTTTTCCGGTGGGTTTTGTTAGCTCTGGGAAGGAGGGAATCACAACGACTGCACAGGTTGCATTTCAGATCTTAAGCCACCAGTGGCTTCTGTGAGCTGACCGGGAGTGGCCCAGGGGGGCCTGGGAAGCCGTGAGCTGGACTCTGTGTTGTTTCAATTCCTTTCAGCTCCACTCCCTACACCTGGGTGAATCGCTGCACACGCTCTCACACTGCCTCAGAGGGTGCGCGTGGCACCCACAGCCCGCTCTCAGGGAGACAAGGTCTGACAATGATGAGCACGTTAGGACTTCTGGTGGCCTTTCAGGCCGCGTCCTGCATGCTGTGAGCTGACTCGGTGGAGAGCTCCTGTGATGAAGTGATAACGGATTCCAAAGGGAGAACCAGAGGAGCCAGAGCCGGAGGGATCCAATCACCTCATCTCCACCTCCTCACTCCGCAGCTCGAGAGGCACCTGCTGTGGCCACGTGGGGCCACTTGGGAAGCTGCCCTCTGGGGAGGTGGCGCCTAGGTGAGGGGTACAGCAGCTCCTCCTCCCGAAACGCGCAGCTACTTGCTTCTGAACTTACAAATGGTAAAACCAAAAAGCAATTCAGCCCAGCAGTGAATGAGATCTGAGTGACTTCTGCCCATTGTGGCTCGGGATTTATTTATACTGGTGTTATTTATAGACTCTGAGTACATATCATCAAAGACACTGTGGTCTTAATCATTTTTTATGGAGGCCTGAATGTCACACATAATACTATTTTCATAAGAAAAAAATCTCCAAGCAAATGCAGCTAAAACGAGGTTACAAAAATATAAAGGGGGAAGAGAAAATGTCATTATCGTCTTTAGTTTTCATTTTTTCCCTCGTGCTCCAGACCCTTCCGGGTCGCGGACCGTGTCATGGATATAAGCTCTTTACTGAGGCTAGGCTAATTTTTCAATGATGGCAAAAATTAGAAAAACTCTACTGGCTCCATATTTTCTTTTTGTGAAACCAATGAAAATGTAAATAGACTGTGTGCTTTTGTGCGAAAACTCTCACCAGCTTTATCGCTGCTCTCCCACCCCAGCCCCGGAATCCAATTACATTACCCATGGTCCAAGTGCGGCCCAGGGCTGTGTGGGGGACGCTGGAAAATGAGATGAGAGGCCACAAGTTAAATTCTTTTCTCTGCTTCCAGGATGTGACCACGAGGAAGCTTTCCTTCCCTTTCACATCTTGCAAAAGAATTATTAGCCTTAAAATCGAAAAGGGATAGATTTAAGCCCTTTCAGAAGCGAACTTGGGCTGAGGGAAGATGAGAACCTCCACAGACTGAGTGCAGCTGCTCCAGGTGGTTTCCTCCTCAACTCCTTGTTTCTGGAAGGACATGGGGGTGGCCCCACTGAATTTCAGCTCTTTGGGTTTTTGCTTTAGGGTGGGTGTTTCTGCCTGGAATCCACCTCAAAGTCGCCCAGAGAGGAGGTCTGGGGTGCTCCAAGCTGCTGGTGAGACGGCTCAATCCAGGGTCTGCTTCCCTGGACATGCTGGGCAGGGCGGGCGTGTTTACACGATCCTTATCAGTGGTAACCACTGTGGCACAACCATCAATTAGCGCTCCACTTGCCAAACAGCACCTGGGAATCTTCCCCCACAAACTCCTTGAACCTCTTCGCTCCCTCCCTCCAGTGACAGGCTGAGATTTACGATTTTTAAAGACGCGCAGCACCTGCACCGATGTTATCTCAGGACGAGAAATGCCTCGGAGGAGGGGTTCCGGGGAGAACTGCAGTTCATTAAGAAGGAACTTTACCCTAAGAGCAAATTTAGTCTTTCAACTAATCACCTTGTAGACAGCGATTAATTTTGACAAGGCAGTCCCGGGGCAGCTGCTCAGAGGCTGCATGGAGCCCACCTCACCTTCAGTTCTGAGCTAAACCGCCCGGTCCTGATGGGGGCCCAGGAAGATGGGGACCACTTCCCGACAGTGTTGATGTTTCCGGGAAGAAGAGAGCCAGGGGATCCGCTCAAGGCTCACCCAATTCCAAATTGCTCAACTGGCTGGGGAATGCGTTTTTCATCCCATGAAATCTGGGTTCAATTAAGTGCCCCTAAGAGCACGGCAGCTAGACGATTAGAAGAGACCAGCTGTCTCAGCTCAGCTTGCAACCCCGCCTGACCCACATGCTTCTAATATTCCTTCTGCAACCCCAACACCTCCTCATTAGCCCGGTTATTAGAGAGGGTCGGGCATTTCGCATTGTGTGGTAGTTGGTGATGAAACTCGGGCTTATTGGAAAGATGTAATCTGCCGTCCTGTTTGTAAGGAAGGGCACGAGCATGCTTGGTGTGAGCACACTGTGGAGAGTCATGTGTCTTCTCTCTCTCTCCCGGCTGTCAGCTACACAGCTCAAACTCCGATAGCCATCAGATTAGGTTTAATGGGATGCCTTTTTTTTTTTTTTTTGCATCATTAAGATATGCTATGACTCTGAGAAGCTGTGCTTAAGTAAGGGATTGCTAAACTCCGAGGTCTGGACGTGATCCAGCAGAGGTAGCGATGCCGTGGCCTGCAGAGCTGCTGCTCATTTGCTGAGCGTGGGGCAGACGAAGCTCCTCCTCCGGGCCCTGAGGACGTGCTGAGCAAGAAAGGGGGCCATCAGCACCTGGGAATCTTCCCCCACAAACTCCTTGAACCTCTTCTCACACAGACTTTTTATAGTTTGGATGAGAGAATGTTCCATAATTATAACAAGTACAGAAATACTGAGGAAGAAAATGGAATTTTCACCTGATGAGTCAAATCATTAGGTTTGATCCCTTGTGTCCCCCATTTGAGACGTTCCATATTCTTGCTGAGGCACCTGAGCGGCGTGGCAGCCTACGTGGGGGCCAAGCCATTGCCTGGGGGCTCAGCAAATTGTGTGGTGTGCTCAGGGTGATGGAGGAACCCAGGGTCGGGCCCCAGGGAGCCAGAGGAGCCCCTGAACAGGGAGCCTCAGGACGGCGGCCCCTGCTCTCCGTAGGTGACAGCCAGGCAGTGGGTACTGCCCAGCAGAGAAGCATTGTGCCCCTGCAGGGCCGCTGGGCACCGAGTGAGGCCGTCGCACCAGGGTGTAGAGCTATGTGTCAGCTTCACTAAGTCCCCAAAGTGGGACTCTTCACTCCCATGGGCATTTTACAGACTGGCCTGGTGACTCCACAGTGAGCACAAAGGAAATGGGGCTCCTCGTTATGGAAGACGAGACTGCCCTGCAGAGGACACGTCGAATGCCCTGGACCACTGTGGTGGAACACCCGGATGACGTCAGATCCTGGGTTTGCACTGGAGGGTGAATCTGAGACCTCTGAATTCTAACAACCTCTTCTTGGAGAAGAGAACATGGCTCCCTTTCCATCCCTCCCGCCAGCCTCTTAGGAGGACTGTGGACTCCAGGGTGGCACCTCGAGGTGGCTTCCTCTGCTCCACAAAGCGACAGAGTCCATGGTCCCTCCCACTGGGATGGGTCACGTTTCACAGACAGCACCCAAGCCCTCCATGCCTGCGGACTTGAGATGTCTGGTGCTGGTGAGGGGCAGTGGGCAGGGGCCTTTGCCCTGGGGCTCCTCGCCCACGCCCAGCTGGAGGTGTCTCTGCACAGCCAAGGACGGTCCACCCAGCTCCCGGGCGCCAGCTCTGCTCCCAGCATGGTGGGTAGGACAGCTCCTCGGGCACGTCTGCCCCAAACTTGGGGGCTCCTTGGCCAGGTCCTGCCTCTAGTCCTCCTGTGGAGGGGCTCTGGGTGGGATGGGACCCAGCAGAAGACCGTCCAGTCTGAGAGGCAGAACTTGTTGGTGTCACCCAGTTGGTGCTGGGACAGGACGGTCCTGCCTGAGGTGCTGCAAGAACCTGGTGGGAGAAAAGCTGCCCCTCCCCAGAGCTTCCTGGCACCTCCCACTCTCCTAACGCAGATTCAATTAAGAAGGGCAATGACAACAGCCAGGAACTGAAGTCACTTTCTGGGTATTTTCTTAGTGTCACACCTATGCAATGTCCCCAGTGGGGATAAGCCACAGATCACCAAGCCAAGCCAGCCCTTACAGGTTGGGGGGCTCTCTCTCAAAATAAAAAAAAAAAAACGAACAACGGGGGCTGTGAAGTAGAGGTGAAGCACCCCTGTTGAACTGACTTTGTGCTTGAGATTAGCATGGGCGACTTCTGTCACTTCTTAGGGTCCCGGTGCCTCCCCTGGAAAGTAGGGGTCCTGTCCGGCCTCTCCTTGTCACCCTGGTGTTGACACAGGCATCCGCCACAGGATTGGGCTTGGATGCGTTTCAGGGTGAGGTGGCACTTCATTCATTGCTCCTGTCCTTCTCGGGGGTCTTCTAAGGACCTGGAACGGGCCACTGTGCTCCCCGGGGCTGGCCTGCGGAACTAGAGCAAGGGCGGCCTATGCCAGGGGCCGTGGGCAGAGGAAAGCGGCAGCTGAGCTCCTTCCACTTTATGTGGAGGGGACAAGACTTGAAGTTTCCAGTAGGTTTCCCATGGACGTGGACAGAAAGGTGAGCTTCAAGAAGGAAGTGAGTCATAGGCCCAGGGTGGGAAAGTTCCCGGAGCCGACGGGGTGATGATGGCCCCGGAAGGCCGGGAAGCCGTGGGTTGCTGTTGGCACAGGCTCGCCGACGCCTTCCAGCAGGTCTTGTTCCCGTAGATTCGCATCTGCCCAGTTCTGCCTCCACGTAAGACCAGCCCAGGCCCAAATCCAAGGAGACCACTGAAGCTCTGTGCCTGGTGACACTCCTGCACGGTCAATCACTGGCCAGCGCGGCTGGAGGTGAGGGTGTTTTCACACACTCTGGAGGACGCTGCCCTGGTGGCACCGTCAGAGAGGACAGCGTGGTGGCTTCCTGGCTCCCTGGGTCCCTGCCAACTCTCCTGCCTGGTGACATGGTGCTGCCAGGATACCTCGGGAGCATGTCCCAAGCCCCAGTGGGTTTCTCCGTCCTGGGCACCGTGGCCTCTTCCGAGCTGCGGGTCCTGGAGAGATGGCCTTCCGGTTCCTCCCTGGACTGGGGACTTCCTCCAAGGTGCTCTCGGACATCCTCTGTTCACTTCCTCTTCTAAGAACTTGTTTTTTCCTCATTCTGTCCAGAAAACTGAAGCGCAGGAGTTCTGCCCGCTTTTTTCAAATTGTAGAAAAACATTTTGCTTAAGTGAAGAATAATCACCTTCGGAGGAAGATCATTGACCAAGTGGTTTAAACTGTAAAATAAGAGACACCCCTCTCAATTTTTACAGATCATAAAAGGTGGTTTGATTCTTTTAAAATTGCCCAGCATGACTGAAGGGGCCCCGAGGCTTGGTAAACACAGGTAGTCATCTCTAAAACAATGGAGCAATTAATTCCACAAAGTTCCCCGGTTCTCAGTGATGTAATTTGCCACTGAAGCCAGAAATCCTATCTCCATAAATCTACGTGCTCTTTGTTACCCTGGCCTGAACCCCTCCCCGTGTTCCAGCCATTTGCAGATGCAGGGGCGTGGCGTAGGTCAGGCCTTCTCTTGGTTTGTGTGGGAAACACCAGCAACCAATTATTATTTTTTTTTAAAGAGAGAGGAGAGAGAGAGAGAGAGAGAGAGAGAGAGAGAGAGAGAGAGAGAAAGAATTTTTAATATATATTTTTTAGTTTTTGGTGGACACAACATCTTTGTTTGTATGTGGTTCTGGAGATCGAACCCGGGCCGCACGCATGCCAGGCGAGCATGCGACCGCTTGAGCCACATCCCCAGCCCCAGCTACCAATCATTTTTGCCCCAAATTGGTTTGTCTTTACAAAGTTTCATAAAATATGAATCAAATTATATCATGGGATCACAACAGCTCCTTGAAAACCTTAGAATTCCTGCAGAACACCGATCGTGGGTCACGGTCTGTTACCCCAGTACCCCAGATAACACGCAGGACATCAGGGCCCCGACCTCCACGGACTTCTGCGGTCCAAACTCAGCCATGCAAATGAGGTGCACCAGGAGGGCAGCCAGGTGACCAGTGGGTGCCAATGACCCCAAGAAGTCAGAGAAACAATGGAAACAGCATGATCAACTGCAGGGTAGGAAATCAAGGCCCAGCCTTGGCCGGGAGGCTTCCTAGGAGGACATGGAAAGAAACAGAAGAGGCCTTTACAATATGGCGGAGAAAGCTTTCTGAGAGGAAGAAACGATCCCGGGGCTGAACGGCTTTCGCTGTTGCAGACCAAGTGATCACAGGTCCCCACTTGGGAACATCCACACCTGGCTAGACTGGCAACTTTCTGAAGCCCAATGATTAAAAAATATATCTGTAAACATTTAGAATGAAGACAAGAGGCCCAGCTGGCCGTGCACCCCTCTGAAGTGGACGATGACGGTCCTGGACACACAAGGAGACTGGTGGCCACCGAGACTCTGTTCTCATAACATCTGAAGGTGTTGTCCGTTCAAAGCCCCAGGAAAGACACCCCTGCGCACTCTGCGTAGAGCGTCAGAACTGAGGTGCTCCGGAGCCTGCGGGGGAGGAGTCGCCCTGGACGCCACCGAGATGAGTCGGGGGTGGGATCTCTGAGGGCAGGAGCCTACTACAGGTTGAAAAGGATCCCAGAGGGAAGGTCGCTTTGGTTTTTTTGCATTTGTGTGCCTGCTGATTTGTTTACACATTGTTGAATCATTTTGTTTTCTTTAAGTTCAAAGATTTAACCTAATTTTTCTAAGTTATAAAAGACATTGAGCACTTTGCCCTTGGGCTATTGAACATTTGTATGGTTCGGAAATAGCATGAAAGTCATGAAACTGAAAGTCAGAGCCGCACCTCCTGTCGGGGGCTGGGCCGTAGCTGGGAGCTGCCTTGGGCGGAGGGCTGCTGGTGTGGAAGCCAGAGAGGTGGTCTTGCAACGTGCGGTGACTCTAATTCCCTCCTGTGGGTGGGAGCCATGGTGGTTTTCAGATGGTGAATCACTTCATCAAAGTGGATTTTATTTGCTTCTATATTTATTTCACCTTATCTTTTAAATTGCACAATTAGATGTTCTCATTATAACAACTGAAACTTCTCAGAGCTGGGTAAAGGAAACAGCCTGGTCACACGGGGCCCCTCCCTGCCCTTCAATCAGGAGACTTCATCCCTCACCACCTTCACCCACTAGCCCAGGGGACCCAGACACTCCAGGGCACAGGGCTCCTTCTGTGGCATGCCAAGAGTCGGGCTTTCTCACGACGTGGGCTGTGCCCACCCTAAGTACCAACATGGACAGATTTCAGATTCTTTTACTGACAAAGCCACACTTACACTTTATGGTACTTACTATTAACATCTGAGTTAATTTTAAACAAGAATCTCATGAATCACTGTAGACGTGAGCTCTCATTTATGTAGGTCTCCCCAGGTGGGAGTGCTAGATTACAGGGAAGGTAGATTCCATTTTTTTAAAAAATAATTTTCTTCAATGTTATCCACCAACATGAAAAGCCTTTGAAAATACACCACCAACAGGCTGCAGGAACCTCGAGACGGAAGCTGCAGGCCACAGTCCCCTTGGGTCCCCTCGGAGCCTCACTGAAGTGAGAAGGAGAGGGTGTCAGACAGGAGCATGCAGACAGGAGCACCTGAGGTCCTCTCCCACGGCACTGTTCACCTTTGGGGCCCGTGACAATGACGCCAAATGCAGGAGCATTCTGAGAGATTGCCATCATGTTTGCTACGCAAGAGAAAGAACCAAATCGTTCACCAAGGGACAGTTGAACCAGAAATCTCAGGAGAGTAGACAAGAGGAGGTGAAGAGCGGCACACGCCAGAACCAGACTCCTCGAGATGTCATTAAGTCTAAAGGGAGGATGGAAATGGCCGGACATGCCTAGCAGAGACATTAGCAGAAGATGCCTGACCCAGGGAAACCCAGAGCTATGAGGTAGAATCAGATTGTTAAAGTGCTTTTGCAAATCCCGAGAGTGTGGGAGATGGAGGTATCTGGGGAAGTGATGACTTTCTAAGTGACTCCCTTGGGTGGGCAGAGGACCAAGGCAGGCCAATCAGCTGGACAGTGGGCACGGCTCTTATTGGGGCAACTACAGCACAGCAGCAGAAGGAACAGAAGCTTTGCCACGAGGCGGCGAGAGCCCGAGTGGAAGTGTACACTGACGGGGACAGGCGCCCAGCCCAACTGCAAGGGACTGCCCCTGAGCACATGGACAATGGCCGGGGTGGAGCATGGGGTCATGAGACAAAGTCCAGCTCTGTCCTCTGCAGGAAGTGACAGGGAAGATTGCAAAGAAAGAGAAGGGGCAATGCCTACCTCAGAAACGCAACCCCATCCAAGCAGTGGAAATGTCATTACCAAGGACAACGGACGTGAGGGAACAGCATGCCGGCTGGCAGACGGCAGAATGGCCAAGTGACAGGGTATGTGGCCCACGGAGGCTCTGGCTTTCCTAAAATGTCTTCAACCACCACGCAGCAGCCAGATGTAACAGTGACAGGTGTGTGCACACAGACCTCACCGTCCAGCGGGCTGGGTTCCGCTCAGCAGCGAGTGGACGAGCAGGACTCAGAGACAGCAAGTGGCAGGTCGACTGCAAAATCTACAGACAGGCTTCTCTGAGAGAAGGGCCCGAGCGGGCAGTCCAGTGGGGGAGGTTGGGCCTGTTCTTTTTATGGCCCCTGGAATTTCTTCCTTTCCTTATCTCCTCCCCTGTCCACGCTCTCCTCACTTTTATTGATTGCTGCCCCCTCTGTCCACAGTCTGTTTTTGTTTCTCTATTGGGTCCCTGGCTTAGGATCACAAGTTCCAAAGTGTTTAACTGAGTCCCTGTGTGTGTCCAGGGCACTTTGGTCAGCCAGGGAGTTGGCCTCATCAGAAGACCCTCTCCGTGCGCCTTTGGTCCGGCCTTGCCCCCACATCCTCACTGGCCCTCCTGCCCTGCTGCCCCCACCCGTCCAATCTCCCTCAAGAGCTTAACACATTACAGTGGGGTTCAGACGGGGGTTCATGGCTTGGCAAATCAAATGTGGTGGTGCTTCTGGACTTCATTTTTCATGATTTCCCCCCACGTGGGCCTGTATAGGTCCCCCCATGGCTGCCCACACACCTACTGATCCACAGTACATACAGCTAGACTTTATATATGAAAAGCGCATTTTTTTGCCCACTAAGAATCGATTTTTTACTTTTTTGGGACAATATGTGTCCTGTTGGGGATGCGTGAAATAGATTCTTTAAAGATGAATATGAATATAAATCGTGGGTGGCTCCGCACTCGGTGCCCTTTGAAGTGGTGTTTCGCCAGCCTGGAATGCCAGGGCAGTAAGCCGCGTGGCTGAGGAGGGCTCCAGGCACATGGGGCGCCCGCTCCCCAGGAACTAGGGTGAAGATCAGGCTCTGTGGGGTGCAGCATGCCCCTCCAGCCGCTGCTCCCACCAGAGCCCTGGGTCCGTGAGAACCTGGGCCTCTCCAGAGATGCTAGCTCTGCGGGAAGCCTCAGTCTGGGCTGCACCTGTGTCCCCTGAGCCCACAGTTGAAGCCTGGTCCCTCCTGGGAGCCGCTGTGTTGGGGCAGGCACTAACCTGCCGTGGGGCAGCTGGGAGCGTGGTGTGTGAACGGCTGCCTTGAGCACTCAGGCCAGGCCAGGAAGGAAGAGGCTTGGACACATCCCTTTCTTTGACCTCCCTTCTTTGTTTCTCTTTCTCATGAACTAGGTTTCCCGCGGCCTTTACCTCTGGATCCTCTGGGAGCTGTCCCAGTGCATGTTCCCCGGTGTCCTTGCCTCGAACTGGGCAGCGTCCTGAGCCCCTGGGACAGGGGCTGCGGGAACTGGGCAAGGTAGGGTCAGCTCTCAGCTCCCACTCGCTGCAGAATGTGACTCTCAACAGGCAGCCACACATACGGTGGCTGTCTGCCTGAGCCCTGTGCGTGGTCTGCAGATCCAGCCTGTTCATCCCTAATCTTGAAAGCTGTCTCGTAGATGCATCGACACAATAAAATCACAGAAAGACGCGCCGCCTGCCTTCCACATGTGATGTGAGGAGTTCCAAGCCCTTCTGTCCCCACCTCTCCCATCTCCTTCCCCTGGGGACAGCAGTGCCAACTCCACAGCCAGGAGGCGATTGGAGCTGTGGGGGTGGCAGGGCACCCGCTGGCTTCCTTCATGCCACCACAAACGCAGGTGCCACAGGGGGATCAGGGTGATCGGGCCAAGGGCATTGACAGAGTCAAGCCCCCTGTACTGGTCCTCCGCTGCCTCTGGCCAATGCAAAAGCCAGGACCCGGGTTGGGCTCAGAGTTATGTCTAAAGAGAGTGTCCACAACTAGTGAGGGAGTGAAGAAGTTAGATGGGCCATTAAGAAGTTTCTAGAAATTCCACCAAACCCTGAGTGCTGTGGCATCAGCCACCGCCTGCTGGTCTCTGCATCAGCACCCAGGAGCCTTCCACGTGGGCAGCAGGTCAGCTGCCCCTGGTTCTGTGTATTCTGAATGTTGCATGGAGTATAAAATGTGGGTCAGAGCCGAGCTGAGCTTCAACACTGCCAGGCCCAGTGTGGGCTCCAGGAGGAGGCCAGCCAGGAGGGCAGGGTCCCGGAGGAGGCCTGCCAGGAGGGCAGGGTCCTGGGGGAGGCCAGCCAGGAGGATGGGACTGACCCCAAGATACTGCTTTCACAGGCTTCTGGGATTTCTAGACTCCCCTGCATTAAAGAAATGACAGGAAGATGATGCAGGTTCACAGGGGACCTGCCACCCTGGCCACCCAGACCCTCCAAGCCTGTGTCTGACATGCACTGTCTTCAGTTCCCAATGGCCACTTCACTGCGAGTTGGAGTGAGGAGGAGCCACCTCTGCGGCCTTTGTATTTGAACTTCACTGGGGCTGCTGGCCCACCCCAACAAAATTGTACTTTGCCTTTTGCTTTTAGAACAGAAGACAACACCCCTGACAGAGCCACAGGCTCTATCACCCAGTCCCCTCTCTCAGGAGCCAGAGAAACCCAGTTTCAAAACAGAAAGCTTTCTCCAACGGCTGCAGGTTTTCTGACAGTGGCCCTGGAGGCTGGCTGGAGCCGGCTTTCCTTGGAAGCCGCTAGGTCATTGGCCAGGCAGGAGGGAAGGCGGTGCAGTGGCCTGCTCCAGCCCTCTGGAGCTGGACATCACCTGCCGATGGGTCGCTCTCGGCTCTTGCTCAAGCATCCTCAGCCATGAGAGTCCAGGGCCCCATCAGGAACTGAGCAAGGAGAACGGAGACCAGGCCGGCCAAGGGTGGAGAAGGCAGAGACCACTTGAAGGACAAGTGTCTGGACCGGAGCTCTGCTTCTGGGGAGCAGACTGCAGGGGACCGTGCGTGAAGAGTGTGGCATCTCTCCCACGAGCCTGAAAGAACTTCTGGGAGCTTCTCACTTCTCCCTGTGCCTCCTGACGGCCTCCTCCCGGGCCTGGCCCTGCCATCACTCACTGCCCACCAGGCTGGCCAGAATCCCACCACTTTGCAGGTGGGGCCGAGCTGCTACCAGTGGCAGAGACGGATGACATATTTATTAGCTTGTCAAGTCCTCCCTGTTTATGGAAGGCTCACCCGGCTAAACAAAACAGTCTGCTTCCCATTGGCTCGTCCCGGGCCCCTGTTGAGAGCCTCGGCAAAGTGCTTGATGAGGCATAAAATGATGATTAATTAATTTACTGCTCAGTTGATCCTCACACTGCGAGGTTTATGGTTCTCCCAGCGGCCAGCCTCCGCTCTGCGAGGCATGGCCACGGCTGCCTTCGCTGTGACCTGAGCTCAGAGACTCCTGGGCTGGGAAGGAGGTGGAGGCGGAGCAGTCTCCAGAGACCCCAGGCGGTGGGCGCAGAGCGCAGGCCTAGGACGCTGCGCCGGTCATTAATCAAGACACACTGGCCCTGGGAATGTAGGCGGCATCTGAGGCAGCAGGGACGGCCATTTCCTCCCCCGCCCCTCACGGCGGGCTCAGAGTCACGTCCTGTGGGCTCGTCCTCCATCTCTGCCCAGCGAGCTCATCATCTCCTCAGCAAATCAAGGCCCGTCTGCCCCGAGCCAGAGCGCCAGGCGGCTGGACAGGCTGCATCTGTGCAGGGCGTGCGCCTCGCCCCTCAGAGCAGAGGTCAGGGCCAAGCACTCTGTTCTGCACATTCAAACCCTGAAGTTCCAGGACAGGAGGCTTTGGGGAATGGGTTCTCTCTTTCCTCTGTTTCACTCCACAGGGTCCCTAAATGATTCCGTTTGTGGGGCTCCTTGATTTTATCTAAAGTTAAAGTGGTAAGTCAAGGCCATCTATTCATGCACTTCCAAATGGCTATGAAGAATAATTTGCAAAGTGGATTCCATTTACTTTACAAATGTCAAACTGAAGCTTCTCACTCTGGGACACCTGTGTTGAAAGGTGTTGGTGAGCCATCCACCTTGGTCCTGGGTCTTGCACTCAGGAACGCCAACATCACAGTGCCGATCACAAATGTGGAAGAAGCCACGGCCTGCACTCTTGTCCCTGTCGAGGGTCCTCCTGGTGCAGGAGGTATTGACTTTCTGTCCCTCTGCTGCTGGCCAGGACCTGGAGGGCGGGTGGGACACTGCATCAGAACTCACCTGTGGCAAGCAGCTCTGGTCCTCTCTCCGGGGGAAATGCCCCAACATAGGATCCACTCCCCTGAGGGGCAGGGTGTTTGGGATTTCCTGTTCCCTCCTTTCAGACCTGCCCACGGATTCCACGAGGCGGGCCCTCCAGGGTGGGCAGAACCTGCGTCTCCTTGTGGGCCCCAGGTGGGAGAAGCGGCAGAGGCTGGCAGGACTCTGCTTCCCTGCCCCTTGCCCCTGCCCCCCATATCTTAGGACCTCACTGATCTGAGACCACATGGCTCTCGGTGGCTGGGCTGGTTGGGGACGCCAGCGCTTTGCCTTGGTGCCTTCTTGGAGGGAATCTAACCATCGAGCTGGTGCCAAGCCTGGTGAGATGGACCAATGGCCACTGTGAAGCAGTCAGGGAGACACGGGGTGCAGGGAGCCTGCCATCCCCAGTGAACGCCCTGCCCAGCTCGAAAAGGTCCAGGGCAGATAGGGCAGCTCGAGTAAGCCAGAGGCCAGTGAGCTCCAGGGTGTCAGCACTGACCTGCCACCGTCTGTGGACCAAGCACTGCGCCTGCCTGAGGCCTGCCTGAGCCTCCCGGGTGGGGGCTGCTCTCTAACCTGACACGGCGTCCAGGAGCACACCGTTCCCACTCCCTGCGAGCCCGCTGCTCACCTGGTCAGTCTACAGGTCTCACTCTCCACTATCCAGGCCACGTGTCCGAATCAGCCAGAGAGCAGAGAAGCCTCGCCATTGAGCCCAGCTGAAGGTCTCTGCCTCTGAGCAAGGCTCACACTACTGGGGTCTCCTCAGAAGAGAGGCTCTCGGGAGCCCGAGGTCCAGGGTAAGAGTGCAGAGACCCAGGCTGGTTGTTGAATGCACCCTGCCCCTGCCTTGAGGGCATGGCCCCATGGCAGCTGTGGGCCAGAGACATGCAGACGGCTCGGCCCCTCGCACCAGGGTGCCTTCTGGACCACATCACTTGACCTGCTGTGAACTAAGAAACTGAGCGTTCAGGGCGTCTGTCAGCAGGAGCCATGAAAGCCTGCTGTCTGCCAGAGCAGACAGAGCTCAGAGATGCTTCAGTCAGGAAGCCAATGCTCAATTCCTCATGGGTGAGACCTGGGGAGAACCTACCTGCTGGGGTGATTTGACAGAGGGGTCATCCAGACTTACCTTGCTATGACAAAATGCCTGAGATGGTACATTTACAACTATGAAAGGTTTATTTTGGCTCGCAGGTTCAGAGGTTTGGGACTATGGCAAGGCAGACAATGACAGTGGGAGCCGGTGCTGGAGTAGAGCTGCTCAGCTCAGGCAGCTGGAAGCAGAGCCAGAAGGAGCCCGTCCCCACCTCCCCTTCCAGTGACCTTGCTGGCCTCCACCAGGCCCACCTGCTGAGGGTCCTACCACCTCCAGCAGCACCCCTGGGGAAGAACTTCCACTGCGAGGGCCTCAGGGAAACGCGGCAGACCCAACCCACAGCCAGGGAGACCACCAAGGGCTGGGGCTCAGAGCCGGGGCTGGGGGTGGGGTGGCCCCTCCTGCACCGTGGAAGAGGCCGAGCACGAGGAGTGCTTGCGGTGGCTCTTGTTAAACAGCTTGGTACGTTTCATATCTGGGACTTTCCCCAACGCTCCCGTGTTAGGGGCTTGGTCCCCAAGGCAGAAGGCCAGGTGGGGCCTTGGGAAGTGCCTGGACTGTGAGGGGTCAGAGACATGCAGACGGGGGTCAGTCCATCGGTAGCTGAAGGGACTCCTGGGAGGGGTGGACGCCATAGATGGCGGGTCATGGCTGAAGAGTGTAGGCCACTCAGACATGGCCTGGGGACTGCACCGTGTCCCTGGACCCTCTCTCTCTCTCTCTCTCTCTGGCTCTCTCTGGCTCCCGACTTCCACGAGCTGAGAAGCCTTGCCCCACCATATCCTGGGGTGGGGTGCAGTGCTCTGCCCCACCTTAGGCCAAAGCGATGGGGCCGGTCCACCATGGACTGAAGCCTCTGAAAGTCTCTCCTGCTCTGCGTGGTTCTGGTCAGGTGTCCTGGGCAGAGATAGGAGGGACACACACTGTGGGGCTGGGCACGGGCAGTGTTCACCTGCAGCAGGCGCTGGGTGTTGCTTGGGTTCAGATGGAGACCCTCAGCCCTTACTGTTCCTCTGCTGTTCTCCTCACACCCCTCTTGACCCCTTGTCCAATTTGGAAGGGCCACCTTGTGCCACTGGGACTGCAGACCACAGTCCTGAGATCCTGCAAATATGAGGCTCCCTGGAGGCAGAGTTTTGAAATTTTGAGCAGTGATCTGTTTTTTAGGAATTAAAAGCTGTACTTTGCCGACTTGTGCATGGGGTGATTTAAAATCGGAGCATGGCTGTGTGCTTCCCAAGGCCAGTTGACGTCACCCTGGGCAAACGGCCGCGCGCTCTGCTCTGGGAGTCAGCCACATTCCACACACAGCGCAACCACCCCATCTGGCTCTCCTGCTTCCTGGGGATCTTTCCTCCTGACTGCTGGCCGTGCGGCCAGGATGGGAATGCCGATGAGTGCCCCCTTTCCTGCTGAGCACCAGCAGCTGGGCTCTTAGCTCTCAGGTGGATCAGAACGTTCTAGTCAGAGAAATTGTTTTTAAAGAGTGAACCTTTGCTATTTTTCTGGAATTTCCACATTATCTTGTGATTCAGCACCAAGGAAACATCTTCAAGCACAAAGGCCCCGTTGCAAAGCAGGGGTGGTCCCCGTGCCCCTGGCAGGCTGTGTGACATAGTGTGGCACCTGTGCCCTGTGTGGCCCCAGCCCTTCACCTGCTCGCTCTCCAAGGTGAGTTGTGGGTGTGGAGTCACCCGTCACCCGCCCCAGCCAGCAGTCACATTCAGAACCGCATTTCTCCAGGAGCTGAGCCACTGCAGAGGACGGAAGTGGAGATCTCAGGTCCTTCAGAGCAGGAAGGCCACAGTGAGACCAGAGGCCTCCCAAGAGCGCAGTCAGGGTGCCCACGGGAGCCAGCATAGGAGCATCAGGGCCGAGCTCCTGCAAGTCTGGGCTCGCACATTCTCCATCCTGAAGGATCTCTGCTGAGCTTAAGGTGGGCCTGGATTCTGGGGGCAGGGACACTGCTGCAGAGCTGGGGAGGGCACCTGCAGGGCGGGGCTGCTCTGGGTGAGGGTATTCGCAGCCAGCCATGCGACTTCCGTGAACTCTGACATGGCCTCCCTATCAGGTAACATGAAGCACTTGGGCTAGATCAACAAGAGCAGAATCGATGACCACGTACGTCCTTCGTGAACAAGGAGAGCACTGGGGCTCTGGAGCACCAATGGTCCTGGGAGTCCTGGGTCTCACTGTGGCTTCCGACCCCTGGAGGATCTCTGCCATTCACAGAATATCTTCAACATCTGTTGATTCGTTCGTTATTCTGACCGAAAGGTCAAAAACTAAATATCTATTTCCTCCATTTGATTTACACATGTTCAGTAAAGGAGATTTTTTTCCTTAAAAAAAAAAAAAAAGAAGCGGTCACTTTATTTTACATGCAGCCGTACAACGACGTGACAATATCTCATGGAAACACGTAACTGAGGTGCACACACTAAAGACCAGGGGTGGACCACGCAGTAACCAGCCCGAGTTGATGCTTGGCCACACGGTGGCCGTGCTGAATCACCAGCCATGTGGCACCGCAGCCCCAGCCCCAGGCGCAGTCACGGATGCACTCATGTTCAGGAGAGGGCCTCTCCCTGGGAAGGGCACTGAGTAGAAAATGTGTGGGGAAACGGGTAAGCACCACATGTGTGTGACAGTGGCACCCAGGGCCCAGGCAGGTGGCCACATGGAGGGGATCCCTGTCACCTGCAGGTGGCATCAGCGGCTCCTTCCATTCAGCACAGGTGCTGAGTGTTCCCCTGGGTTCCCCAGGCCCCCCCCGCGGCTCGGAGGGGCTGGTGGGGTTGCTTGCAGGACGGTCCCTGCTAATAAAGATGCAGCGCGTTGTGTTAGGCAGACATCGACTGGTATTGATGCAGATTTACTGCTCCGGGAAAAGAAGAAGCTGTATTGTATGATCAAAGCTAATGAAAAATGGAAAACAAATGACGGTGTGGGCTGGCGGGAGCCGCCACTGTTTAATGAACACTTATTGACCAGCGACCTGCAACGGATGTAGCTATGGATTTTTACTTTGTCTATCGTGGCTCTAAGAAGCAATCCGTTGGGTCTCCCTGGACAGGAGGATAAGGTGATAGTTAACAAAGCTGCATTTTATTTAGTGCTAAACAAAGCAGTCAATTTGAATTTGAGGTGGATGGGAAAACCATCTCTCTCTCTCTCTCTCTCTCTCTCTCTTTTATGTAAGCGGCCGTCACTTGAGTGGAGATGTATTTAGATGGCTCTGTGTGGGATACAGATGGTTTCTTATGTACGGCAGCATTCTATCCATTTACAAAAAGTGATGGGAGAATTAGTCAATGTCCGGCGTCCCCGGGTGGGAATTTAAAACTAATATCCCTCATGTGGAACGACTTTTAAAGTCAAGTCTGCCAAATGCTGTATGGAGTCCCCTTTGCTTAAATTTATAGAGTTTAAATCATTGCGCACAGCGGTGAACATGAAGAATGGGTTTCGCTGCTGCATACGCAGTTCAAGAGGCACATTGTCTGAAGCAGATAACTGGACTTGGAAGCCATCAGAACAGCCCAATGCCCTGGAGATGCCCATCTCTGACCCTGCAGTGTCTGCCCGTTTCCGCATACGCTAAGGTAACTTCTAGAAATGTCTTCCTCCATTGGGATCTGTCCTCAGGTCTGCCTCTGGCTGCCCAGTGCCCTCGTCTGAGCTGTGTGGCAGCGGCACTCTGAGGGTCTTCCCTGCCAGCCCCCTTCTCCCTGTGTCCTCTGTGTGGTGCCAGGTGGCCCAGCTCACTGCAGTGCTGGGCACGGGGCTCATTTGTTCTCCTGACAGATCCCTGTCAGCTCCGTGTCTCCACTCCCCATAGGAACCCCAATCTCTGAGCAGCTGACACTGTGGCCAACACCCCCGTGAGTGAGTGGGCTCTGGGACTGAAACTGGTGCCTGGTCTGGCTCCTGACCCCTGGTGCTTCCAGGAACACGTGCTCTTAGCCCTCCACTCCTGGAGTTTTAAGCTGCAGGACACACTGACCATCACCCGGCCCCCTTCATCACAGCCCTAGGCCATTTCTGACCAGGTGCTCACCTTGAAATTCTCCTTTCCTGGGAGGAAGCCGAGTGGAGAGGAAATGGCCTTTTGGAGGTTTTGGGGTCTGCTGAGTAGCAGGCACATTTCTGGCCCCCACCCACTGGGTTGCTGCCCAGCTAAATAAGGAGTGTGTGACCCTGGTTGCAGCAAGAGAAGCTGGGTCTGGTGAAGTCCCCCTCCCTGATGGGGTACCTGGGAGCATTGTACTTCTCCCCTAGAAGCGGCATATGAGAACAGATGACCTCACGTGACTTAAAAACTCGGGTTTCAGCCACATCAACAGGAGGAGCCCCTGGCGCTCCCGCTCCCTGTAAATCAATCAGATCCTCCCTCTCAATCCAGGCTGCCTTTCCCTTCCCACGGAGAGCGGGCAGCTTGCAGGATGCGGAGGACAACTTTTCCTTGGGAAGAGAGGGAAATAGCCCCTGGTGGGGAGCAGTCTGGAGGTCCCCACTGCCATTCTTGTCCCCAGGCAGGGTACATCTGACTTTGCCAATCCCACTGTGAGCACAAGGCAATTACCCACAGTCGGGGACTGCTCCCTCCTTGAGCCACGGCTGTCACTGTCAATCAAGGTCTACTCAAAGTCAGGCGTCAGTGGAGTCACTGGTTCTGGTTCCAGGCTTGCTGCAAGGGGCACACCATGCAGTTGGGAGCACCCGGAGAACAGGGGCTTGGGAGGAGTCGGCCATTACAGACTTGGCTCTGAGGATGCCAAACAGGGCGGAGCCCACCTCCGGCTGCAGAGAAGAGACAAGTGACAACTGGGGTCGGGAATGAATGCACAGCGAGGAAGGAGAGCATGCTGTGTGGCGCTGATGCCGGGGAGAAGGCGGAACTGGAGGCCCTCTGCCTGGCTGGGCACCCTGTGTGTGCACTGCGCTGGCTGGTGGACCTCACAGCGCATGACCCAGTTCTGCTTGCAGTTGTCCAGAGCTCCAGTTGGAGGAAGGGCCTTTGTAGCCACCTGACCACTGTACAGCTCCCACATAGACCATCCAGCCACCACTCTGCCCACGGCTGCGTTGGGGGTCACTGGAGCCAGCGGGTCCCATCACTCACCAGCTTCCTGCTCAGTGAGGCCACTCCAGGAGCTTGAAGTGACCAGGTGGGAGAGAGCTCACCCTGGTGACAGGTGACCTCCAGCCACGGAGCATCTGACTCCGGGTCAGCCGCTCACACCACCTTCTCCAGGTAGCATCTTGCTCCTCTGTGCAATGGGAGCCCTGCCAGCACTGATGCTGTACCCCTGTGAAGGTCAAATGAAGGTCAAGGACCTGAGTAAAGTGCTGTGCCCAGTGAACCCAGAGCTGAGCAGTTCCCTCACTCTCAGCCTCTGTCTCAGGATTATTGTTCAGCTCAGCCAGTGCATGGCCTCTCCTGTGCTGAAAGGCACCGCATTGGAACTGCACTGAGTAGCAGGTGTCACCTCCAAGGAAGGCGAACGTCATCAAGATCCACGTTCAAGGTGAATTTCATACAACTTGTGGAGGAGGAAAAAAAACCCAGCGAGAAGTGGCAGTGATTGAGCTGCTACAACCCAATGAGGCGCAGGTCTCCGCAGGGTTTCCACGAGACCTTGCGGAGCAGGCGTCAGAGCGGCCCCTCCCGCCCCCTTCTGCAGCTCCACGAGTACCAGGCGCCAGTGCACAGTGGCTTGGACGCCTTCTGAGCGTGTGCTTCCTCTGCCTGGCACAGGGCTGACTGGAGCAGACAGGGCACCGCGGGAAGGAGGGGAAGGCTAGCTCCCAAAGCCTTATGGTGAGCTTCGGTTTCCAGAAGATTTACACTCCTGCTCGACAAGCACATGACACCCCGTTCGCAGCGCGTCTGTGACTGTGCTGGAGCTCAGGTGTGTGGCAGCACCTTTTGCAGACTCCCAGGGCCAGCACAGTGTGGAGGAGGCAGTTTGTCCTCAGCACCACGTCCGCAGTTCGCAGCTCTCCTCCAAGGGTACTTTATGCAAGTCTGGAGAGATCGTCAATGTGCCTCTGCAGCACTCACACTTACTGTTTAAGCTCTGGTCTACAGTCGTGTTTAAGAAAATAACCCAAGCACTTGGGCAGGGACTCAGTCTCCCCTGTGAGCATGGAGAAAATTGCTAGAAACAGGAAGCAGGAAGGACAATAGCTGTCCTAATTTCCTAAGGCACCTGGAATGTGCCCCTCCATTTCCATGGGCTCTCTGGTGCCCAGCCAACTCTGCTTGAGCCTCACTCACCTGCAGGAGGGAGTCCGTGTGGGCAGTGGTCGTGACTTCAATGAGACCTGTTCTCATCCATCCAGACCCCGTGGGGCACCGGGCTGCCCTTCACATTGTGCCACTCCTTCTGTTGCTCTGCCTGGCACGAGTGAGAGAATGCCCCAGTCAAACACACTGCCTGGCCGTGAGACCATCCAGGTGCTCTGGCTCCAGCTATATGAGTCACCACTTTGGGACCCTCAGTTGGGACAGCTCCCGAAGCACAGTTTTCCAAGGCAGAGGTGAGGTGATCGCACACATTCATAGATGCCACCCTAACGCTGCATCAGCACCACGGCCAGAAGTCCCCTCAGTAAACTCTCGAGTTAAGCCTGGACGTGCATTTTGTTAAGAAGCTGTGTGACTTGCTGCATCAGGGCCTGGGGTGGAGTGGGATCCGTGCCGGGGAAGTGCCGATGGACCTCACTGTGTTCCGACCTCATGTGGGGCCAAATCTGCTGGCGCATGGAACGGCCTGGACTTTGCCAGTCAGAGGCACACACTTAGCATCCAAATGAAGACCCTTAGAATGTTCTGGTTTTCCTGTTAGCTCTCCAAGCTGAGCCGCTTCCCCTCACTCCCAGCCTGTGCCCCTCGGGGCCAAAGCTCAACACAAGGGCGCTCAGGAGCTCACCCCTGCCTGTGCCTTGAGGGTCACATTCACTGAGAGCCAGCTGTGACTTTCCCAGAGCCTTTCACACCGATCATCCCTGCTAATAAGTGGTACGATTAGACACTAAGTAACTGGATCCTCCACATTAACACAGTGCAAATTATTAATGTGGGGAGCATTCTTTTTGCATGCTTTGTGAAGGTTTTATAAAGACATCGTTTAAATATTCTGCCTGTGACTCTAAGTTGAACAGCATCTGCTGGGAGACTGGCTACACTTGGGGTGCTGTGCAAAGATCTTCATAATCACTAGACTTTATAAAAACAAAGAAAACCAGACGTAGAAGTCGTGGGTGCCGACTGCCTCCAGTGCGGGAGCTCTTCTTTAAGGGCAGTCAGCCCCTGACCCCAGGGGAAGATTAGTGCCTGGATGAATACATCTTTGACTGTCTGAAGCAGGTTTAAAGCTTGCATAATTGACTTATTTTGCTAAGGAGGCACACATCCACGCCTACTGGACAGCGGGAGGCCTTGTGCTGGGCTCTGGACTCCTGGATTGTCTCGGAGCCCCGTGGTCATGGACCCTCTTCCCTCCTCTGCTCCTGGGCTGAGCCCCTCCTAAGCCCAAGCCCGCATGCCTTGACCTATTTCATCAGAGTCATTTTCCTGGCAATTAAATGCACATTCTTCACCATGAAAGGTCAGAGCCATCAAGGGCTTCCTGGCACAGTAACTGACAGGGATTTGTGGAGAAGATCTGCTCACACACATCACGGGCGAGTCGCCGGGTCTGAGGCAACACGGGGATGACAGAGGCAGAGTACAGATGCTAAAGGTAACTGCTTTCCAACACTGCTGGAACAGCGCGTGTCTAATTAAGGTGGTCCGTGAATTCAACATGAGGCAAGCTGCGGAAAGAAGGAAACTAGGTCAATCTGAGATGCACGTTTGGTGTCTAATGGCACAATCATTAAAAATAATTTCAATTATTCACATTTGAATGACTTTAATACAAGAGTTTTCAGATAATGTGAAATCTGCCACACAAAGTGACGATGACAGGGCGGCTGCCTGGACGTGGGCGTGTTATCTGAGCTTGTGCGCTGTGCCAGGAGCTGTGCATCAGGTGATTCAACATAACTTCCACGATTGGACTTGGTCCTAATTCATCTCTAAGGGACAGTGTGTGCACCCTCATTCCAGGCAGGGGACAGATACCATCTGCACCACAGAGTGCAGGTCCTGCACAGGGTGGACACCCGCCTTCTTGTTACCAGGTCCTGGGGACCTCCTCACACGTAAGAAACCTAGACCACGCCCAGGCCATTCCGAAACAGCCCTGAACCCACTAGCTAAGACGACTTAAAACTCATTCTGACGGATCAAATCAAATTGAGCTATTAACTCGTCTTGTTGAGTGATCTTCAAACGGTGCAGGCTGCCTGCAAGTGGGGTGTGCAGGATGGAGGTTGCCTCGAGTGCCCGCCAGGAAGGTGGCCCGGGAGGCCCAGGGGCTCAGGGCTTGCATCTGGTACTGCGGACACAGCTGGCTGCCGAGTCGACAAACTATCAGGAGTTTCCTTTGTGTCGTGTCCCATAGAAAGGGCTATGGTGACACTTGATGGCGTCACAGGAGAGACACGCAGACCCAGAGTGTGATCGCTGTCCGTGATACACCTGGAGCTCTTTGGCTTCCATTCTCCATGGGAATTTAATTTCCACAGGCAGCGTGCCCCAAGCAGAAAGAAAGAGAGTCCAGTTCTTGGGATACTAGAAGCAGCATTTTCCTGGAACCAGAAAGCCAGAGTCTGAGCCTCGGGGGAGCCCAGCCTGCTGCTCTCCTGTGTGCTCAGCTCCCTGGGCGCTTCCTGGATCCTGCACAGGGCACCCTCGTCCTCGCATACTGATCCCAGGCCCTAATCCACACGGACTTTTACTTTCCTGGTGGACATGTCCGGCACTGGGGGGAGGGGCAAGGCCACTGATGGGTATACACCTGGGGATTACAGGGGACCCTAGGGAGCAAGAGCCGTGGGTGAGACCCCAGTGTCAATGGAGGACATTTGTGCAAGGAAGGGGCTGCGTGGGTTTGCTCAGCCTTCCTGCAACCTGCGTATCTGCCCTTGGTGGTTGAGGAGTGAGGAAGTTTTGGTGACGGGGAGTGACTGAAGAAATGATATAAGCTTTGACACCTCCATCCAGATGGCTGATCCGCAACTGTTCCCAGGAACTGTGTGGTCATGCGTTCTAGCCACACTAAAGGGTGTCAGACAGCCCACTGACTGACAAGTGGGAGGACAGGGGAGGACTGGGGTCCACTGTGCCTCTGCAGAGCAGCTTGCTGCAGTCCTATCTGCAAATGCACTGAGAAGTCTCGGGGGGAGCACTGCTGTCTCTCCCCCAAGAGTGACTTTTCTAGTCTCAGTCCAACCAGATGGGAAGAGAGTGTTGGGTTGGGCCCCTCCCCTGCTGCAGGTGCTCCACAGGTGTCTGGGGGCAGAGAGCTCAGCCTTCAGGGTCTGCAACTTTTTACCTCTGGAGGGGCAGCCAAGAAGTTTGTCCTTCCCCTGGTGTTGCTGATGGACACAGAGGGCTGCCTACTGAGCTTCTTCCTTGGCCCTTAGATTTCCCCAGAGTTGCTTTGGGCACTGCCTGGTAGCAGCACATTTCAGAGTATCTGGTTGCAGTGGGTCAGGTAGTCCTGGCTTAGGCCTTGGGAGGCTCACAGCCAAAGTGAGTCCCTGGGCCTCCTCACAGATTCATGAACCTTTACATTTTGGAGGGTTTGTTTTCTAGAATTTTCTCATTCCTTAGATCAACATAGCCAATATCTCCCATCACTTTTCCTGCGCAGTGGCAGCCGGGGAGGGTGTGAGTGGCCAAGCCCATTCCTCTGTGGATCTCCCTGAGTCCCTGGGCCTCCCGTGTTCGTGACATGCACACATGAAGAGCTGGGCCTAGGTTTTAAGCCCTGTGCCCACACAGGCTCCCCGACACTGAGGCCAAAAGACACATGGCTCTGCTCAGCCCCAGGTGACTCAGTTGACAAGGCACCCAACCTGACACGCTGGCATTGATTAAGAATTTATCAGGTCCCTGGAAGGCAGGGTCGGGGTTTTTTGAGAAACATTTTATTTGGATTTCTGACATCTGCTATTCTGGCACGCCCTCGGGCACGCTCTGAGACACGGCTGGCACACAGGTCGCTGGGACACCTGTGCGGGGGAGCTGGGCAAGGAGAGGCGGGATGCAGTGCAGACCGGGTCCCAGCCTCCTGTGGCCCCACAGTGCTCCGGAGCGCCAGGTGTGCTTCAGAGCTCCCGCCACACCAGGTGATGGTGCTGGGCTCCCCTGCCTCAGGCAGCCAGCAGGGGCTGACCAGGAGGGTGGGGTGGGGTCTCCCTTCCCAGGACTTCCCACTCACCTCATCTGGGCAAAGAGACCAGCTCAGGTGGCAGCAGGTGAGTTTAAGCACTGGAGGCCAGGCGTGGGCTCTCCTCTCCAGAAAGACTTCGAAAGAAATGAATGACTGACTGAATGAATGGGAGAATCAACAGCACTTTGAGCAAGATCGTGATTTCATTCAGGGCAACTTCAACCACTGTTCTGCAGCTTTAAAGTTTAAGGATTCATCTCATTGAGGACTGTGGTTTTACCCAGGAAAGCCATCAATTTCTGTGGTTGATAAATCTTAGTTGATAAATGGACGTTTCTCATGCTATAGAAAATGTTGGTGATTGTGTCAAGAAGATGATAAATGCTTTTTTTTAAACATTTTAAAATGAGATTGACAGTATCATACTCATAAATAAACATATATTTTTTTGTTTCTTTGACCACCAAAAAACCCCACACAACTGTATGAAAATTGTCCATGCATCACACTGAAACTTCCGGCATGTTCCAACTCCCTATAAAGGGGAAGTTGTGCTACAGGGTTTGCCTCCCAGCCAACTGTCTAGGGCTCAGCGCAAGTGATCTCAGTTGAAAAAAAAATTGTCAGTGGAGAGGGCAGGGCCAGTGACAGATGGCCAGGGTGGCCCCCAAACAGAGTGCATGATGTTGACCCTGAGACGCTGTGTGAGAGGGGTTCTGTGGAAGAGGACAAGGGGTCTGGGGATGAAGATGTGGGGACCTATGCAGACCAGAGGACCTGTGCAGAAGAGCTCAGAGGAAGGGCAGCATCTGCCAGGGACCCTGCCCTCCGCTGACTCCTCCGTCCACCTCCACTGCCCGTCCGTCCTGGGCAGCCGAGGTTCCTCCAGCATGCGGAAGGACAGTTGCTCTGAGGGCCACGCCTGCCTCAATCCTGGGGCTCTGTCCTTCAGCTTTGTTCTGAAACAGAGACAGATGTTGGTCTCTTAGAAGTGATTCTCTGAAAGTTCTCTGAAGCAAGACTCATAAGCATGAAAAGATTTAGTAGATCATACTTTTAAGAAAAATCCAATGTCCAAATGTTGACACTTTTAGGAAAAAAAAATGGTTGTGTTCCCACCCACCTTAGATTCTTTTGTGAAAAATTGTGCTATAGATACGTGTACACAGAAGCGAAGACACGCTCAGCTCAGCACCACCAACAGGTACCCTGAGCTTAAGGACACACTGGGCCAAGGGCCGCCTGTGAGCTGTGCCCAGAGTTTGCCTGTGCTGACCATTTCCCCAGCTGACCCAGCTGAGAAGGGAGAGACACAAATCCGGAACATCCGTGGAGGATGGCGTGAAACAAAATGGTGGCCGGAGTGTCCCCTACCGGCCTGGGATTGGGCCGTCTCCTGATGACCCTTTTTAAATTATAAGGTCAGGAAGAAACCGCTTCATTTTCCTTGGGAGAGAAACAAAACATCTTGTGCTGCCCTCCTCTAAATACACAGGATAACCTGTGCCCAGGACAGAGACGCCAGAAAAACACTGAGCCCCTCTAGTGTGGGGCTCAAATCGTCACTCAGAGATCTGCTGGGAGCCCTGGGGTCAGGGTGGTGGCCATCAGCAAGGGCCAGCACGTCCTTCATATGTCAGTACCAAGCGCCCGCTGCGGGGACTCAGCCTTCTGAGCACAGTTGCTCAGGGGGCTGGATGGCCTCTGTGGCTGCTCACATGGGCACTTCCAGAAGGACTCTGGGATCCTGCAATACGGGACAGGTCTTCAGGTCGACAGCAACGTCCCGGCCCTTACAGCTGTCTGGGCAGCAAACTGCAGACTGAATCCACTTGGTGAGCACCTGGGTAGAACCTGCAGCTCAAGCCACTTGCTTAAAGGGGGTGGTGAGCGTGGAGGGGATGGCCTTGGCACTGGCAATGTGTGATCCCATCATTCAGCCCTGGGCAGCTCGACCTCAGCTTGAGGCTTCTGAGCCATGAAGTTGTGGGACTGTCCGTGCCTGAGGCCCCCTGGCACCCCGGCTCTGGTGCATGTGAGGGGGGAACATGGGGTTATTCTTCCCGCTCAGTCCCTTGCTCTTCTCCAGGTGATTTCCATCCATTTCTTCCTCATTTTTTTTTTTTTTTTTTGCCTCATGGTCACAGAATGGCAGCTGCCGCCTCCTCAGCTTCACCTCCATGCTCCAGTCAGGACAAGGAGGGAGCGGAAGGGAGTACATTGGTCATTAAGGCCCTCCTGTTGACGTCTGCTTCTGTTCCACTGGCCCTGCAAACCTGGGCCCTGAAGCCGCACCCTGACCTCTCTCTTCACATCTCTGCCACACCTCACCCTGCACAGAGCCCTGGCCTTCTGCGTGGACCCCAGGGCCCGGGCCCGCTCAGTCCTACTTTCCACCCACGCAGCCTTGGGTGGCAGGTTCTCAAGCTGAGGGGATGCGACCTACCAGCATCTGCAGTGTCCCTGTGTGGAGTGGGCAGAGGCGGCAGGCTGCAGAGACAGGAGTGGCGGGGGTGCCCGGTGTCCAGGGGGTTTTTAGCACAGCTGCTTCCTGTGGACGCTGCTCTGCTTCCTCATGGTCAAGTGTACAGCCACGTGGGGCCTGATGTGTTTTCTGATGTTAGCAATCAACATTTTTAAGCTTTTTTAAAAAAGAAGAATTTGATGCTATTTTACGGAATAAATTGTCTTGTGTAAACAGTTGCTATGCATTTAAACTTATTTTAATGAATTAAAAGCATTTCCCCTTTCTTCTAAAAAAAGAGCACTGAAAATTCCCGGGGAAGACAGAAGGTGCCTCCCAGGCTCACACAGTGAGATGGGGCTTCTCTGTCCTGGGAAAATGAACCTCCAAAACTTTTCAGGGGTATCTTGGAGCACGATGTGCTGAGCACAGTGGGACACTCCGCCTCCCCCACCGAAGCCTGACCCTGGAAGGGAGGGGAGAGGACATTTGTCTGCCCCTGGGCAGGCCTGTCCCGAAGACGAGATGTGGCGTTTGACAGCCATCATTAGCATCTCGCTCTGGCTCCGCTCCCGGGCTGCAAGGCAGTTTCCATATTTAGGAGACACACCTCTTGTCTAGGTTGGCCATAGCTTATCTTTACTTAGGACCCCAACGGATCCAACCACCAGCTGTCCTGTGGCACCTGCCATTACATCAGAGGAAGTTAAAATTAGAAGTTGCTTTTGAAGGAACTTTGGGTGAGCCCTACAGATAACAATGGGTGGTGGGAAAGGTTCTGGGTGCAGAGGGTGGAGCCCTGCTCTTGAGAGCAGGAGAAACAGTTGGGACGTAGCAGTTCTCAGTTTGTGCAGGTCTGGTGCTGGGCTGTGGGGATGGAGGGCTGTGCCCTTTGCATTAGGGGCCCTGCCACTGTCTTGCTAGGTTCCAGGGGATCCAAAACTCTCTGTTCTTAGCTTTTTTCACTCAAAAGTGAGATGAGACTGCAGTCACCGGACGTCTCTGACATTTCCAGTGTGGGATTCCGCAGTGAATTTTTCCAGCCAGTCGGTATCCAGTTTCCACACCCAAGTGGATGTTCTGTGGAACATTGTTTAATTTTGGAGACTGTAAAGTGCCGGGTGCCGGTGACACCGGTGTTGCCATCTAGTGTCGGATGGCATGGCTGTCCTGTCAGATGCTCTTGGAGCCCCTGGTAGCTTTGGAATAAGGCTAAATGACATTCACCAACCCTGCACAAGGAGCCAGACACGGGTCCCAGTGCTCATGTGTGCTGCCTGATTTAAGGCCCAGGACAAGACTGTGCTGAGGAGAGCATCTGCAGAGGACTCCTGGGTCACACAAGCCCAGGACGCCGAGTGCTGAGTCAAACCCTGCACCCGAAGGCTGACTTGCTCATCAACTCTCGCTTGATGCTTCAGGTTAGAGACGTTTCTTGGGGTGGGGGAAACTGAAAGGCACGCCTGGAGGTCCAGGCGGCTGGCAGCAGTCTTGCAGAGACTGGAGAACCTACGTCTCGGGGATTTTCTTCTACCCCACTGCTGACCTGTGGCCTCTCTGACAGGTCTCTCCAGCCCAGAGCTGATGGGAAGGGGGGATGCGACACATTGAAGACTGGTTTGGGTGTCAAGTGTGAAATCTTTATTTTTATTTATTTTTGTTTTCTTTGCAGGACCAGGGGAGGAGCCCAGGGCCTTGACATGCCGGGCCTCCACCACTGAGCTGCACTCCAGCCTTGCAATGTCAAGTTCAAAGCTGTTAACAGTCTAGCCAAAAAGCCCCATTCTCTTAAAATGGCCTTTTCTGAAAACAAGCACCCACCAAAAGAAGGTGGGGGTGTTCTTCTATTCTGACTTGCACTATATTTGGAGACATTTCCTGTGAAAACTCCGACTTTTGTTGATCTGGAGCTGACGGTTGATGTCTCTGCTCCGTGAGCAGAAACTCCCAGCTCCAGGCTCTAGCAGCTGCCAGGCCCAGCTGTCCCTCTCAGTGCAGATCAGAGTTGCTCCAGGACCCTCTTCCACTTTTGGATTCAAGTTCCAGAAAAGTAATCGGAGATCATTCTTCTGAGAGGGGCTGCTTCTCTGTGCAGCTGGCAGGCTGCCGCTGGACGTCACCTCAGCTGTGCCTGGGGCGAGCCGGGCACGGGCTCCTCTACACTGAGACGCCTCCTGCAGTTGGAGAAAGATGCACACAGACCTTCATGGAACACACAATGAGCAAAGAGATCCCTGGGCTTGGTACCTCGTGACACTGGGTGGCACCACCTCCGCCCAGCTCCGACGTCACCCAGCCCTGACGGTCCGTCTTCTCTTCGCCTCTGCATTCCCATATCCTGGATGTGCTGCGGCAGAATCCCAGCCTTCTGTCTGAGCCTGGCTTCTCTCATATAGCAGGTCTCAAGGGTTTGGCCACGTTGCAGCACGTCTCGGGGTGACTGTGATTTGTCAGGTTCCTATCTTCAATTTTCCATCATCTCCAGAGTTGTCACTTGGGAGAAAAGGAAGTCATGCGGCCTGCCCTTCCCTGCATCCTGGCTGAGGCCAGGGCAGTCCCAATCCTTGGGAGCCTATGGGAACAAAGTCCACAGGGTGGCCCTGAGGTGCTGGGCTCCCTGCTGCAGGGTTCTGGTTCAGGAAAAGGCAGGTTGAAATGCTTTCTCTGGTCTGAGGTGAGCAGTACAGATTCTTGCAGGCCAAGCCTTTGGTGGACTGCGATCACCACCAGGAACCGGAGGTCACACTAGGGAGGAGCCCTCTCCCACCCAGCCGCGAATGGCTGGATGCTCCCTCAGGCCCAGCCTGGAATGGGGACTGGGGTCACCCAGGCAGAGTTCCAGGGTGGTGGGGCGCCGTGGAGGAGGCCTCTCCCCTGCCAAGCCACCCTCCCCTTGCCGGGCTGACCCTTCCCCACGGTACGAGTTCTGGCCCCAGCAAAGTTGCTCACTCAGTGGTTTAAGTGAGAGCCATCTGTCCTCCCACCGCCTGGGGACGGGAAGTCAGTGCCCGGGACGGCACTCTCCTGGAGAAGGACGCATCCCAGAATCTTCCATGGCTTGTGTGTGTCCCCTCCTTGCACCTTCTCATTGTCTTCTGTGTGCCCATATCTGCCTGTGTGTCCAGATGTCCCCTTTCCTAAGGACACCAGTCTTGCTGGTCTGGGGCTGCCCCAACAGCCTCATCTTAGCTTCCACGCATCTACAAGAACACCAAAAGGCATCATGTTTGCAGCACTCTGGGTAGGAGCTCAGCATCTTTTGGGGGGTACAGTTTAGCCCCCTGCACTGCTGCCTGTCTCGAGGGCCTGGGGTGGAGGGTGGAGGGATGTGGCTGGAGAAGAAGGTACAGCCGTGAGATTGGCTCCCAAGACAGAGGCAGTGTCCTGAGGAGACAGTTCCCATTTCTGTCCTCCCCTGGGAGACAGCTCTATCTGAGAAGTAGAAAAAGTCAGAGTTTTCTTAACGCATGGGACCTCTCCACTGGTGGGGAGCAGGTGCACACATTCAGGAGACTAGGGTCCAAGGCCTGCCACCCCTCGTCTGTTCTCATGGAGGGAGGTTCTGTCCAGATGCAGGCTGCAATGTGGCCATGTGACACTGGAGGTTCATGGTTCATCTTCCATGGAGCTGTGTAGACAGTGTGCCATCCAGGGAGCGGGTCCAGTCCAGGAAGGGTCAGAGACTGCACCCAGGTGGGGGCATCAGCTTGCACCTCCCCCAGGGGCACCATCCAACCTCGGTCATCTGGGGGTGTGCGATTAACATCACGCATGTCAGAGATGAGTTCTGACGGGTGGAAACAGTGCGTTGTAATCAGGGTGATATCAGACATTAGCTTTCATTGATGGGATCGGCTGGGTTCAGGACTGTAGGGAGTAGTGGAAGTATTTGAAAGATGTCTACGAAGCTAAGAGTCCAGCAGAGCCTAAGAATGCAGGCCATGGTTGGCTCCTGACACCATGTGTCCTTCCCCTGGGGTTCTGGCTGCCTAATGGGGAGACAGCACTAGGCAGGATTCCCAGGGAACAGAACAGCAGGAGTCACATAGAGGCAGACTCATTTTAACTATCGGGCTCACAGGGTCTTTGGACTGGCAAGTCTGGAACTTGCGAGGCAGGCTGCAGTCTGAGGTCCAGAAGCCAACCGGCTTCCTCAGTGGCAGCTCCAGGGCAGAACTGCTGCTCCTTGGGGACCCTCAGTCTTGGCTCTCAAGCCTTCCTCTGGCTGAGTGAAGCCCCCATAGAACACAGGGCAACGGATCTGCTTTGCCCAGAGTCTGCTGACTTACATGTTAACCACATCAGAAATGCACCTTCACAGCAAGGTCAAGGCTGGAGCCAGCCCAGTGTCTGGGCACCATCTTGAGTCATGTTAACGTGTAAAATGAACCATCCCGGTGAGCTCACCTGCCCAGGACTGTCATGGTGCAGTTATAAATAGCACCCAGCACTCTCGAGAAGGTGCAGTTTGGAGGGTGGAGCCTCACCCCACTTTGAGGGAAAGCCTGGGGCTCATTGAGCCTACAGACAGCCTGTAGGAACTCTATACCTGCTTGTTAACAGGCGTATTTAATGGGTTTCACAGATGTAGCCTAATTGACTCTAATATTTGCTTTCATTATAACCACATTATGAGGTCAGGGGAATTAGATGGGTAACCCTCACCCACCTAAAGTTTTCCATGATGACAGTTAATGGCTGAAAAGAGCCTATGTGTCGAGCCTGGCACCCTGGTATGGGCCAGCTGGCCATGGCCAGGCCCTGGGGAGTGTCCTGTGGCTGTTGTTCTTCTGGGGACCCCAGATCACTGGCTTTTCCAGGGACCTCAGTGACCTCAGGTGGTTACCAAGCAGCCGCCAGGTTGGGCGTGGGAAAGATACCACAGCGGCCTGTGGGTGTGACAGTGGAGGGTGGCTTTCTTTCTGAATCCGAAGTCTTGTTCGCTGGTTTTCTTTGTCCAAATCTTCAAACAGGAACACTTGGCCTACACTGAAGTTTCGCAAAGAGAGAAACAAAGTTCTCCGCATCAAAATGAAGCAGCAACTTGTGAACAGTGCAGCCACTGGGCCTTAGACCTGGCCCAGCAGAGCAGGGGGTCAGCCAGGGTCAGATGCCCCCTGCCCCAGCCCTGGGCTGACCTCTCAGGGTTCTGGGGTGGGCTGTGTGAGCAGGGATGTTTGCACTCACAAAATATGGCAAGCTCCTGCCTGAGGGTCATTTCCGGGGACACAGTGGTGTGCCCCTAGATCACTCACACAGCCCTCCCTACCTGAGCACTTGCTGAGGCCTCCCGCCAATGTCCAGGTATGGAGCCATTCTGGAAGAGATCCCAACATGTGGGTCGAGTTCCAGCTGCAAGTGGACACAGGAGAAACCCTGAGCCAGAGCAAGTGGCCAAGCCACTCTGGACCCGACCCTCAGAAACTGATATTGGGCAGGCTGTGCTTGTTGCCCCGGCTGCTCCCCTGGGGTCAGACTGTGGCACACACTGATGGGGGAGGGCCAGCAGAGGCAGTGTCTCCGGCATCCTCGCAGCCGAGGCCCCTGGGTGGACTCCTGGGGTGCACTTTTCATACACTTTGGTGGTCACCACGAGAACCTGAACATCCCCTCATCTGTGTGCAGGGCCTCTGGGTCCTTTCACATCCCCCAGAGTGAGCCTGCGGCAGGTCAAACAGGGCCTGTCACTCTGCAGTCCCCAAGCCCCACTGGCTGACATCTCACTTGCACTCAGTGTCACCGGGGCCTCCTGATCTTGTCCCCTTCCACTCTCCTCCCTCCTCTCTGCTCAAGCCACCTGGGCACCTCGCTCTCACTGACCAAGCCAGGGATGCCCTGGTTGGAAGGTTTGGTTCTTCCCCTCCAGATTGCCCCAAGACTACCCCCTGAGCCAGCTCCTCCTGCTGGGTGCCCCCAGCTGCTCTACCCCTAGAAAGCACGTGTCTGTGAAGCCCAGGACCCCGGCCCCCTGCTCACAGCCTTAGGCTGGACGTCTCGATGGTGTGTGGTGGGCCTCAGTCAATATTTGTCACAGTATTTCACATTGAGGGGAAAGCTGCAGGACAGGCAAATCCATGCCACCCCGATCCTCACTGCAGGGCATCAAATGCACCCTGACCAAGGTGTCCCTTCCTTCAGGGGCACAGTGGCAATCAAGGCCACAGACCAAAATTCTCCCTCTGTCCTTTACAGAGAAGTCCCCAGTCCCTGTTGTGGCACGCAGGACAGGAGCTCCTATGAGTCTGTGGAGGAGTCAGCCCATAACCCATAACCCGAGGGACCGCGTGCCGAGTCTGCACCAATGGGTGGGGATGTGACTTAACCATGCCGGAACCTGACTTGAGCTCGCATGGTCACAGGTGACATCGCTGTCCTGCAACCTCATGGCCGAACCCACGGCTGGAGACCCAGTAACTTCCAGACCAACGCAGTCATGGACTTCTCTCTGCTTCCCAGATACCCACAGCGAGAAAGAGCAGCCGCCGTGTAGGCATTGCAAATAGATGATCCTGATTAATTTTAGTGAGAATTACATTCCTTGATTAATGGGTCTTTTAACATTCATCCCTTTCTTCCTGGGATATAACTTTGCCTTTGAAATGGAGGGCAGTCTCGGAAGTCTCCCATTAGTGGTGACTTCCGTGAAGCCTGAGACTTAAATGTGTGTACTCAGTATCTGATTGGAGAACTGAGATTTCCACAGTTCCTAAAAACAAAAGCTGACAGGCCTGGTGGACTCCTGCACCCTGCTTGACTCAGCAGACGTGCGCTCCCATTTCAGAGCTGGGCCTTCCCTTAGCACGGGTCCTCTGGCTGCACAAAAGGGGCCTCTCCAGGGTTGGGCAGGAGAGCTGAGCAGGCTGTAATCATTTATACAGAGTTTAAACTGCCTTACACAACGAACAAGAACAAATTAATATCAAAGGCAAGGGCATTAAAGACCATTAAAAACAAAATTACGACCCTTGCTGTGGGAAGGGGAAGGACTCCCTGGAGGCTGAGCCTCTGCCAAAATGCTCCAGCACGACACAGTGCCCCTGCTCTGCTGTGGGTGTGTATTTGCTTGAGCCCCACCATGTTTGTGCTGTCCTTTGATTTTTAAGGACAATATCTAGAAAAGGTGAGGTTGTAGCTGCCATTCCACGTCCTCGTCTTTCAGACTGCTCTTTCCCCCTGAGCCACAGCCTAAGGAGCGTCGCTCATCGCCTACGACTGTGCTCTTTCCTGAGTTCAGCCGCCTGGCCCGACAGGGCTGCAGCGCCCTCAGCCACGGCCCTCAGCATTTCCTCTGCCCCCGCTAGGCCTGGGCCTCAGTCCCTGAAGAGCACTCCCTGGCCACCTAGGACCTGCCAGACTCTGGGGACCGGTCTGCCCTACGGGAGGGAGAAAGTGATACGTCACAGAAAAGGGACAACAGACCAAAGCTGGGAAAGCAGGGAAGAGGAGCAGGAGAAGGCACTCCGCTCGGGCTGGCCAGGGAGGGGCCTGAGAGGACCTCCACCTGGGACCTGGAAGCCCTGAGGAAGGCCTGCTGAGGGAGTGGCCACGGTGCAGGCCTGAGCCCCCTGTGCCTCGCCTGCTCAGGAAGAGCCAGGAGGCCGGGGTGCAGCCTGCAGGGATCAGGCCAGTGTGCATCAGGCTCACGAGCCTGCCCTCCAGAGCCTTCCCCGGGGCTGACCCTTCCTGGGGATCACACCTGCCTGACCCACCGAGCTCAGCCCAGCCGGGGAGCACTCTTCTTAACTCTCCCCCCCACCCCAGGGTTTTTTAGGACTGGGTAAGGACTTGTCACTGAAAGTCTGAACAAGTGTGCCCAAATGAAGGGAAAGTGACCCCTGCTATTGGACAATGAGCATGTTATTCACTTGCAGGGGACCAGAGCTTGCGATCCAGAGGCTGGCGACCATAGGTGGACCAAAGAGAGGCCTGGACGGCCCTGCCAGATGGCCAGGAGAAAGAGCACAGTGCCGAAGGGACAGAGCACACTGGTGGCCACGAGAAGGCTCCCGCAGAAGGTGCAGGCCACCCACGGAGGACTCCCAGGGTGCTGGAGTGGGTGCTCCATGTTGGGTGATGCCAGCCCAGATGTGCAGAGAAGACCCCAGCAGGGAGCCTGGGAACCTTCCTCCAGACACCTGGACAGAGGGAAGATAGCCACAAAGGAGGGGCCAGGACCAGAGGTGACGTCTCCTTCAGTCCTGGTCTGCGGCTCCCAGTGTGCTTTGGCCATTAACAAGTGACCAATGGCCATGAGCCAAGGACTTTGGTCTGGTGATCTCAAGGAAGACTAAACTCTTTACTGAAAACCTTTCACTTCCACAAGGTCCCAGGTGGGCCCAGGATAAATACGGTCATTTCTGTGGTCACTCTTAGGTTGTCACGAGACCACCCAAGTTCCTTGGGTCAGTATCCATTGAAGGGTCCAGTACTGACTGGAAGACCCTCCTGTGTGGATTATTGAAAACTTGAATCTTTCCATACTTCAATAAAGAAATTTTAGAAGTTCATAGCTGGCATCTGGGATTAGTATGGTTTACGTCAAGAACTCGAAGGCACCATAAATGTGGGGGGGGAGAAAAGAAACAAAGTCATTTCTTATTGTAAAATATTTGCACAATAATGAAGAAGAAAAGTTTAAAATCATTGACCTATATTTATAGTTTAAGAATCTGGAAAAAAAATAAATTCAAAATTAGTGAAGAAACAGGAAAATAAGAACAGATATTAATGAGATAGCAAACAAAAAATAGAAAAATGTCAAAAGTTATTTGAAAATATTAATAAAACATAATCTCCTAGTAAGATTTGAAAGAGGGAGCAGAGCCATACACCCTAGAGACATTTCAAGTTTAAATGACAGTGATGATCTTCCAGAATTTCCAGGGTGCACCAAGTCCCCTCTCCATGGCAATCAATTTCACAGTGTGGATGCAGTGAACTAGTCTGAGAAAGCGCAGTTTACTTGGACTGACTCACCAGGAGACGGAAGACATGTGTAGTCCTGTGCTCTGTGCTGTTAGAGAACTCAGCTTGGGGAAAAGAAGATTTCTCACAAAGAACATTCCAGAGCCTCCTTATCCCATTGGAAGATCACATGAAGAGCTGAAAGAAGAAATTGTACCACGTCTTTCACCTGCTCCAGCACATATGGGAGAGACAAGCTGCCCAGCTTTTTTGTATAAAGCTAACTATACCCTGATAACAAACTCTGAGCAATATTTTTTAAAAATCAATAATTTTCTTCAAGAAACCAGACACCCAGATCCTGAGTGGAAGATAGCAACTTAATCCAGCAACACAGATGACGCTTTGGCAGGATTTTCCAGGGCAGCAAGGTCGGTTGATGCTGGGAAGCCAGGGATGGCCGTCAGCCAGCGAGGGTGGGCTCCGCCCCCAGCGCCGTGGCTGCTGGAGCAGTGGCCACCATGGACGAAGCCTGCACCCAGCCCAGCAGCAAGGACCCGCGGGAAACCTGCAGGGGTGAACAGTGACCAAGAGCAGGGGGGGCTGGCAGGGGTCCCTGGAAGTCTCCCCTGAACACGGCAGGCACTGTGGTTGTTCCATGCTCCACTCCTGGGGAGTCTGCAGCCTGACCTTTTGCTGGGCTCCTCTACTCAGAGAGGGCTGTGAGGATCTAGAGGTTGGGCAGGCCTATCCCCAGCTGCTCTTCTGCCCGTGTGCTGGGGACAGGCCATTCCACTGGTGGAGTCGCTGGTTAATGCAACTTGCTGTTGCCGGCCACACGTCTTTGGAATTGGATATTACACATTCCTTTTGCCAAGATCACCTGATAACACTCAAAATACCTGTTAAATCAGAAACAAAGTCCTTTAAAGTATGTTTGTGTAATACATTTTCTCAATAAGTAAGTGCTTTCCCAAGCTATTATTTATCTAACTCCTGGAGGATCTCTGATGTAGGGGCGTGTGTGTGTGTGTGTGTGTGTGTGTGTGTGTGTAAATGTGTGTGTGGGTCCATGACTGTCATGAAGATGGAATGTTTCCTCTCTTACAGAAGCAAACACTCTCCCATGCTAAGCCAACAGATAGCGGGTTTTCCGTGGAGCTGGAACAAGAACAGGGAGGCCCTGGCTTCCTTGCTACGGATGTTCAGAGCCCCAAGTCCCACTGGTCAGGGAGCCCTTCTCTCCGGTGTCCATCCCTCTTACGGCCAGGTAGCTGGGAATGGCCTGGACCAGGCAGGACCTGGGGAGCAGAGCCAGAGCTCCTGCGTATGGGAAGCTGGACGGGGAAACAGATGCCTAACGCGGGGGACAGGGGTGGGGCAGGCTCCATCTGAGGCCCAGACAACCCTCCCGAGTCCCACTGGGAAGAGCGCTGTGGAAAACCAGTGGGAAAGACCCCCCAATGTGAGGGCTACCCTCAGCAGGTCCAGAACTGACCTGAGGAACCTTTTTAATGGTGCGGAGATGGCCCTGCCCAGGGCATGATGCTCAGTCCTGAGAGCACAGAGAGGGTCCAGCAGGGTGACTGAGATGTGGGTGTGTGTGTAAATGGGCACTCGTGTACCAGTGACAACTGTGAGCGTGAGAGGACCCGCTTGGTAACATGGCATGGCCCATTAACACACTTGAAAACAACGTGGATTCCGGCAGAAACGTGTCTCAGATGTGCGCTTCAGTTCCTAGAGTCCCTGTCTGTGTGTGGCTCATAAGTCACTCTAAGAAGCCGAACAGCCACTTCTTCTAGAGATGCCCACATGGGCCCAGATGTTGGGCCCTCCTCTTTCAAAAACTCATGGCGAAAATCCAAGGCAGTGAAAAACAGACGCAGAGCCAGGACCAGGGAAGGTGTCCCCAGAGTGCTGGGAGGACAATGAGCCTCTGAATGGGCCTGGATTAAAAGAGGTACCGGGGACTCCTGCGTCCCCTTTGAGGAATCCCCCTGCCTCCCGGCAGGACCCTCTGTTGCCTGGCAGGACTGTGCTGGATCTGGAGGGAAGAGGAGGCCTCCACCCGCACCCTCTTCCTGAGACTCGGAAGCGGTGTGGGGAGTTGCAGAGTGGGAGCGGTGGCATCGAGTGGGAACCTCCGCGCACCCGGGCTTCCTGGCCCCAATCTCCCCTGGAGGGTGGCGGGGCTCCTTCCCCACCCAGCAGGGCTGTTCTCACTCCAAGAGGAAGCAGAACTGTGAGGGGAGGGGATTGCCGCCATGAGCCCAGACTGGGGGTCGGACCCCGCGAGAACCGATGGGGAACAGCCATGGCTGGAAGAGCAGGTCAGCACAGAGGCCCACACCTGAAGGCCAGGTGTGGCCACCCAACCCTCCGATTCCCCTCCTTCTTCCCCAGCTGTGGCATCCGGGGCAGGAAGCAGGAAGGGGGACAGCGGGTTCAGATGCAGGTGTCCCCAGAAGCTCACGAGTGGGACAGTGCTAAACAGTTCAGAGGAGAAGGGTCTGGGTTGTGGGAGCCTCAGCCTCCTCAGGGCGTCAACCGATATGGACAAGCTGGGAGGAGGCTGCGGGCAGGTAGGGTGTGGCTGGGTTCCTGGGGCCTGCCTTGGGGGCCATATTCTGTACCTGGTGAGTCCTGCTTAGATTTCTCTTCTTCCTGAGCATCTCTCCTGCACCTCAGGCAATGGAGTCAGACCTCTACAGACTGAGGCTTCTGAGCCCAAATAACCTTTTTGTCCTCTAAAATTGTCCTTGTCAGGTCTGTTGGTCACGGCAGGCACAAGCTGACTGGAGCAAGACCTTTCTAGCAGCTCCTGGCTGTGCCTCCCCAGGTCCGGCCCTGGTCTAGACCATTCCCAGCTACGTGGCTCTAAGAGGAATGGACACCCGGATAGACAAGGCCCTGACCTTGCAGAGAGCCCAGCAAGCCTTGCTGTGGGAAACCTGGGGTGGAGCTGTGGAAAGGGCAGGGATGAGATGGGGGCAGAGAGGGCTGAGCTTGGCCTCCTGTACCTCCTGCTCACCTCCTGTACCTCCTGCTCACCTCCTGTAACTCCCGCTCACCTCCTGTACCTCCTGCTCACCTCCTGTACCTCCTGCTCACCTCCTGTAACTCCCGCTCACCTCCTGTACCTCCTGCTCACCTCCTGTAACTCCCGCTCACCTCCTGTACCTCCTGCTCACCTCCTGCTACTCCTGCTCACCTCCTGTAACTCCTGCTCACCTGGTGAAGCTACAACTGGGGACAAGGAGTCAGGACGAGGGCTGGAGGCCACAAGGCCTCTGATGGAGCTCACAGGGGGACCCTAAGGATGGTTTAAAAGCCACTGGGACCAGGAGGGTCAGTGCCAGCCTTAAACACAGCCAGGCTTCAGACAAGACAGTGAGAGGAAGCCCCTCGCAGGGCAGGGAAAGACGGAGATTCCCGGAGCACACAACGCGACTGAGAGAAGCCTCTTGCCAGGCGCA